>NC_059226.1:25265326-25629898 GCF_020615455.1 Coregonus clupeaformis | reverse complement strand
TCATGGAGTTGATGGGATTAAAAACAAGCTGAAAATGACTGCAGAGTACAATTTTGCATTTGTGCACTGCAGAAAGTGAAATCTAAACTAGCCGAAATATCTGATATTGAGTGATAATTCATAGCAAGCGAAAATGATCTAAAGTCATTGGCAGATTGCTTATTTTCACTAAAAAAGGCTTAATACAAGTAATTTATCTAATTTCAAGATATTTTTCAAGATATTTTACCTTAATATGAAATAGTATAACATATCTTGAAAAATATCTTGAAATAAGATCAATTACTTGTATTAAGCCTTTTTTAGGTTCCATAAGCAAAATTATCTGCCAATGGCATTAGATAATTTTGCTTGGTACAAAATAACGATATATTTTTTGGTCTTCATAGTTTTTATCTCATGACATGATTTCAAAACCAGAATTTGTCCTGGGAATGTAAAGTGTTCTTTATCCATGTATGGCCATTTGCTCACCTACTCCCCTCCCCCCTTCCCTCATATAGTCACCTTTATTTTGGCAGTTACCTGTACAATGCACTTGGCATTTCAAGGCCTTGGAAACTAGTTTCAAAACTAGTGTTTATGAAAGCTGTCGACTCAATGCTCCAATAGCCATCTGCCTAAGTGGTAGCCCTGACACATGGCTATAGACTCCTGGGTGTCTGTTATGAAATCCTGACAACAACGAGCATAGATGATTGTTTACTTACGTTCAAAACCTCCCTCTCTTTCTTCCCTAACTTTGTCCCTTTGTGTCCGTGTTTGTTTCAGTCATCAAATCTATCAAATCGAACTGTTCCTTAACTCATCTGTTTTATTGATTGATTGATTAATTTACTGATTGATTGACTGATTTGATTTAACTCCCTCAGGTCCACAATGAGTTCATCCTTCCCTCTGAGCAGGAGGGCTTCATCTACCGCATGCGTGACATCATCAAGCGTGCAGAGGCCTGATGAAGAGGGCGAGCCCCCTGAGTCTGGGGGACGCTGCCCACCAGCTCTACCCCTACCTCAGCGAAGTGGGCACCCTGTGCCCACCTCGAAGGTCAGTGCCATAGACATATACATCATTGGTCAGTGCCACGCTGCCAGGTTAACCACCACTGCTGCTCACTGCTGGCATGGTCCACATGTGCATACAGATGTACACAGACCAAACACAACACAATACATTACAGTGTGTTAGAAACTTGTACTATTACCACCAATAGGCCTCATAAAGGGTATATGAAAACTTAAGCCTCAAAACTTCAGACATCTGTGGCATTGTGTTGTGTGACAAAACTGCACATTTTATAGTGGCCTTTTATTGTCCCCAGCACTAGGTGCACCTGTGTAATGATCATGCTGTTTAATCAGCTTCTTAATATGCCACAACTATCAGGTGGATGGATTATCTTGGCAAAGGAGAAATGCTCACTAACAGGGATGTAAACAAATTTGTGCACAACTTTTGAGAGAAATAAGCTTTTGTGCATATAGAACATTTCTGGGATGTTTTATTTCAGCTCATGAAACATGGGATCAACACTTTACATGTTGCGTTTATATTTTTGTTCAGTATATATCAGTGGTGCACACCTCCAGTCCTTGAGGGCCACAGTCGTACTGATTTTCGCCTTGAAATTAACAATGGGACTGATTTCTACCTGGGAATGCAGGTGTGTGCACTCTCCAGCTAATCAGTAACATCAATCAACTGCCTGGGACAAAATCAAATCAGCACGACTGTAGAACTCAAGGACTAGAGCTATGCACCCCTAAGACAAATGGTTGGTTTTGACAGTTGTTGTTTTGTAAGTTGTGCACTTGTTGGTCCCACTTAAAATGAACAACAACTTCAAGGCCCTGGGTTGTTTTCCCCTGATCTATATAACAACTTAACAACAAAAACAAGTGCATGGCAAACCTCTGCGGCAAGACAGCATATGACATGGATTGATTTTAACAGTTGATTGGTTGACTTGCTTTGTGATTGTATTTCAGCCCAATTTACACACGCATGGACTGACACGGACACATTCCTCTTCGTCTTTGCCTGGTAAGGAAGATTCCCTGTGTGTGTGTGCGTGTGCATGCGTGTATAGATGTACAGTTCATTCGGAAAGTATTCAGACCACTTGACTTTTTCCACATTTTGTTACGTTACAGCCTTATACTAAAATAGATTACATTCATTTATTTCCTCATCAATCTACACACAATACACCATAATGACAAAGCAAAAACAGGTTTTTAGAAATTTTTGCAAATGTATAAAAAAAAAAACCGAAATACCTTATTTAAATAAGTATTCAGACCGTTTGCTATGGGACTCAAAATTGAGCTCAGGTGCATCTTGTTTCCATTGATCATCCTTGAGATGTTTCTACAACTTGATTGGAGTCCACCTGTGGTAAATTCAATTGATTGGACATGATTTGGAAAGGCACACAACTGTCTATATAAGGTCCCACAGTTGACATTGCATGTCAGAGCAAAAACCAAGCCATGAGTTCGAAGGAATTGTCCGTAGAGCTCCGAGACAGGATTGTGTCGAGGCACAGATCTGGGGAAGGGTACCAAAAAATGTCTGCAGCATTGAAGGTCCCTAAGAACATAGTGGTCTCCATCATTCTTAAATGGAAGAAGTTTGGAACCACCAAGACTCTTTCTAGAGCTGGCCGCCTGGCCAAACTGAGCAATCGGGGGAGAAGGGCCTTGGTCAGGGAGGTGACCAAGAACCCAATGGTCACTCTGACAGAGCTCCAGAGTTCCCTCTGTAGAGATGGGAGAAACTTCCAGAAGGACAACCATCTCTGCAGCACTCACCAATCAGGCCTTTATGGTAGAGTGGCCACACGGAAGCCACTCCTCAGTAAAAGGCACATGACAGCCCGGCTTGGAGTTTGCCATAAGGCACCTGAAGGACTCAGACCATGAGAAACAAGATCCTCTGGTCTGATGAAACCAAGATTGAACTTTTTTGGCCTGAATGCCAAGCGTCCACGTCTGAAGGCAACCTGGCACCATCCCTACGGTGAAGCATGGTGGTGGCAGCATCATGCTGTGGGGATGTTTTTCAGCAGCAGGGACTGGAGACTAGTCAGGATCGAGGAAAGATGAACGGAGCAAAGTACAGAGATCCTTGATGAAAACCTGCTCCAGAGCGCTCAGGACCCTCAGACTGGGGTGAAGGTTCATCTTCCAACAGGACAACGACCCTAAGCACACAGCTAAGACAACGCAGGAGTTAAGCTTGGGACAAGTCTCTGAATGTCCTTGAGTGGCTTCCAGCCAGAGCCCGGACTTGAACCCGATCTAACATATCTGGAGAGACCTGAGAAAAGGCTGTGCAGCGACGCTCCCCCAAACAAGCTGACAGAGCTTGAGAGGATCTGCAGAGTAGAATGGAAGAAACTCCCCGAATACAGGTGTGCCAAGCTTGTAGCGTCATACCCAAGAAGACTTCGAGGCTGTAATCGCTGCCAAAGGTGCTTCAACAAAGTACTGAGTAACGGGTCAGAATACTTATGTAAATGTGATATTTCAGTTTTTTATTTTTAATAAATTGTTAAACATTTCTTAAAACCTGTTTTTGCTTTGCCATTATGGGGTATTGTGTGTAGATTGATGAGGAAAAAATACAATTTAATAAGGCTGTAACGTAACAAAATGTGGAAAAGGTCAAGGGGTCTGAATACTTTCTGAATGCACTGTATCTACAAAGGCTATGGAGAGTCTGCACCCCCTTGAACTTCTTTCACATTTTTTTGCGTTACAAAGTGGGATTTAAATAGATTTAATTGTATTTTTTTGTCATTGATCTAAACAAAATATTCCATAATGTCAAAGCAAAAAGACAGTTCTACAAATGTTTACAAATGAGTCAAAATTAAAAAATAGTCCTTGCATAAGTATTCACCCCCTTTGTTCAGGCAAGCCTGAAGGAGTTCAGAAGTCAAATTTGGCTTAACAAATCCAATAATAAGTTATATGGACTCACTCTGTGTAAAATAATAGGAGTTGACATGATTTTTTAATGACTACCCCTTCCTCTGTCCCCCATACAACATCTATCTGTAAGGTCCCTCAGTCAAGTATTGAATTTAAAGCACAGATTCAACTACAAAGACCAGGGAGCTTTTTCGAAAGCCTCATAAAGAAGGGCAGTGATTGGTAGATGGGTAACAATAACAAATCAGACATTGATGATTTTAAAACAGCTACAGTTCAATGGCTGTGATGGGAGAAAACTGAGGATAACATTGTAGTGACTTTACAATAATGACCTAAATGAACAAAAAAAAGTGAAAAGAAGAATACAAATATACAGAATACAAATATTCCAAAACATGCATATGTATGCAACAAGGCACTAAAGTAATACTACAAAAAAACACGGCAAAGGAATACACTTTTTGGCCTAATTGCAAAGCCTTATGTTTGGGGCAAATCCAACACAACACATCACTGAGTAACTGCCTCCTTATTTTCAAGCATGGTATGGGTATGCTTACATTGGCAAAAACAGGGGAGTTTTTCAGGATTAAAAGCAAAACGGGATGGGCCAAGCACAGGCAAAATCCTAGAAGAAAACCTGCTTCAGTTTGCTTTACACCAGACACTGGGTGAGGAATTCACCTTTCAGCAGGACAATAACCTACAACACAAAGCCAAATTTAAACTGGAGTTGCTTACCAAGAAGAAAGTGAATGGCCAAGTTACAGTTTTGACTTAAATCTGCTTGAAATCTATGGCAAGACTTGAAAATTGCTGTCTAGCCATGATTCCCAACACCTTGACAGATCTTGAAGAATTTTGAAATTAATAATTGGCAAATATTGCACAATATAGGTGTGCAAAGCTCTTATGAGACTTACCCAAGAGGACTCAAAGCTGTATTCGCTGCCAAAGGTGTTTCTAACATGTGACTCAGGGAGGTGAATACTTATCTAAGCAAGGTATATTAGTGTTTTATCTTTCATTGATCTGAAAAATAAATTACAGAGTATTTTGTGTAGATCATTAACAAAGAATGACAATTAAATCCATTTTAATCCCACTTTATAACACAATAAAATGTAAAGAAATCCAAGGGGGTGTATACTTTCTATAGGCACTGTATGTCTGTCTACAGTGAGGGAAAAAATATTTGATCCCCTGCTGATTTTGTACGTTTGCCCACTGACAAAGAAATGATCAGTCTATAATTTTAATGGTAGGTTTATTTGAACAGTGAGAGACAGAATAACAACAAAAATCCAGAAAAACGCATGTCAAAAAATGTTATAAATTGATTTGCATTTTAATGAGGGAAATAAGTATTTGACCCCTCTCAATCAGAAAGATTTCTGGCTCCCAGGTGTCTTTTATACAGGTAACGAGCTGAGATTAGAGCACACTCTTAAAGGGAGTGCTCCTAATCTCAGCTTGTTACCTGTATAAAAGACACCTGTCCACAGAAGCAATCAATCAATCAGATTCCAAACTCTCCACCATGGCCATGACAAAAGAGCTCTCCAAGGATGTCAGGGACAAGATTGTAGAACCTACACAAGGCTGGAATGGGCTACAAGACCATCGCCAAGCAGCTTGGTGAGAAGGTGACAACAGTTGGTGCGATTATTCGCAAATGGAAGAAACACAAAATAACTGTCAATCTCCCTCGGCCTGGGGCTCCATGCAAGATCTCACCTCGTGGAGTTGCAATGATCATGAGAACGGTGAGGAATCAGCCCAGAACTACGCGGGAGGATCTTGTCAATGATCTCAAGGCAGCTGGGACCATAGTCACCAAGAAAACAATTGGTAACACACTACGCCGTGAAGGAATGAAATCCTGCTGCGCCCGTAAGACCCCCTGCTCAAGAAAGCACATATACAGGCCGTCTGAAGTTTGCCAATGAACATCTGAATGATTCAGAGGAGAACTGGGTGAAAGTGTTGTGGTCAGATGAGACCAAAATCGAGCTCTTTGGCATCAACTCAACTCACCGTGTTTGGAGGAGGAGGAATGCTGCCTATGACCCCAAGAACACCATCCCCACCGTCAAACATGGAGGTGGAAACATTATGCTTTGGGGGTGTTTTTCTGCTAAGGGGACAGGACAACTTCACCGCATCAAAGGGATGATGGACGGGGCCATGTACCGTCAAATCTTGGTTGAGAACCTCCTTCCCTCAGCCAGGGCATTGAAAATGGGTCGTGGATGGGTATTCCAGCATGACAATGACCCAAAACACACGGCCAAGGCAACAAAGGAGTGACTCAAGAAGAAGCACATTAAGGTCCTGGAGTGGCCTAGCCAGTCTCCAGACCTTAAACCCATAGAAAATCTGTGGAGGGAGCTGAAGGTTCGAGTTGCCAAACGTCAGCCTCAAAACCTTAATGACTTGGAGAAGATCTGCAAAGAGGAGTGGGACAAAATCCCTCCTGAGATGTGTGCAAACCTGGTGGCCAACTACAAGAAAGTCTGACCTCTGTGATTGCCAACAAGGGTTTTGCCACCAAGTACTAAGTCATGTTTTGCAGAGGGGTAAAATTCTTCTTTCCCTCATTAAAATGCAAATCAATTTATAAAATTTTTGCGTTTTTCTGGATTTTTTTGTTGTTATTCTGTCTCTCACTGTTCAAATTAACCTACCATTAAATAGATATAGACTGATCATTTCTTTGTCAGTGGGAAAGCGTAGAAAATCAGCAGGGGATCAAATACTTTTCTCCCTCACTGTATATAATGTTTTTGCACATTGCACTTTAGGGACCACAATGGAAATAATTCACTGACTTTATTGTGCTATCCCTGTCACGTTTGTAAATCTATTTACTGTGTGTATATGTACTTTTTTAACCGGTTTATAAAATCAATCAATCTATCAATCAACTGAGTTTAATTGGTAACCTAAGCAGCATAGTGACGTCCATCACATATAGATTTGTCATCAGTCCCCACAAACACATCGATACGGTATGATCAATGTCACTTTGGTGTATCTGCGCATGTTTAAGTGTTTATTTGTCTCTCTGGGCCAGACTTTGCTGAGGGCAGCGTTGCTCAGCTCCGAGGCTCGTCTCCTGTGGCGCCCGTTGGAGACTTCTACATCGACCCAAAGGCGGTCCCTTCTGTTCGCCCCCTCCGCTCTCAGTCCTTCCAGACCACCTCAAGTATGTACCACACTCCAACCCCAACCCCAGAAAAACTGTCAGTCTGCTCACCATCATCACCAGAAACATTTAATTTATAGCTGGAATCCTGAATTGGTGAAACTGCCACGTCCGTTTGGGATATTACACTAACAAAAATGTTACTGCAAACAACCAACACTGTTAGTTTTTTCCTCGGACAGAGGCTTAGACTTTGAATGCTTATTAAAGCAGTAGTCTGAGTAGCGGTGTTGATATACTTTGATATTGCCAAAGTATTAAAAAAATTAGCAATTGGGCATTGAGATAGGCAGAAGAGAAAATAAGGAACTAAACAATAGGTTTTCTGGCAATTGGAGAGAAAACATGTGATACTCTATATGGGCATAAGGTTGTTCAAAGAACTGGTTTCCCCAATCAGACACACACACCCTCTTACCTCTAGTGTTCAGGTCTGCTGTAGAGCAGAGTGCAATCAGCCAGCACTGTGCGTCACCTCCTCCTCTCAGGCACCTCATAGTCTGAGTTCACCCCGCAGCAATGTCCCCTGGGTATTTACCTCAACCACCCAGAGGGGGGACGGTTCAGGCCTGAATGCCCTCTCTTATTCCCTCTCTCTCTCTCTCTCTCTCTCTCTCTCTCTCTCTCTCTCTCTCTCTCTCTCTCTCTCTCTCTCTCTCTCTCTCTCTCTCTCTCTCTCTCTTCCCCCCTCTCCAGTTGCTCTTGCTCTCTCTCTCAGGATGTTTACTGACTGATACAGTGGGGATTTTCCCACTCTGTCTCAGCTCTACTGAGAGTTGCCATTCAGTCTCTTTAAACAGGTGTGAGGTTTGTGTGCAGCTGCAATGTGAAAGAGGAGTTAAGCTTTTGATTTCATGGGAACCTGTGCTTAACTGAGCTGAAGTTGTGCTTCAGAATGATATCGCTGTCCATTGGTAAGATTTAAACAGGAAGGACGGAAGTATCTACATTTGTGAGAGGAAAAGCGAGTTTAACCAAAACTATGCCACTGTATCTGTATCTGAGTGAAAGTAGGTCTTTCCTCAGGTGGCCCAGTTTGATTAATGTTGTAAATAACTGAATGGTTACTTTAGATGTGGTGCTAGGCAAAAGGGAATGCTGTCTACGTAACATTAACTCTTTAGAACAGGTCTTCTGTTTGTGGATGGAACCCATTCAAGCAGTCATAAATCAGATTGTTCCCGTACTTATGAGTCTAACCACAATATTCCTTATGCGTCTTCCAGGTTCTTCCCAGACCTTCCACCCGCCTGCTTCCCATTACTCCCAGTATTCCCACCCCGACATCGTGCCCCCTGTAATGCCCCTCAATCAGCTGCCTCCCCTGCCCCAACAGTACCCCAAACCCCCCTATGTCCCCAACACCCACTTCCCCTTCCCTTATCCTGTCAGCCAGACCTCCTCCAAGCCCCCCAGCACCCCCCTCACCCCTGAGACCTTCCACCGGGTCCTAAGCAACTCCAACCTCTCCTCCCCTTCCCCCTCCCCCTCATCCTCCCAGGCCAAGCCGGCCACCCCAGGGCAGCAGCAGCAGCAGGGGGGTGAAAAGTTACCTCTGAGATGTGAGGTAGTGGGCAGTACCCCCCTGCCCACCCCTCCTGCCCAGCAACAGCAGAACCCAGGCATGTGGCCCCCTAACAGCCACAACCAGCCCCTCTTCTCCCTGGCCAACGTGTTGTCCCTGGCCATGAGCGTTGCCCAGTCCTTCATGCCCCCCACCTCCATGCCCAGTGGTCTGAACCCAGGCCAGTCTGGCTCTTACCACCCCTCCATGTTTGGCCCTCCCCAGCTGATGCCAGGGGAGGACCTGTACCAACCCCAGGGCCAGATAACAGCAGGCCAGTATCTGGACATGTACCAGCAGTACCAAGACGCCCAGGCTCTGCACCAACAGGGCCTGTTGAAGGCCAACGTAGCCCCAGGGTCACCCCAGCCTGGAGGACTAGTGGATGGGACTGCGTTCAGGCAAGCCGGCTCCAGCCTCTCTCCTCCAGGATCCAGCGCGAGTCCACAGATGTATTGCCAGCTGGGGCCCAGGGTGGGGTTCCAGGAGCAGACAGACAGCTCAGCCTCCACCTCTATCACCAGCTCCCCCTCCTCCTCAGCTCCAGCCAGCCCACAGAGCACCGTGAGTCACTTATATGTGCTCATATGCTCATATGCATGAAGAAGAAGTGTATAGGATATGCATTTGCTTCAACTTGTGTTGCCTTACCTTTAAAACCTCAAACCTGTTCCCCAACAGTGTTGTATAGATTAGACACGCCTGTAACAAGGTCTGGCACAGTGTATTATTACAGAACTGAGCTGGTAAAGCTGAAAGTATTTTGTTGTTATTTTACCCTGTAGGTGTCTTCACCCAGTCTAAGAACCTCTTCACCCCTGGTGGTGTCAGAGTCGGGAGCAAACGCTGCCAAAAACAGACTGTCACCTATCTCTGAGGGTAAGCACTCTCTCCATGCCATACACTTTTTCATTGTGTATGCATTTAGTATGATGAGCTAATAATAGTCAATCACGTCAATACATTTTTAATTGATGTACATTTTTAAAGCACTGTCTGTTTCCAAGGTAGCCGATATGTCAGGAAAAACCACATTGTATTTTTGCACCTGCTGTGTCCATGGCAACTTAATATACGATACTGTGGATCATTAATTTATTCATTCACTTTTTACTCTGTACTTGTGTGACCCCAAGGTACTCTCTCAAGCAACATGACTTAAATCAATGTACAGTTAAGTCTGCCCCCCAAGTGCCAAACCAATGTGGTAGATGAGTAGGCTGGCTTGATGTCAATGACTCTTTGTAGACACCATTATAATGGGTGTCAATTACATAACGTGACATAACTCTCGCTCTCTCTCTCCCCCCGTTCTCTTCTTATAATAATAATAATATGCCATTTAGCAGACGCTTTTATCCAAAGCGACTTACAGTCATGTGTGCATACATTTTTACGTATGGGTGGTCCCGGGGATCGAACCCACTACCCTGGCGTTACAAGCGCCATGCTCTACCAATAGCTCAGTGTATTCTTCTCCCCCCCCTCTCCCTCCAACAGAGAAAAAGCCTACAGTTACAGTCGGCCGTTTCCAGGTCACACCCAGCAGAGAGATCCCTGCAGCCTCCGCTAGCCCCGCCCAGGATCCTCCCCAAACCCACCCAAAACACCAAACCCCACCCACAGTCACCGTTAGCACCAGCCCTTCCTCCCGGGACAGTGAATCTGAGACCAGCACCGAGGAGCAGGGGGACGAATCAGAAAACAGTATTAGCACTGTAACCGTGTCCCCTCCCCAGCGATCCCCCGGCGGGCCCCTGTGTAACCTAGACATCGCCCACTCCGTCCCTGGAGGCCCTAAGCAGACAGAGCAGGAGGACCAGCAGGAGAGCGAGGAGGAGCCAGAGAAGGAGCAAAAGGAGGGAGAGGAGGAGGAGCTGAGGAGAAGGGGGGGCCGGAGGCTGAGCCTGAGCCTGTGGGAGGGTACGGCAGGGAGCCCCCAGTTCAGCGGGAGCAACCTGAACCAGCCCTGGATGAGCTACACACGCAGCGCCTCGTATGTCAGCAGTGACGAGACCGAGAGCGAGGACGAGGATATGTGCAAGGAGCTACAGGAACTCAGGGACAGGTGAGTGGAGGAGAGGAGGCGCAACATTGCTGTTTTTGAAGTTAAGTCTCTGAGGTTGTGAACAAACGCACAGGCAAGGTCACCTGTTCCTCCCCAGTCCTCCAAAACAAAACAAACGAGTTATAGCCACACTGTTGACAGGAAATAGAAGTGTGTCTTTATCACTCTAGTTTAATTAAAAAGGCTTCTAAAAACATGTGTAATAAGGTCATAAGCATCGTCATTAGATCATGACATAAGGTTTTAAACATTCTTAGGACCAAATGGTCATTATAGCAAAATTATCTTCCAAATTCAAGACTTGACTGTGAAAACACAAAACACCAATTCAAGCAAACTTAATAAAACTATTTTCCCCTGACCTTGACCATCTTCACCTTTCTCAACACTTTCCCTGTCCCATTCACTCTCTTGTATTCCCTCCTCCTTGTCCTCTGTTCATGTTCTGTGCCCTCGCTCTCTTTCTTCTCCTCCCCTCCCCCTCTCTGTTCTTCCTCCCCTCCCCCTCTCTGTTCTTCCTCCCCTCCCCCTCTCGGTTCTTCCTCCCCTCCCTCTCTCTCAGGCACCTGTCAGAGGTGCAGGCCCTCCAGCTCACTCAGAAGAGGGAGATCGAGGCGCTGTATGAGCGGATGGGGAAGGTGCCTCCCCCTGGCATTGTGTCCCCCGCCGCCATGCTCAACACCCGCCAGAGGCGCCTCTCCAAGAGCGGCAACTACCCCGGCTCGCGTAGGAACAGCCTGCAGAGACTGGACATACTGCCCCCTGCAGGTCAGTTGGTCTTGTAGTAGTTACGTTGCTGTCTGGTTGGGAGTTCGTTATGACTTAGCTATTCCCTCCATGTCTTACACACACAGGGATCATGCGTAAAAACTCAGTCAGTGGCAGCAGCAGTGGCTCTCAGGAGAGGTCCAGTAAAGGGGTGACCTTTGCCCCCGACTACAACCGGATGGTGAGCGAGCACCCTGTCTGACCCATGACCCCTGAACCCTGACCGTGTCAGTCTGAACAATAACATAGTACATTTTGACTGGTATAATCCTTATAAAAACCTGTGCAGTGATGCAAATAATATGTTAATGTAGTCACCTTGGTTTTTCTTTGTTAATCTGCTTGGTTACACTACGCCCTCTGACCTCTGACCTCTCTCCTACTAGTGAGACGTGTCTCCCTGTGTGAGCCGGAGGACTGGGAGTTGGGGCAGGTGATACTGTGGCCGGCCGCCTCCCCTCCCAACCACCAACCAGGAAGAGAGGGAGCCCACTGATGACCAATAAGTTGCCCAGCCCAGTGCTGAACAGATAGCTCCCAGGTTGAGCCTTGGGATGGGGAAACCGGATGACCAGAATACATGGGCCTTTTCTCAATTGGTTTGCTCAACTCCTGCGTCCTCTTTCCTCTGTCCTCTCTCGCCTCATTTTGAAAAAGGTAATTGAGGAGAGGTAGCAAGGAGAGTGAACGTGGACGAAAATGTGCTTGTATGAAATGAGACTTCTTCTCCACTCAGGCAAATTACGTTTACAAAATAAATGTGTAAAGTGATCAAAACAAATGAAGTTAGAATTCTTCCGCGAAGGACTCGGGGAGGATACACATGACTATCCTCCATGAAAGGTGGCTAACGAGGAGGGAAGGACACTCTTCCGTTCGCCTCGACCATTTATCCGTTTCTGGGTCACGGAGAAGAGAGGACGAAGGAGAGTGGGTGGAGGACGGACTTTTTGCCAAATGAGAAAAGGCCATGGTCCAGCCACACGATGGGCCGCACTAAACACTCCTCCAAATGACAATGGATAAGGATCCCATTGTCAGAGCACCAAAGCACCCCATCTGCCATCTAGTCCATGTGCAGTACCATGAGTTAGTATTGTGACACCAAGCCAAGGATGTCCCCCTCCCCATCTTAAGGATGCTAAGCTTATATAGCTGTGTGTAGCATCAGGTCAAATGGAAAGTGAGGATAGGAAGGCTAAAGATGTGTGTTTCTGCGTGTGCTCTTATGCGTTTGCTGCCTGTGCTAGCCCTGGAAAACACACATCCCAGAAGCCCTGCTCTCTCCTGAACTTAGTCATCCAACTGCTGCAAGCAGCAACTCCTCTTAATACAATATGACCCTATTCAATCTGAAGTGCTGAAGATCAGCTTTATGTTGCGATTGACAACTAAAGATCGCGGAGACTGCATTCACGGTAAACGCTGCATATGTCGGCTCAATCAGAAAATACCTTAACATTTTTACGGGGATCTTCCGCGATACTTTGGTGATATGGATTGAATCCAGCCCTAGCTAAACTGTGTTTTACTGTCCAAATGTTATGAATCAGGAGATAAGATAGCTTTAGCAGGATGAGATGTAATCATTGCCTTCAAAACAGTGTATTTGTAGGGTTTGGGATGATCAAATATGCATCTATCTAATGTATTGACCGGCAAGTCAGGGAAGCAGTTTTCCATTTTGCAGCTCAGCTTACTTGGTGTGCCAGGCGAACTAAATCAAGTACACTTAAATAAGAGTAAATCCAAGCTGCCTGCAAGTATCAGAAAAAAATCAGTGCTGTGTTTGGTGCAAACAAATGTTCATGAAGCAACACAAATCACACAAATTGTGCATGAAAAACTAAATGTCACTTTATTGAATCTACACTGAACAAAAATATAAATGCAACATGTAAAGTGTTGGTCCCATGTTTCATGAGCTGAAATAAAAGATCCCAGAAATGTTCCATATGCACAAAAAGCTTAGTTCTCTAAAATGTTGTGCACAAATTTGTTTACATCCCTGTTAGTGAGCATTTCTCCTTTGCCAAGATAATCAATCCACCTGACAGGTGTGGCATATCAAGAAGTAAATAGCATGATCAGTACACAGGTGCACTTTGTGCTGGGAACAATAAAAGGCCAATCTAAAATGTGCAGTTTTGTCACACAACACAATGCCACAGATGTCTCAAGTTTTGCGGGAGCGTGCAATTGGCATGCTGACTGTAGGATTGTCCACCAGAGCTGTTGCCAGAGAATTTAACGTTAATTTCTCTACCAACTTCATTTTAGAGATTTTGGCAGTATGTCCAACCGGCCTCACAACAGCAGACCTCGTGTATGGCGTCCTGTGGGCAAGTGGTTTGCTGATTACAACACTGTGAACAGAGTGCCCAATGGTGGGGGTTGGGTTATGGTATGGGCAGGTATAAGCTATGGACAACGAACACAATTGCATTTTATCGATGGCAATTTCAATGCACATAAATACCGTGATGAGACCCTGAGGCCCATTGTGAGACCCTTTTTTTTTTTTTAAAGGTATCAGTGACCAACAGATGCATATCTGTATTCCAAGTCATATGAAATCCATAGATTAGGGCCTAATGCATTTATTTCAATTGACTGATTTCCTTATATGAACTGTAACTCAGTAAAATCTCTGAAATTGTTGCATGTTGCGTTTATATTTTTGTTCAGTATACAAACACTCCAGGTCTTATAATATACTAAACGTTGTTCATTTGTTACTCACTCTCTATGGCCTAGTAATAGAGGTACTGGGTGTCACTTATCAGCCTTTATTTTTTTAAGCATACAGTGGATGCTTATGCTTTAAAAACGTATTTTATCTTCTTAATATATGGATTGATACAATGCACTTTCCATAGGGGTCGTTCACTATTAGTATTGAACAATTGCGTCCCTATAAATAATAGCGGGGTACAGATGTATAGTTATGACCCTTCTATGTTTTAAATCGGTATGCGTGCCTATGCATTTAGTGTTGGTAATTATTTGATTCATGACAAAGAACTGAAGCTGTGGAGAATTTTGAGCTATTTGCCTTAAAGTATGCACATGGGTAACGATTGTAGTAGAACACATTCAATATATTACTCAGATTGTATTCTTCTAAATCAAGACAACAGTAAAATATACAATATATATTTAGATAATGTCATGAGCTCTATTTTGTTGTCAATCATGTTGCTAGAAAACATACTGCCATGCAGATTCTGTGCCTTTACCATTTTTTTTTTACCTTCCAAGCGTGATTGTTTCCTAAATGATATTTGTAAATATTGCTAATAAATGACTATTCAACATCATGCACTGTTTCCTTGAGTTTTCTTTCCCTGTAGGTTGATGTCCAAAATCATCACGAATTGACTTTAAACTCAAAACTGATACACCGTCAAGTAAATAAACAATTTATTACACAGTAATCATCTGATTGCAGCTTTACGTTCCATTTCATTCTATAACAACATCCGAATGCCATGGAATAACCCAACACGTAAGCTTTCCTCTATATTACGAGGCCAAGTAGTTGCACAATACACAAACCATATAATATTCTTAAACAACCTCTTATTATACAGCAAATTATATTCAGAAACCAGTTTGCAGGGTATCCAGGTCTAGAGCATATGTGCATGGTTACATATATCTCTACAAAGCACATTGAAATAACAAAAATGTATGGGAGCCTCCGCCATTCAAAAACAAATGTGTATCTGGCGCCATCTTTTGGCCACAGTTGCGTATGGCAGCTTGACAGTCCAGTCCCGTGTGTCCACTGTTCCTGTGCAGGTGAGGGAGCTGGGAACATCCCTAGGAATTGGTCCCTGTCCTGGGGCCTCTGATGTAATTGATCTTCGCCTCGTTATCAATGTCCTCCATGATCCTCTCCTGCTTCACTGAGAGGATAGTGTAGCTGACTGAAGACAAGAAATGGTTAAGGCCACAAAACGGGCAGGAGTAACTTGTGCATTTTTCCTCAACATTTCAGTATATTTCTGAGAGTTGTGGTTTTCATTGCAGCGCCATATTGAGTGCTGTGGATCCTTTTAGAGCAGTGAGAAATGACACACACCACACAAACTAGCTAGGAACCGATTTGGTGACATGACATGCTAACGTTAGCAGCTAGCTAGTGATTAGCTATGAAAAATATTTCCTAGTCAGACCATTACCACTGTTCCAACTGGCTGAAATGCGTTACTTCGGTCACTTCGTAAAGTGCAGCACAGATAATGTTCGACCAGGGCTATAAAGCGCGACCATTTTGGTTACATATGCTCCTAAATATTTTGCTGTGCGACCTGCCATGTTATTTTGGGAGCGCCGTGCGCCTAGAAAAAATAATCATTGATTGTTTCTAGTAAAAAGATATGACCCATATTACCGGCGCAATGTTTTTGCTTCCTATCATGAATTGGCTATACATTCATAAACCATTTCGCTCTTAAAGAGACAGTGTGTGTGTTTTCAATAGGTAGTGATTTTACACAATGTAGAAACCTATTTTTTCACTAATGACTAATTTCAATGACAGGTTTTTGTATCAACATTTTATATTTTTATAATAAACAAATGTCTTTACAGTTTATAGGGCTCAAAAGTAGCTCGAAATTAATATAGGCCCAATATAAGATACATCTCAATCAATATAAAAAAAAATTCTGCTGCTTCTAAATTTTATGTTGTGATCCTAACTTTAAAATCGGGCGCACCAGTGCTACCAATGAAAAATACATTTACATGCATGTAATGCCCTCCTTGCCGATACTTCCTCAATTCCCGACTTGGAAGAGAATGCATGTCTTCTAAACTTCCATGGCTAGTTGCAGGTGGTTCGTTTGAATTTAGAAAATGCTCTGTTATTAAATCATTTTTTTTGCTCCATTAAGTAATCAAACAGTGTCATCTTATCTATTTCAAATCTTCCCTCATTGATTAAGACAGCTGGGTGTCCACCCCCAAAGGCCAGTTGAATGACACCACAGATTATCCATTATATTGACCAGATACTCAGTGGCCGCTCTAACAATGAAAATAAATGTCTTTAAAAAATGGAAGGCAGTCAGGAGGCAAATCAGGTGGGACCATTTTAGCCATTGAAAGGGCATACGCATGTTGCCGGGATGTCACGTCCTCCTTATATCAGTACACTCGTACCAACCTATGCTTTACAAAACGTATTTTGATGAGCCACATGTAGCAAATAAGCCATTACATTTTTTATTAACCAAATTCGACACTCATTGACCTCCATACAAAAACTCCTCAGGTGGTGAGCAGAAAAACCCCGAAAAACCCCACCTGCTGGAGAATACTGATTTTGAGCCCAGTTATCCATCTTGCTTCACCTCTTCCTCTCTGATGACACTCACCTGTCTCTATCAATGAGGGTTAGCACTATCCTAGAACCTTAGGACGTCCCTACTCTTTACATTAACTTCAATGTGGGGTGGGAACGTCCCACCCCCCATTGAACAAAAATTGACTTGAATAACAGAGCATTTTCTAAATTCAAACAAACCACCAGCAACTAGCCATGGATGTTTAGAAGACATGCGTTGTCTTCCAAGTTAGGAATTGAGGAAGTATTGTCAACTAGCCTAAATGTTTGTCAAACTCTGTGCTACGCTTAAAAATACCTAAAAGTATAACGCCTATCATCCAGCTAGAACAGTAGTAATGGGTCCGACTGGAGATATGTATGAAACCCTAGATGGAAGGATACACATGCCGATGACAAACGCCCCGATAGCTAGTCCAGTTATGCGGTTGCGACTACGTATTTTTAGCGCGTTCTTCTTCCAATAGTCTAGATCTTGTCTTTTCATAAGAAGTTGTTTCTGTGCCGCTGTAAGTTGCTCCTTAGAAGCGACCTCTCCAACTCCTTGAGCAGCCATTTCTGTGTTATGTGTCTGATAAAAGTGACGTACATTTTCTTCTTCTTTGGTTTGTGACTGTACTGGACAGCCTAACAACTGGTGCATTACCGCCATCTATCGTTTTGGAGTAGCCTACAAAGACCTCACATTCTGGCTGCGTTCCGGCACGTCTTTATTGCAGTCGCGCTGCACAGACCACCAGTTAGTGGAAAGTAGACTTTACTCCAGCCATTCACAGTTCATTAAAATTATATTATTCCATCTATAAAGGTTGTCTTCAAACTCTCTCAGAGACTTTGCAAATACTTTAATCCAAAGCTTTTAGGTAATGATTTGAAGGGTGTTATAGGCTAATTATTGTCTTCACGCTGTCACTTTAATTAATCCTCAATAATTAAAGGTAAAATATATCAGTGAAACATTGACATAGAAATTACGTTATTTTATTAAAAGAACATTCATTTATAAGGTAAGATTAACTCTTATGTACAGAGAAAAAACTTTTTCAAAATATATTGATATATTGTTCTTATCCTTGTTCTGTAATAACATTAATACTATAAAACAGCCATAATGTACAGTTATGCTCTATCATAATATATTTTCATATGTACTGCCCATAACATACAACCACGTTATGCATAATGAACCACAATATTGTCGCTAGTGGTATTCCTTGATAAATTCACAGCCTTTTTCTTAAGGAGGAAGTAATCAATAAAACTTTACAGTCAAGTCCCCATCCCTTAAAAACCACAACTACATTAAGGCTGTGGTATGTTATTTGTATGGCTCTCCAAAAGGATGGCAAAAACAACTATTTTAATTGGTTTGATAAGGAATATCTCATAATTGTATTGTTGATAAGGTAACATTTGGGAAGGTATACCAGATTTAATCTTTTTCATAGACTTTAACATATAGTTAAGAGGTCATCCGCTCTAAAGACCGATCTGTCTCAGATATGTCACTCCATACCATGGATACAACATCAGAATATTCCCCCAAATACATGTACACCTACAGTAATATATATTTTCTTCTTAAAACGAAACATGATGCCCATTGCCAGGTATTGTCATCGGATCCATGGCAAACTTTTGATCTGTCACCGTGTTCATCAATTTTCCCCTTTTCCCTCAACTTCCTTTTGTCAATGTTCTTGGGAGTGGAAGTACCAAACAGATGGATGAATGGATGGGTGGACAGCACAAGTTTGAAACTTGGGATGAAGGTTGAAGACTTGGAGCTACCACAGTTAAAGGCTAGTTCACTGACAGAAAAAAACCTCCCCTTTGCCATCTTTTACCAAATTTAGCAACCCATGTAACTATCAGTCTTTTCCCAGGACTTGGCAATCCCCATTGTCTCTGTCCCCCTTGACTCATTGATGCCATAGAAAATGTCTCAGCTGGGGGCAAACACCGTCTCAAACTCTTTGAGGATGAGCTCCACAATCTGGTTCTGGAAGACCATGTAAACAGTGATGTTGGCCGACTCAGTCTGGGGCCTGAGTAACGTAGGACCAAACACGATGGCCACACTCTGGACTGACATACGGTTCTTTTCACCAAACTCAATCACTCTGGAAGAGAGGAAGAGGAGGGGATGAGGAGAAGAGGGAGTGAGAGGAAGTATGAGGAGGGTGGAAAGTGCTTAGTATATCAGTTATTTATATTGTTTTTATAGTTGTATATATATATAAAAAAAAATATATATATATATATATATATATATATATATATATATATAAAATCCAGTTTCTACCACAACAAGCACTCACTTGAGGAGGTGTTTGAAGAGGAGGTGCATGGTGTCATGGTTGGGCAGAGGGAGGGACCTCACCAGGTCACGGAAGTACGACACCTTCTGGGGATAGTCCTGGATTTCTACCAGAGAAAGAGTCATCCCAAATGTCAATTTATTCACATTCTTTCATGCTATTTAGGTCTGACTATGTCAGTTCATTACCATCATGTTATTTGAGGGTGACTATTGAGATGCATCCAGAATGTTTTATTAGGGCCTGGCCTAGACTTACTGATGGCAGCGATAAACTTGTCGAAGAAGCTGTAAGGGAAGAGAGGTTCAGGCAGCTCCCTCAGGAAGAGCTTCAGCGCCCCCGTGATCACATGGATCTCCTCCCACTGACCATCCTCCAGGTCCAGATTTTCCTCTGGAGGGAGGGAGGGAGGGAGGGAGAGAGAGCATGAGGACAGAGAGTGTGGTTGATAATACTGCAAGATAATCCATTGAAACTTGTCTTGCTTTACCATGATCTGCTTTGTGGCGTAGTCTCTGAATGACAGCTAGATTCCCACTAACTCTGTAGATCCCATCAATGTCCAGACCTAAGGGGAATGCACAATGTGTTACCTCTTTAGAGGTGGTAAAGGTAAAGGTTGATATTACGGTATCAGGATTAAGAAGGAATACCTACCTCTAATCTCCACTGCCCTGATGCATTTCTCCATAAACCTGGGCACAGTGCTGTTCTCTCGATGGCACAGGGTGTCCAGATGACAACCAAACACATTATCTAGAGAACCACAATGAAAAACATTCTGAGTGGCGTAAAGGTATCATAAGGTTCAATAAGGACATAATTCTGCTATAAGTCGTATAACCATGTTATAAAGCCCAGTTTTACCTCTTATGTAGCCCTTCTCCTTCACTGACTGCAGTGTGGGCCTCCTCTGGAGGAACTTGCGTAGTTTGGTGCGGACACGCCCCTGATCTGATGACTCTGCACTGATGCCTGGCGTAATTTTGGTGGCTGCCGGAGGGGGGAGGGGGCAGTTAATGATGGGTGCAGCTTTCGTAAACTACCTGATCTCATGCCCAGTTATCAAATATTGACATTTTACACATATTTACACCTCAAAAGCACTGAAAGTCCTGGTGGTTCGTAATAGTAGGTTGTAGGACACTCATACTTACAGCTGGTCCTCTTGTCTCTGTCTGAAGCAAGTGGAGATTTCTCCATAGGCTCCTCCTCTTCCTCTTCCGACAAGTGATCTTGGTCCTGAGAGAGGAGAGGTTATAATGAAGACCGACGCCCCCTTGGCCTGCTCTAATTAGAACTTGTTATATAGATACCACCTGGATACTCACCAGGTGTCTGACGGTGTCCAGTATGATCTTGTGCCAGTCACAAATGATGCTCTCTGTGTCATACTGGACCAGGTACTCACACCCATGACGCGTCTTCAACTGGAGCGGGAGAGGGAAAAAGCCATACCAAGAGTTAAATAAAATAAATTTTGATTCAGTTCCTGAATTGAATGAAATGGAACTGACTTCAACCCTGATAGACCTTAAACAGAGCCCATACCTCCAGTACGTTCTTCTTGCTGGACTTGTCCTTGGGGGCCCAGCCCACAGTGGCTCCCCGCAGCTCCACTGTGTACTCTGGGGTGATCTGATTGGTCTTGTTCTGAGGAATCACGGACCAATGACATTAATTCAACAGACTAATCCTGACAAGCAAGCAAATCATTCTTTACGAATCCAAGGACCTGGTGGTTGTGAGTGGTTACAGTAGCAGAATGTTCTTACAGAGTTTCCCGAGGGTGCAGATTTTGGGTCTTTGTGAAACGTGAGGATGCCTCCATGCAGCACTGTCCATGACTGACTCCAATTCTTCCTATTAGAAACCCCAGACACAGAAAATAAGGAATCATTCAGTGTTCATTCATTGGTCCATTGTGCAAATGCTATCAATAAACAGCACAATGTGTTGTAATTTTTGCGGTTGACTTGACATTACCTAATTCTTTTCCCATTGTCGGCCACCCTGGTTTTGTTCAGGATCCCTGCCTTCTCCGGTAGATGTGTCTAGAACAAGCAAAATATAGACAAATATTACCAAATATCACAAACGACAGAGAGAGAGTGTATGAACATTTCTACTAATGGTGATTACCAGGAACCCACAGACCTCGGATCAGGTTTAAATATTGTGTTAGTCATAGTGTACTGTACGTACATCAGTGGAGGCTGTCGAGGGGAGGACGGCTCATAATAATGTCCGGAATGGAGTGAATGGAATGGTATCAAACACATGGTTTTCATGGTTTTCACTGACATACATAGGTACATGAGTTAAGCAGTTAGTACCCACATAGAGCCATATGCCACTGGACATTGCCCATAGGCCTACTGGCTGATATGAACATTGGACTGTTCATATTAGCAGATTATTGTAATTGTGGACTATAATTTTAGGCCTGGATAAAGTATTTCTGTGACTTTGCAATGCATATGCTAGGCTACTAGGTGGAAGCAACAAATGTTTGTGTTGGCCGTGTTCCAGGTTATGCTGAATTCTTGGGCTATGAGTCCACAGGTAAAGAGCAAAGAGCATAAGTAGCAGATTCTTTACAGCTTTGAAATGTTAGTCAGGTGTCAACATGGGAGTGGTCAAACTTTAGTATGTGTGTGTGTGCATGAGGGCACAATTATACATGCTTGGGCGTGAGTGTGTGTGTTTGCATGGATTCTCCTGCTGATTCATAAAATGGGAAATTATCCTTTGGGGTTGACTTTGCTTATAGCATTGACATTCAGCACTTTGACATTACTGTACCTACTACAAAAGACAGCGCCATATGCACATTCAGCACAATGATTTGTGCATTAAAATATGGTGTCAATCAGATCTGAAAGTACTGCCCAACAAGCCACCACTTGCAAAGGTCCAACAAAAACAACTACAAATGCTCACTCTCTCCACTAGGGGGTAGTGTGAATGGTGGTCATTCATTACGCGATTATTTATCACAGGGTTGATTAAAATCATCAAAGCTTGATGATGAGTTGGTTATTTGAATCAGCTGTGTAGTGCTAGGGCAAAAACCAAAACGTGCACCCAGGGGGGGCCCCAGGACCGAGTTTGGAAAACCCTGATTTAGCAGATGCTTGTTATCCAGATCACTTTCTTATCCACATACGAAGCGAAGAGAGAGAACAACCCATCCAAAGTTAGTAGTTTCACTTAAACACCACATAAGAAACTCTTAATCAGCCATTTTAAGAGCATACATGTATAGTATGTACTGTAACCAGTATCTAATCCATTAGCTCCCATTCCCAAGTGCCGTTAGTTCTCCTATCCAGTTCTATCTCATAGTATGTTAGTTAGATCAGAACACCCACACACCACCAGAATGCAATGCCTGTCTGGCAAAGTACACTATGCATCTATCTATCAGGCCTGACGTGGGCCGTAAGAACCTACGTGCTCATGTGAGTCTGTGCTCAGATGTGACAGTCTACTCCGTACTCCCAACCTATCAGTCTTTATGGAGAAAACAATACAAGTCTTCAATGAATGGAATAATGGGTCTTCAGGCTCTGTCATTTAGCAGTCTATGTGTACAGTCTGTACAGTAGAGTACATTTTATTGAGTTAGTAGAAGGGTTGGGGTCAATTCCATTTCAGGAAATGAATGAATTCAATTCATAAAATTAACAACAAAATCATTGTTGAAAAATAATGCAATTTCCAATTCAATTATTGTGTGTACTAGTCCAACACATATCATTTCTTATTGAGTGCCAATAGAAAATTACCTGACAAAGATCCTTATGGATTCAAAACCTTATCGTGTCGTACGTTCTTACTGTACTTACATGGTGTGGCGTCTCGGGGGAGTTGCCTGAGCTGGATGCTTCACTGGTGACGTCCGAAACGTTTCTCCTATGTGTTGGAAAGAACCTCTGCCAAACGCAAGGGAGGGAATTGGGTTCAGGTTGGTTAGTCAACAATAGTCGATAGGGCCTTATTGTTCGAACAGAGCTTCCCTCTTCAGCAGAAATCCTGTCAAATGTTATGAGTCATAATTCTATCCGCTTTCTCCCCTGCACTCTCCATTCTTGTTGTAGTTTCTCCCATTTAGGTTTGTAAGTGACCTCCTGAGAGGAAACCAACTAGGGCAGGTGTTTCCATCTCCTGTTGAGGGGGTTGACGACGACACATACACAACGACATCATTCCACAAGGGCATTGTGCATAAAGCTATGAGGGCCAGGTGTCTCATGTCAGGGACTAGTCCTAATGGCTTGTTTGCTTGGGAATACTAGAACGGCAAATGCAGCAGTTTCTATGTTCCTATACTGTAGTGCCAAATTCAGTCTAGATGCCAAAAAGAGATTCTAATGGCCCATAAATGTCTGTTGCTATACCAACGGTGTGAAACCCCCTTCAACGCCCCTGTCCATGCTACTCACGTTGTCTTCTTGGGAGGGGCCAAACTGAGCTGGGCCCATGGTATGTCTCCAGTTCTTCAGAACCGGCAGGCTGTCCTGGTCCACTCCATTCCCCACCTTGGGCAGACTGGGTGCAACCGGGAGCTGAGAGGGTTAACAGAAACAAACAGTGTAAAGGCCCTGGCCTATTAAATCAAACCCAGTAACTGGTTATCTGAGGTAAGGACATTTTCTTTTCACCCATGTACAGTACAGAGTTACCCCATACAATGTCAAGCTCTTTTGAGACCTTGTAGAAAGTCCTATATAAAACCCATTCAACCATTCCTTGAAATTACAGTATTGCTTCTCTTCACCTCTGCTGGAAGGTTCCACTGGGATCTGGAGCCGTCTCTCAGGTAGTAGTACGTCTTTCCTTTTTGATCCACAGACTTGAACCACTGCCAGGATACACACAGGACAAAACAGTGATGACACACACTGCATGGTTTCCAAACCACTACCCTTTCAAAGCACTGGACCTCCATTCAATACACTTACCTGCTCCTGTGTGCGTTCGCTGATGAATACGGTCTTCCCATCTGCATCCATGGAGCGCTTCCAGCCCGCCGGGACACTGACGTCTAGAATGGCCCGAGGTATGACAGCCTGTTTGGCCTGCGGCATGGGCAGGAGGTCTTTGGGGAACACAGAGGAGGAGGTGTCTGGAGCCTCGTGGTCTTCTGTCAGGTAGTCTTCCTTTGGGAGAGGGGGCTGAGGAACAGAAGATTCGCAAATTATTTTAAGATGGAACTCAAACTGAGTGGCCAATTTATAAAAAGTTTATGACATGGTTCATAACATGATAGCAATTCTGCTCAAATGGCAAACATTCTTAGTAACTTGGCTAGTAACACTTAAACTTAAATAAACAGAAAAAAGCAAAATAATGAATTCCATGTGTATGCCATAGCAAGCTTAAGACCTAACTAGCTAATGAACTAACAAAACAAAGACTCCCTCAAGACCATGAAGCAGATGTTAATGCACTGTTGTCTGACAGAGACTGCTTTAGCAGTCAACAATCCAACAACACTTTCCACTGTCCTATATTTTAGAAGCCTTATCTGTTGATGAGCTTGAAACAATGGCCATATTAGTCAAATAAAGCATAAGCTAACCCCTACCGGTCCTCCGTCTGGGAGCTTCAGCACAGGAGGCTCAGTAACAGGAGAGAAAGGGGAGATGGGCTCCGGAGCTGCCCAGGACGTGGCCCCAGATGTGGGGTTATAGAAGTAGTTTCGACCGGTGGTCTCATCCAACACCTGTTCCCAGTTGGAACCCTGGGATGAGGCTGGTGAGAGGGCCGGGGACAGGGCCGGGGAAAGGGCTGGGGACAGGGCCGGGACAGCCAGTGCCTCCTTGGTTAGCTCCATGTCCGTGGAGGGGAGGGTGCTGCGGGGGTCGGCCCAAGTGGTTTGGCCCGTGGCCGGGTGGTGATAGAACTCTTTCCCACTGTCCTTGTCAGTGTGCACTTGCCATCCCTCCTGGCTAAGGGGCAAGTCAGGACTCAGAGCTACTACCGGAGGGGATTGTGGGGTGTTTTTCTTCAGCTCGGTGACGGTGGCGTAAACAGCAGTGTTGGGGCTGGCATTGTCCACCTGGAGACAGAGAGGAAAGAGAGGTCAGGTCAGTCATCAGGAATAACATGAGGAGGAAGAAACCTTTCACCCCCAGTCCTAAATGGCCAGCGAGCCACTAGTCAATAATATTACTGACTGCCTGCGTACTACTACCCAACCTCACCTTATTTGCAGTGAAGCCAATGGCCCCAACTGTCACGGTTTCGGCCGAGGCTGCTCCTCCTCCTGGTTCGGGCAGGCTTCGGGCGTCGCCGTCCCCGGGAGTACCAGCTGCCACCGCTCTATGTTTCTGTGTTTGATTGCTTTTGTCTGTTGTCACACCTGTGTCTGTTTGGGAGTTGATTACGGTCTTATAAGTTCCGTGTTGTGATCTAGGTATTTGTGTGTTGTTATTCTGTTGCCACCGTGTCTATGATACGTGTTTGTTTTCCGTGTCATTTTTCCATGTTTAGTGTTTTACGCGTGTCGTAATTTTTCCCGCCACTTCGTGTTTTCGAGGTCGGGGTTTGTTCTCTTGTTATTGAGACTATTAAAAGTCTTGTTGGACTTAACCTCTGTTTCCGCGCTTGACTCCTCCACCACATCCACGACGGAATAGTGACAGAACAACACACCATCATGGAGTCAGCAGGAACAGCGGCGGCGCCCGAATCCTGCTGGACCGGATCAACTTCCAGGGACGCCATGATCCGGCAACCCGGGACCGCCGGACGAGGTGTCCAACGCCTGCGCCGACTGGTGAACCTGAGGTGGCCAAGGACCCCTACAACATCGCATCACCAACGGCCAGTCCTCCTCTCTCAGTACCGGAACCCAGTGGCATTCGGCTCTCACTCCCGAGGGCATATGACGGTTCTGCAGCCGGGTGTCAGGGATTCCTCCTGCAGGTAGAACTTACCTCGCCACCATACACCCGGCGCCCCGGGATACGAGAGCGCCTCCGCCCATCTCCTGTCTCTCCGGCAAGGCGTTGGAGTGGGCCAACGCAGAATGGAGGGGAATAGACGCCGCTACCATCACCACGCGGAGCTCTCCCGCCGCTTCAGGGCTGTCTTCGATCATCCCCCAGGAGGGGAAAGCGGCGGGAGAGCCTCTATTCCACCTCCGACAGGGGAAGAGGAGCGCACAGAGTTTGCACTGGAGTTCCGGACACTAGCGGCGGATGCGGGGTGGAAATGAGAGGGCCCTCATCGACCAGTACCGGTTAATTACGAGAGGACGTCAGAGGGAGCTGGCTGCAGGGACACCAACCTGTCGCTTGACCAGTTGGTGGACATTTCCATCCGCCTGGATACCCTGCTGGCTACCCGCGGACGCCCCGAGTGGGGGGTCGCCCAGTTCACCCTCCAGCACTCCCGAGCCGATTCCCATGGAGCTAGGGGGTGCTGGCGCGAGAGAGAGGAGGAGAGGGAACCCGAGGGGGGCCATCCCTGCACCACCTGCGGTCGTGGAGGACACACTGCGGCCAGGTGCTGGGGAGGGTCTCCTGGGGAGAGGTGACAACAGGCCACGCACTGGGGAGTCATTTCAGGTGTGTAGGCGCCCCACCACCCAGAGCTTCTGTTGGTCACATGAGTATTCCTGTGAGGTTTCCACAGGTGGCACCTCATTCCCAGCATAAGGCGCTAGTAGATTCAGGCGCAGGCTGGGAACTTTATTGATTGGGCATTTTGTAGTAGGTTAGGATTCCCTCTTCGGCCGGTAGACGATCCATTTCCTGTCCACGCATTAGACAGCCGGCCGCTGGGGTTGGGCCTGATCAGGGAGGTCACAGCACCACTAACGATGACGACGCAGGGGGGTCAGAGGAGATCATTCCGCTTTTATCTGATTGACTCTCCTGCGCACCCCGTGGTGTTGGGCCTTCCCTGGTTAAGCACCCATGATCCTACCAAGCGTGGCAACAGAGGGCTCATGGGAGTGGTCTGCTCAGTGTGTAGGGAGATGTCTAGGTGTTTCCGTAGGGGCGACCTCGGTAGAGAGTCCGAACCAAGTGCCCGCACTGCGCATTCCCTGAGTATGAGGATTTAGCACTGGTGTTTAGCAAATCGAGGGCAACACGCTACCTCCTCATAGACAGGGGGACTGTGCGAGAAATCTCCAAACAGGAGCGGCTCTTCCACGGAGTCATGTGTATCCCCTGTCTCAAGAGGAGACAGCGGCTATGGAGACATACATAGCCGAGTCCTTGGCACAGGGATACATACGGTCCTCTACTTCCCCAGTCTCTGAGTTTCTTCTTTGTGAAGAAGAAGGCGGGGATTGCGCCCTGTATTGATTATCGTAGTCTCAATCAGATCACAGTTAAATACAGCTACCCACCTCCACTGGGATTGCGACGATGACGGAGCCATTACGCGGAGCGCGATCCACAAAGTTGGGATCTCAGGAGCGCCGCATAATCTGGAGCGCATTAGGGGGGGGGGTGAATGGAAGACAGCATTTAGCACCACCCGGGTCATTACGAGTATCTCGCCATGCCATACGGGTTAATGAATGCTCCGGCCTGTCTTCCAACCTTTGTTGACGAGATTTTCCGGGACATGCATGGGCAGGGGGTAGTAGTTTACATCGACTTACATCCTAGTGTACTCTGCTACTCGAGCCGAGCATGTAGCCCAGGTGCGCCGAAGTGTTGAGAAGACTGTTGGAGCATGACTTGTATGTCAAGGCAGAGAAATGCCTGTTCTTCCAGGGAGTCCGTCTCTTTTTGGGTTATCGGTTGTCCGCGTCTGGTGGGGAGATAGAGGTAGACCGAGTATCGGCCGCGCGTAATTGGCAAACTCCAACCACTGTAAAAGAGGTGCAGCAGTTCTTGGGTTTTGCTAATTACTACCGGAGGTTTATTCGGGGTTTTGGACAGGTTGCAGCTCCCATTACGCCCCTGTTAAAGGGGGTCCGGTTCGCTTTGCGGTGGTCGGCTGAGGCGGACAGGGCATTTGTCAAACTTAAGAACCTGTTCACCTCGGGCCCGGTGCTGGCGCATCCGGATCCTTTACCATTCCAGGTTGAGGTAGACGCGCCCGAGACCGGCATTGGGGCAGTCCTGTCACAACGGTCCGGCGCGCACCCCAAACTCCGCCCCTGTGCTTTCTACTCGAAGAAGCCTCAGCTCGGGCGGAGCGCAACTATGATGTTGGGGACAGGGAGCTGTTAGCCGTAGTCCAAGCCCCAAAGGTGTGGGAGGCATTGGCTTGAGGGGGCTCAACACCCTTTCTCATTCTGACTGGATCACCGTAACCTGGAGTACATCCGGGCAGCTAGGAGATTGAACCTCGCCAGGCTAGGTGGAATATGTTCCTAACCCGGTTTGTTTTTAAGATCACATACATCCCAGGGTCCCAGAATGGTAAGGCAGACGCCCTGTCCCGGCGGTATGACACGGAGGAGAGGTCCATATTGCCGGAATCTTGTTTGGTGGCTCCGGTAGTATGGGAGGTCGACACGGAAATCGAGCGGGCACTGGCGCACCGACCCTACTCCCCCGAGTGTCCTGTGGGGGGACGACGCCCGGGCGCGAGGTCCGTGATCGCTTATTTATTGGGCCCATACATCACCCTCCTCTGGACATCCAGGTATTGGCCGGACCGTGCACTGTCTTAGCATGAAATACTGGTGGCCAACGTAGCTAGGGATGGAGGGTTTATGTTTCCTCCTGCTCGGTGTGTGCCCAGTGTAAGGCGCCTAGACATTTGCCCAGGGGTAAGCTACATCCCCTGCCCGTTCCACAACGATCATGGTCCCACCCATCGGTGGATTTCGTAACCGACCTACCCTCCCCAGGGGAATCCACCATATTGGTCGCTAGGATCGGTTTTCCAAGGCCTGTCGCCTCCTTCCAATGCCGGTCTCCCACTGCCCTACAAACCGGCTGAGGCCCTTTTACCCATGTGTTCCGGCACTATGGGGTCCCCGAGGATATTGTGTCTGACCGAGGTCCCCAGTTCACTTCCAGAGTTTGGGGAGCCCTCATGGAACGGTTGGGTCTCGGTAAGCCTTACCTCGGGGTACCACCCAGAGAGTAATGGGCAGGTGGAACGTGTCAACCAGGATGTGGGTAGGTTTTTGAGGTCCTATTGCCGGGACCGGGCCGGAGGAGTGGTCGAGGTTCATCCCCTGGGCAGAGAGATGGCCCAGAACTCTCTCCGCCACTCCTCCACCAACTTAACACCTTTCCAGTGTGTTTTAGGTTATCAGCCGGTCCTGACACCGGCGGCACGAGAGCCAGATCGAGGCCCTGCGGTGGACGAGTGGATTCGGCGCCGGAAGAGACGTGGGACGCTGCCCATGTCCATCTGCAGCGTGCCATCCGCCAACAAAAGGCGAAGCGCCGACGCCACCGCAGCGAGGGACCGTGCACGACCGGGAGATCGAGCCTGGTTTCGACTCAAACCGCCCCCTCCGCCTCCCTGCCGGAAGCTGGGTCGGCGGTTTGTGGGGGCCTCTTCAAAGTCCTGAGAAGATTGAACGAGGTGTGCTACAGGTTACAACTGCCAATTGAGTATAAAAATATTAACCCCTCGCTCCATGTGTCTCTTCTCAGGCCGGGTGGTAGCTGGCCCACTCCAAGAAGATGAGATAGAGAGACCCTCCGCCCCTTTGGACACGAGGGGGTCCCGGCGCACAGGGTCCGGACCATCTTGGACCCGAGGCGCCGGAGGAGTGGTCTCCAGTATCTCGTGGAGGGGGAGGGGGCACGTCCGGAGACGGTGCTGGGTGCCCAGGGGAGGGACATACTGATTTCCCCTGTGATCACCATGGGCATCCCACGCGCCCGGTCCGCGGCCTCCTGGCCGCCCCCCGAGGCCGGGGCAAGGGGGGGGTACTGTCACGGCTTTCGGCCGAGGCTGCTCCTCCTCCTGGTTCGGCAGGCTTCGCCGCGTCCCCGGGAGTAATAGCTGCCACCGCTCTATGTTTCTTGTTTGATTGCTTTTGTCTGTCTGTCACACCTGTGTCTGTTTGGGAGTTGATTACGTGTCTTATAAGTTCCGGGTTGTGATCTAGGGTATTTGTGTGTTGTTGTTCTGTTGCCACCGTGTCTATGATACGTGTTTGTTTTCCGTGTCATTTTTCCATGTTTAGTGTTTTACGCGTGCGTACTTTTCCCTCGCCACTTCGTGTTTTCGAGGTCGGGGTTTGTTCTCTTGTTATTGAGACTATTAAAAGTCTTGTTGGACTTAACCTCTGTTTCCTGCGCTTGACTCCTCCACCACATCCACGACGGAATAGTGACACCATCACCCCTATGAGAACAATCCGTGAGAATTCCACAAGACAAAAAGACAGAGGGGTAAAAAGTCCTCTCTACCTGCGCCTCCCTTTACTCCCATCGGGTAACAAAGCACTGACTTGGGATCAAATATCATTCTCCCAACCCCTTTGTTCGAATATGCTGAGTTACCCAACTCATCACAATATTCCAACTCTTACAAGGTGCATGCATTTAAAGAGCTATATGTGGATCTCGCTTTTGAGTGGGTTTTTTCTTTCATAAAAGAGTACAAACACCACCATTCAATTGTAAGCTGCCTTTTTTTCAGTTTTATTGGAAATGGCCAAAAAGTGATCTGTCCTGTTAATGTATTTTCCGAGCCCTCCATACATCTCAGGGGTGAGGAAGTGAAGAGCAAAACATCCCATCTCAAACAGAGTAGATTTCCACCACATGGAGTGGAGTAGACCACAGGGAGCTATGTGGCAGATAGCCACTTCATAGACAAACACAAGCACATTTCAACATGAGCCAGACCAGCAGATGATAAAAAGCTATAAAGACTGGGGAAGTTTGGACGACAACGCAGAGGATGTCACAGCTAACTTCGCAAACAGCTAAAAACAGTACTGTAGGCCACATTTACATTTGAGTAATTTAGCATACACTCTTACCTAGAGCGACTTACATGAGCAATTAAGGTTAAGTGCCTCGCTCAAGGGCACATCGAGAGATTTTTCACCTAGTCGACCTTTTGGTTACTGGCGCAAAGCTCTTAACCACTAGGGTACCTGCCGCCCTCACATGTAGGCTAAGTACTGCAGCCATAGAATTGAACTTGTAATTAAATTGGCACATAGACACAAAAAATTAGGACAGGGCTGAGTGAAATGACCATACAGTCTTAGAATAGTGGTCATGAAGGTAAATACCATAATTGGGAAGCACCACCCTTAGGTACTACCTGGGAGACACTAGAGTGTCACAAGTCTGTGCCTGAAGATACGGCAAGCCTTGAAGATCATGTCGGCCATATTCACTGAAAAAGGCACCTCTTTCTAACAACGTAATTATCAAATATGTTACATCCCATCAGGGATATAACATTTTAACCAGTAGATCCAAAAGCAGAAGGACATACCACAGGTTTTTTCAGATCATGTACCAGTTCTTCTTTTGATTACTACCTGGCTTGAAGAGGTGCTTTTTCAGCTTTGAATACATTTTTAAGAAACGCTGAAAAGGCCAGAGACCAGGGAATAACTGTCTTCGGTTGCACCTTGTAAAACATACATTTTCTTAAAAAACAGCTTTTAAAGAAAAGCCTGGCCCATAGGTAGGTTTCTTTTACGCAAAGGATCTTAGCAGGACTCCTCTGTGTACCACAAGACAGACTTTTTCTTTAACCCTTATTTTATCAGTTAAGAACAAATTCTTATTTACAATGACGCCCACCCCGGGCCAATTGTGCACCACCCCTATGGGCCTTCCAATCAAGATTGCGATACAGCCTGGAACGAACCAGGGTCTGTAGTGATGCCTCTAGCACTGAGATGCAGTGCCTTAGACCGCTGCGCCATTCGGGAGCCGCTGACTATACCAACCTAAATACCAACCTAAATACAAGAGAAACCCACATAAGATACATGCCTGGGTGGCGGAGAGAGTCGACTGTCCAACTGTTATTTCCTCTCCAGATGGGCTAATGGAAGTTTTGAACATAAGTTGGGTCGCTTTTGTTTGTATACTGCTTACAACATCTCGACCGTACAGTACCTGCGTAATACCATGCAAGTATAAAGTAAAACACTAGAACACGCTGATACACACACACCTCTATGCCTGAAGGTACTCTAAAGTCTAAAATACACATGCGCACAATGAGAGTATTAGTTCTGTGCTGGAATGATGACGTAGCATATAGTGTGGATAGTGTTTCCTTGTGCTGTGACGCCACCTTCTCTGAGACCTGAGGTGTCTGTCAGAAGCTGTGCTTCCCTGGTTTGGTGGTACCTAAAGTTCAACCTGTGATAAGTGTGTCTGCCCACAGTTCATGCCCTTTGAACAGCCGGCATTGTATAGACGAGGGTATACACTGAGTGTACAAAACAGTAGGAATCCACTTCAATCACTGTAGATGAAAGAGAGAGAGACAGGTTAAATAAGGAATTTTGAGCCCTGAGACAATTGGGTATTTGTGCCATTCAGAGGGTGAATTGGCAAGACAAAATATTTAAGTGTCTTTGAACTGGGTATGGTAGTAAGTGCACGGCGCACTGGTTTGAGTGTGGCAAGAACTGCAACGCTGCTGGATATTTCATGCTCAACAGTTTCCCCGTAGCATTAAGAGTGGTCCACCACCCCAAGGACATCCAGCCAACTTTAAACAACTGTGGGAACCATTGGAGTCAACACGGGCCAGCATCCCTGTGTAACGCTTTCGACCCTTGTAGTCCACGCCCCGATGAATTGAGGCTGCTGAGGGCAAAGGGGTGCAACCCAAATTAGGAAGGTGTTCCTCCGTTTTGTACACTTAGTGTAGGTACGCGTGTGCATGATGCAACAGATGACAACATCATAAAAAGAACCCCAGACTCTTCTACCAAAAATAATTGTTTTGTTATTCAAATGGAACGCGAAGACACACCCCTAGCAGCCATCTGGGTTACAAACCTGCAGGCTAGAGGTTGATGCTCACAACCTAGAATGACTATATAATAATCACATCATTTTACATTTACATTTTAGTCATTTAGCAGACGCTCTTATCCAGAGCGACTTACAGGAGCAATTAGGTTAAGTGCCTTGCGTAAGGGCACATCGACAGATTTTTCACCTAGTCGGCTCGGGGATTAGAACCAGCGACCTTTCGGTTATGGCACAACGTTTACCCACTAAGCTACCTGGCTGCCCTAGTTCTGTGCTGGGAATGATGACGCAGCATATAGTGTGGATAGTGTTTCCTTGTGCTGTGACATCACCTTCTCTGAGACCTCACTATACAGTTCTGCTTAATTAGACAAAGTAACAAACGCTAGCAAAGTAATAAACATACTTTGGGCAATGCAGAGCATGGGCAGCAGTAAATATGCAAGCAAAACTAAAAACAAACACTCACTCACTTTCAGGTTTCGGCTAACACCACCTGATAAGTTTTTCTTTGCGGTTGGAGAGTTGTCTTTGGAATGTGGCAGTGGCTACTGGCTAAACATTCAGGTTAAAACGTCAAAACCTGGCTGTGGAAAGCCCCAGTTTTTATAAAGTAGATATGAATGAAGCTTAGCCTACCCCTCTTCATTTACAGTAGTAACATTACAATAAGCAACAAGTGCAGGTGCATGTAGCAGAAGAAACTGAAATGCTATTAATAACAGATGCGTAATAGTAATTAAAATGATTGTGGTGATGATTATCTTTCAATCAACCGGAAGCACACGCTTCTTATGCGCTAAAGCCTCCAAGCCAAATAGCATATCAGCCTCTCAAACCAAACTAAATGGAAAGGATACCAGAATGACTGGTTCAAACACAGCAATGTTAAAAATGTTTGCCAGTTAGCAATCCTGTCATGCCAACCATTTGTTTGGAGTCAAAGTGGATAGTGGCAATATGGTGACCTTTTTGTCATCTCTCTATGGTAGACCTACTGTCACAGAAGGAGAAGAGATAACACACCTTTACATCAGATGATGTTCTCTGGCTGCATGTATCCAAGCAGGTCATGATCAAGTATTAACTTTGTGCTTGTGACTCATTGTCAATGATTGATATCTACTAGCAATGAAAACCAAGATGGCATTCCTCCCTTGTAGGTTTGATCCCTTCTCCCTGCATGGCTGGGGCAAACCTTGTCATGCACGCCATCATTATATTATCACACTTACAATTACATCAAGCTTTTGACAGGAAGTCAATGACAATTACAGATGTACATACTGTACATACTGTACCCAATGTGTCCTTTATGATAATGTAATTGCGCATAATGTGCCAGAATATTAGAGAAATTACAACTGATTGACACTTTACGGTTTAAAAATAACTACAACTGATTGACACTTGATGGTTTAAAATGTACTATTGTAAAACCACTGTACTAGGAATAGAGATACACTGAGTGTACAAAACATTAGGAACACCTGCTCTTTCCATGACATAGACTGACCAGGTGAAAGCTATGATACCTTATTGATGTCACTTGTTAAATCCACTTCAATCAGTGTAGATGAAGGGGAGGAGACAGGTTAAAGAAGGATTTTAAGCCTTGAGACAATTGGAGACATGGATTGTGTATGTGTGCCATTCAGAGGGTGAATCAGCAAGACAAAAGATTGAAGTGCTTTGAACGGGGTATGGTAGTAGGTGCCAGGAGAACTGGTTTGAGTGTGTCAAGAACTGCAACGCTTGCTGGGTTTTTTCACACTCAACAGTTTCCTGTGTGTATCAAGAATGGTCCACCACCCAAAGGACATCCAGCCAACTTGACACAACTGTGGGAAGCATTGAGTCAACATGGGCCAGCATTCCTGTGGAACGCCGCCACCTTTAGTCCATGCCCGGATGAATTGCGACTGTCCGTGGGCAAAAGGGGGTGTAACTAAATATTAGGAAGGTGTTCTAATGTTTTGTACACTCAGTGTATATGGACAGATTGGAACTATATTAAAGCATAATCTCAGCCTCGCTTTATACTGTTTCATCTTAACTCTTCGAACGCTCAATCAGGTGAGGTGACTGAATGCTGCATGGCAGTGAGAGTGCCACATGGTTTACTGGTTGTTGTCCCTTTCCTTTCAATCAACAGTGGACTCACTCAACAATTCCTCATATTGATAAACTGAAGAAAAAAACTGCTGACACTATCTAGGTGTAAATAGACAAGAGTTATGGACCCATATTGAGCATGTAGGTAAACAGCCGGCCTCTTGTGGGCCAGAAATGCACATGAGATATTTAGAGTAGTAGTAAGTAGCCTATAGAGCATTACATAAATACCCCCCTACAGAACAATAACATAATGGGCTGGGCTAATGCATAAGCACAATCAATACCTGGGCTATTTTGCATCTGAGGGTCAACCACTGTGTATGTCAGAGGTCATTGACAGACCCTGTGGTCTATGTAATTTTCATATACAGTATATTGACAAGATAAGTCAACTGGAGGAAGGTAATGTTTTCAAAAATGGACTGTGCGCTCAAATAATACCAGGCTATTGCCAGTGTCCAAAATGAAATTTGATAGAAATGAATGCTTGTTCTGAATCACTGTAATTTACACTACATTTATAACTGTTACACTTAGTAGCTATTAACGCGCGTAAAATCCTATTTAAATAGAGCAAAACCTAAATCCAAATCTAAACAACAAATGGAGCCATCATCGACATGACAAGGGCAAATTACCTGTTTGAAGTTCGCTTGGTTACCCCAGGCTCAATGTAGACTATCCTTCAAAGATATCAATTAGAAGTTATAGACTTCAGTTTTCGACAGTATTCACCTCGCTATTCCACACTGTAGAGTCGCGCATTCCATGCCCTCCTTGTCAGGTAGCTACAGCACAGGTAGTGCCACTGCCTAGCAGCAGAAAGTCTTGAGGGAGTGGTCGCGATGTTCCACAGTTTAACCTCTGCATTGACAGCGAGCGCACATAATGCAGCCAACACAACAGTGATATCTGGCATAACTAAATAATAACGTTTTAGAAAATCATGTGTGCGTGTAATTGAGAAACACTGAAGGGAGTATTTTTACTCAATCACCTGTTTACATTTAGCTAATTAAATAATTATGTCATGAGAACATTTCAGGATTCAGGAGCTCTGCAGACAGTTCTGCTCAAGCACTTGAGTGTGTGTGTCAGTGTGTGTGTGCATGTGTGTGCATGTGTGTGCCTGTATGGGAGAGCTTCAGGCGCGCGGTGTGTGTGTGTGGCATGTGGCTCTAGCTTCTATTGGAGTGGAGTATGGAAATGTGTGTTTATGTGTGTGTGTTTCCAGTTGTTTAGGGCGAGGCTTGCAGCCCTACAGTACAGGAAAGGGCTCCTCCTTTGTTTTGTAAACACACAGCACAGCACAGCACAGCGGCCCAGGGATAGCCCAGGGGAAGCTGCTAACTGGGTACTATGGCTGGGTGGGTGTACCTCATTTCTACCAGCATGTCACGTGCAACCAGAGGGGAAAAAAACTCTAGACCACCTTTACTCCACACACAGAGACACGTACAAAGCTCTCTTTCGACCCTCGATTTGGCAAATCTGACCATAAATTCTATCCTCCTGATTCCATTTTACAACAAAAACTCAAGCAGGAAGTACCAGTGACTCGCTCAATACGGAAGTGGTCAGATGACGCAGATGCTAAGCTACAGGACTGTTTTGCTAGCACAGATGGAATATGTTCCGGATTCATCTGTTGGCATTGAGGAGTATACCGCATCAGTCACCGGCTTCATCAATAAGTGCATCAACGATGTTGTCCCCCAGTGACCGCACGTACATATCCCAACCAGAAGCCATGGGATTACAGGCAACATCCGCACTGAGCTAAAGGCCAGAGCCGCCGCTTTCTGGGAGCAAGACACTATTCTGGACGCTTATAAGAAATCCCCTATGCCCTCTGACGAACCATCAAACAGGCAAAGCATCAATACACGACGAAGATTGAATCCTATTACACCAGCTCTGACACTCATCGTATGTGGCATGGCTTGCAAACCATTACGGATTACAAAGGGAAACCAGCAGCGAGCTGCCCAGTGACACGAGCCTACCAGACGAGCTTACAGCCTTCTATGCTTGCTTCGAGGCAAGCAACACTGAACCATGCATGAGAGCACTAGCTGTTCTGGACAACTGTGTGATCACACTCTCCGTAGCCGATGTGAGTAAGACCTTTAAGCAGGTCAACATTCAGACAAATTACCAGGATGCATACACAGAGCACGCGCTGACCAACTGGCAAGTGTCTTCAATGACATTTTCAACCTCTCCCTGATCGAGTCTGTAATACCTACATGTTTCAAGCAGACCACCATAGTCCCTGTGTCCAAGAATGCCAAGGTAACCTGCCTAAATGACTACAGCCCCGTAGCACTCACGTCTGTAGCCATGAAGTGCTTTGAAATGCTGGTCATGGCTCATATCAACACCATCATCCCAGAAACCCTAGACCCACTAACCGCATAACGCCCCAACAGATCACAGATGTCCCACTCTCTATTGCACTCCACACTGCCCTTTCCCACCTGGACAAAAAGGAACACCTACATGAGAATGCTGTTCGCTGGACTACAGCTCAGCGCTCAACACCATAGTGCCCCAAAGCTCATCACTAAGCTACAGACCCTGGGACTAAACACCTCCCTTTGCAATGGGATCCGGGCCGCCCCCAGGTGGTAAGGGCTGGCAACAACACATCTGCCACGCTGAACCTCAACACGGGGGCCCCCTAGGGGTGCGTGCTTAGTCCACTCCTTTACTCCCTGTTCACTCACGACTCGTGGCCACGCACCACTCCAACACCAATACGTTTGCCGCATACAATGGTTCTAGCCTGATCACCGACATCGATGAGACAGCCATAGGAGGGGGATCAGAGACCTGGCAGTGTGGTGCCCGGACAATAACCTCTCCCTCAACGTGAGAAAGACAAAGGAGATGATCGTGGACTACAGGAAAAGGAGGGCCGAGCACGCTACCATTCACATCGACAGGGCTGTAGTGGAGCGGGTCGAGAGCTTCAAGTTCCCTGGTGTCCACATCACTAACAAACTATCATGGTCGAAACACACCAAGACAGTCGTGGAAGAGGGCACGACAATGCCTATTCCCCCTCAGGAGACTGAAAAGCTTTGGCATGGGTCCTCAGATCCTCAAAACATTCTACAGGTGCACCATCGAGAGCATCCTGACTGGTTGCATCACCGCTTGGTATGGCAACTGCTCTGCATCTGACCGCAAGGTGCTACAGAGGGTAGTGCGTATGGCACAGTACATCACTGGGGCCAAGCTTCCTGCCATCCAGGACCTCTATACCAGACGGTGTCAGAAGAAGGCCCTAAAAATTGTCAAAGACTCCAGCCACCCAAGTCATAGACTGTTCTCTCTGCTACCGCACGGCAAGCGGTACCGAGTGCCAAGTCTAGGTCCAAAAGGCTCCTTAACAGCTTCTACCCCCAAGCCATAAGACTACTAAACAGTTAATCAAATGGCTACCTGGACTATTTGCATTGACCCCCTTTGTTACGCTGCTGCTACTCGCTGTTTATTATCTATGCATAGTCACTTTAACCCACCACATGTACCTCAATTACCTCAACTAACCTGTACCCATGCACATTGACTCGGGCACTGCACCCCCTGTATATAGCCCGCTACTGTTATTTTGTTGTGTAACTTTCTTTCTTTCTTTTTTACAAATATTTCCTTACTTGCTTAAAAAATGTACACCTGTTGAACTCGCGCATGTGACGAATACAATTTGATTTGATTTGTATCCAATACACTCACTGAGTGACAGAAACAGAGAAGAGTGCACTTATTGCTTAACAGGTATAGAAAATGTTATAGTACTGTGAGTGAGACATGATCGGATGATCGAAGCTCATTGAGTCATACTGCATGTTACATCCTGTCCAATATGCATGTTGCTATTTTTACTTCCACCACAAAGCATCTAGCAGGTATTTATTTTCATGATGTTGCAGTCAGACACAGGCTACATTTAGAATTACTTAGCTACTAACGCAATAAGAAAAGTTAATGCTCTTATGACTGTCTACACTTGAAGAATATATTTCCAAATGCTATATCCACCAATTTTTCACGTGTTTTTTTTCATCAGAAATTATTGCTTATGGGTACCTTCATGTGTGTGTAAAATATTACTGTTACCAGATTTTTTATTCAAAGATTTTAGATGTTTATGAAAATGTGTTCTTTTGCAATACGTTATACAGTATATCCATTCTTTAGCTGGAATGGAATGTTTGTATCCTGTATGTTTGACTGTGATATCTGGTTGTCTCACCTAGCAATCTTGAGATTAATGCACTTACTGCAAGTCACTCTGAATAAGAACATCTGCTAAAATGACTAAATGTCAAATGTACATGTTTTACATGCAGATGTCATATTACTGTGTAGAATATTTTTATATATTTTTATATATTTATGTCACAATTGTAACATTTGTACATTTCTTTATAAAACATGTAGTTATTTGTTATATGTTATATTTGACTATGTTAAACCTAGCAGCACTACTTATTTCTCTGAGAGTGAGGCGGATATATAGTATTTAAAAAATAAAACATGATTATTTGTCTCTGAAATGAAACCATCAAGTGATAGATTTTAAACAAATACATGTCTGTCATTGAACAACCCCATGCCATGATTAGATAGTGAAAAACACACCAATCTCTTTCATAATTTCTTTAAACAATAAAAGCTAATTTACCAACATTTCTGGAAAATGTATATATAGCGTAAAGTGTTTAACTCATACAGCTTGCATGGTTTACAATAGTGAGTTATCAGGTTAAGGGGTGCATACCTTGAATTCTTTTGGATAAGATAAGGTCTTTATAAATTATGAAAGGATTCTTCCTTATGAGCTGCTTACAGAAGTTGACTAACTCATTGGCTGTCAAGTTCTAAATATAATGTCCACTACTCCAAAAGTCATTAAATTATTACATGCTTCTCAGCCATGGTAAATGTAGTTTAATTATACATTTTGGCTTCCATAACAAATATTATAGTTTTCCTGTGCTGTAAGTAGACCCTATATCAAGTCACTTGACAAAAGGCCACAGAATCAAAAGTCAAAACCTAGGAATCACACATTGTTTATTTTGCGTCAAACGCAAAGAGGTGAACAGAGAAAATACAGCTGAAATCCAATCCATTGTTATTGTGCAGACATGCATAGAGTCCTTTTTAATGAGTGCCCATGTTTTAAAGACACTTCTGTTTGTTTCTTACTGTAACTCAGGCTTCTGTGTACCTACTTAAATATACCAGAAATCTTATTGTGAAGGTGGGAATTAGTCAAATACCCTAAAACAGTGGAGGCTGCTGAGGGGAGGACGGCTCATATATGCCGGAATGGAGGAATAGAATGGTATCAAACACATGGTTCAGTGTTTGATACCATTCCATTCACCCATCCAGCCATTGTTATGAGTCGTCCCCCCTCAGCAGCCTCCACTGTTTTAGAGGTATTTGCTTAATGTGCAGAATTGCACTTGGTTTTCAAGTACATAACTATAGAGAACACACAAAAATGCTATGGTAATAAAACATTTTAAAAGTTTGCACACTCCCAGGAATGTCATAAATGATGGATCATTAGCTTCCCTACAGAAAATACACTAACCTTCACACGTCTAGATGGCCGGGCGGGGTGTGTGTGGAGTCAGAGGTCAAACTGTAGAAACCAGTTCCTACATTTGAATATAAAAATTGATTTTTCAAACAAAACTACACTACATTTTATCTCTGGGACCCTCAAGATGACAAATCAAAGCAATATTACTGAATGTAAGTACATTATTTACCTTCAGAGGTGAATGTTCCAAACCAGTTGCCGTGATAAAAGTGTTTTGTTGTTGTGCACTATCCTCAAACAATAACATGGTATTTTTTCACTGTAATAGCTACTGTAAATTGGACACTGCAGTTAGATTAACAAGAATTTAAGCTTTCTGCCCATATAAGACATGTCTATGTCCCAGAAAGTTGGCTGTTGTTTACAACACAATTCTAGTCACATATCACAAATTGAGCAACAACCGTCCCGTATAAGGGACACCGATCCCGTAGAGATTTTAACACACATTCAATGGTTAACTTAACACTGGTGCAGCAGGGTAAACATAAAATGCTGATAAAAAAACAATAAAATGATCTTAAGAGAATTTAAATCAGGCAGGCCATAATGACCCGAAAGTCAAACATTAAATTACTTTTTATTATATTTCAACTACATTAGTACAGCATGATCTTTAAACTTACCCTGGCTCTATCTATCACATTCTCAGTGTCACCAGTTCATCAGATTATGACTTTCTGACATAAATGCCTGTAAATTGTAATCCAAACTCAACAAAACCATGGTACTCCACTTTTGACACCTGAATAAGTTTGTCTCTTCGCGCCTATGAGAGATCTGAAGCCTTTGACCCTCCTCTCTGCACAACATACTTGTGTCTGTAATTGCATGGTTCCTGCATCATAACATATCTCCCTCCCCAGTCAGATCCAAGCCTGATAAAGTTCCTTTGGGATAAGAAGTTCAGGCTTTCTGAGGATTTGTTTTATTTCTAAGCATCTTGCCCCATAAATGAACGTGTTGTTTGATGTTGTGTCTTTTTGTCATGTTTTTTAAAGTGACAACATTAGACTACGGTGCAATACATATCAACTCTGCAGTTCATGTAAAGTGGTGATTCAGGATAGCTTATAACTTATTTAATAACGTGTACCAGGTAGGCCAATGTAAACAGTACAAGCAACAATCTCCAAAGCTGTTGACTAGTAGAATCAGGTGTGTTCTTGCTGGGCTAAAACAAAATGTGCACCACTGGGAGGCCCCCAGTAGTGGATTGGGGTGATTCCACACCAGCATGAGTGGAAAATATTTTGGGTATCTCAGATTGTTCTGGCAATTCTCACATAGGAACTTCATTGGGAGGAAGGATTTTTAACATGCTTTTACATTTGTATCACCAACTATTTTTTTGAAAATCATGATGAAATTGGCAATTTTAGGCCCTTTTAGACCTATACATGCCTCCTGTAAGACCTTAGTATCTGTGAACCGTACATGATACAGACAACATCTTGGTGTCATTATATTCCTTATAGTGTGCTCTAACATATAGAATATGTCTAGATTCTGATTTTTTTAAAGAAAATGTATTCAACATTACAAATATTAATATTAATATCTCAAACTACCCTTTTTTATTTTGTTCATTTTAGGACATATATTCTACAAGTACATCACCATTTCAGAGTGGGCTCTCTGCTAATTCTGAAGTTATGATACATTTTATGATCACCACCAACACAGTGGATGGGAAATGGATTCAAAGGGAACACCATCTGCTGGTGATTTGCTGAATGTGCAATCCTAAAGGAGGGTTGTGATTGGTTAATGACCTATAGCCAATTTCTATGTATAAAATTGGTCATATAATTAAAAGTAGCAGAAAGCCCACTCTGCAAATTTGACGTGTTTGAAGAGTATATCATTCCAAAAGAATGTAACTAAAAATAAAGCAAAATCAAAAAGGGTAGTTTTGAGATATTCATATTAAATATTTTTAATGTTGAAGAAATGCATGTGAAAAACAGTATTTCGGAATCTAGATATACTCCATGTTTGAGAGAACACTATAAGGAGTATAATGACACCAAGATGTTGTCTGTATCATGTACGGTTCACGGATCATAGGGTCTTACAGGAGGCATGAATAGGTCTAAAAAGGGCCTAAATGGCCACTTTCATCATGATTTTCAAAAAATGGTTTGTGATTCAAATGTAAAAGCATGTCAAACATCTTTCCTCCCAATTAAGTTTTTATATGAGATCTGCCAAAACAATCGGAGATACAAAAAATATTTTTCCACCCCCGCTGGCGTGGAATCGCCCATCGAGCAACCCTGATCTAGATCCCACCTAATCCCTCTCGTCTCGCCTATCATTTTCCTAGCACTCTATCTGACCTAAAAACCTGTTCATGCACTTTTTACAGCTCTTTAAATCACTGAGTGTAAGTGGTATAAGCAGATAACTTTTACATTTTCATATTGCTTGAAAAGTTGAAAAGTGTCCTGGATTGATTCCCCTCATCCTCTGGAGTCTAACTCACCACTTCCTGCCACCACGGCTCAAAAAAGCACCCATATCCTCCGTTGACGTCACCTTGGCAGTGCCGCCCTGTAAACTGACCCTCTTTTCCTTTGTCTTCCATTGTTTCCTCTGGCATCCCTATTTCATTAACTCTGTGACCAAATGATTAAACGGACTGGCCACAACCTCATGACTAACGCTAGCAGACAGAACCTCAAGTGTTTCTCCTGACTTTTCTGTCGACTGGACATTGTGTGTGTTGTCACTGACCATATTGGCTCATGCTGGTCACCATTGTATTCCTGCTCTTTTTCTTTTGAACACACTTCCTTCACCACTATTGGCAATTGAGGAGTCACAGATTCAAGACTGAACTATAGATATAGTCTCCTGAGAAGTTGTCAACCTGTTCAACGAATCAGTTGACTGCAACTTTCAGTGAAAAAGTCAACAGAAATACTGTGAACAAATCTCTTCCTGAAGTTTAAACTTGAATATTTAATTGCATTCGTCACATGCTTCGTAAACAACAGGTGTAGACTAACAGTGAAATGCTTATTTATGGGCCCTCCCCAACAATGCAGAGAGAAAGAAAATAGAGAAATAATAGAAAAGTAAAATATGTAATAATAAAAGTAATAATAAAATACACAGTGAGTAACAATAACTTGCCTATATACACGGGGTACCAGTACCGAGTCGATGTTCAGGGGTACGAGGTAATTGAGGTAGATACACTATATATACAAAAGTATGTGGACACCCCTTCAAGTTATTGGATTTGGCTATTTGAGCTGACAGGTGTTTGGTCTTGCTGACAGGTGTATAAAATTGAGCACACAGCCATGCAATCTCCATAGACAAACATTGGCAGTAGAATGGCCTTACTGTAGCGCTCAGTGACTTTCAATCTGGCACCGTCATAGGATGCCACCTTTCCAACAAGTCAGTTCGTCAAATTTCTGCCCTGCTAGAGTTGCCCCGGTCAACTGTCCTCAGTTGCAACACTGACTTCCGAGTTCCAAACTGCCTCTGGAAGCAACAGAGTTCCAAACTCACTCTGAAGCAACCGAGTTCTAAACTGCCTCTGGAAGCAACGTCAGCACAATAACTGTTTGTCGGGAGCTTCATGAAATGGGTTTCCATGGCTCGAGCAGCCGCACATAAGCCTAAGATCACCACGCCGCAATGCCAAGCGCGGGCTGAGTGGTGTAAAGCTCGCCGCCATTGGAATCTGGAGCGGTGGAAACGCGTTTCTGGAGTGATGAATCACGCTTCACCATCTGGCAGTCCGACAGACGAATCTGGGTTTGACGGATGCCAGAAGAACCCTACATGCCCCAATGCATAGTGCAAACTGTAAAGTTTGGTGGAAGAGGAATAATGATCTGGGGCTGTTTTTCATGGGTCGGGCTAGGCCCCTTAACTCCAGTGAAGGGAAATCTTAACGCTACTGCATACAATGACATTCTAGATGATTCTATGATTCCAACTTTGTGGCAACAGTTTGGGGAAGGCCCTTTCCTGTTTCAGCATGACAATACCCCTGTGCACAAAGCGAGGTCTATACAGAAATGGTTTGTCGAGATTGGTGTGGAAGAACTTGACTGGCCTGCACAGAGCCCTGACCTCAACCCCATCAAACACATTTGATGAATTGGAACACCGACTGCGAGCCATGCCTAATCGCCAACATCAGTGCCCGACCTCACTAATGCTCTTGTGGCTGAACGGAAGCAAGTCCCCGCAGCAATGTTCCAACATCTAGTGGAAAGACTTTCCAGAAAAGTGGAGGCTGTTATAGCAGCAAAAGACGGGACCAACTCCATATTAATGCCTGTGATATTGGAATGAGTTTCCACATACATTTGGTCATGTAGTGTATGTACATATAACTGGGAATAAAGTACCAGATATAAACAGTAGCAGCAGCGCATGTGATGAGTCTAAAAGTTAGTGCAAAAAGTGTCAATGCAGATAGTCCGGGTAGCTATTTGGTTAACTATTTAACTAACTATTTAGCAGTCGTTTGGCTTGGGGGGTAGAAGCTGAATATGTGGATGTTGCCAGGAACAACCTTGATTTCCTCAACAACATTTAGTTGCAGACAGTGCCTCCCTGTGGAATCTTAAGCAATAGAGGAAAGAAAATATCCACCATCTGTGAACAGGTTCTTCTGCACCCTGCCCACAGTGTTAATTGTCTGACTTGATATGCTATTCCAACTATTTGTTTGGTCTCGGTAATTGCTATGTACAAAGCCGGTGAGTGTCTGTCTATCTGTCTGCCTTGCTGTATAGCTCGATGGACAACTCCCCCACCCTTCCTCCCATTCTTACTTCCTTGAGACAGACGGTATGGAGCAACTGCCACAAAAGGAGGTCATATTTTTCATTTTTATGTCTGACCGGTGGAGCCTCACAATATGAAAACGTGATATTTTCTAAACAATGTATTCATAAGACAGCTGCAGTTTACCATACAGACTAATCCAACAAGTATCCTATAATAACTAGCCATTTCCTATGGAAGGGCCTGCCAGATATTAAACTTCATGGCATACTAGTACTCTATGAACTGTAAAAGGCCCCATAAAGCCCCACGTAATGAAGGGCCTCACCTTTAATCAACAGTTATCCTTTCATAGGCACATACATAGTGTGGAGGCAAGACTGTGGCCCCAATGCGATCAAAAAGGCAAACCGCACTGCAGGTTCACTACTTACAACTACTTTTACAGATAATAATTTTACCTGTGTCTGTGTTGGAGATGGAGAAGTGGGAGCGATAACAGGTGTAGGTTCAGCCACAGCCACAGCAGCAGGACTCACAGTCGGGGCCGTCTCCAATATTATAGGGGATTCATCCAGCTTCAGGTCCAATATGGATTCATAAATATTCTCCTTCGATTCGTCCTCAGGCTCCACACTAGATTTCTCTTCTTCTCCCTCCTCTAGCACCAGAGGAGATTCCGGCTCTTTCAGAGGTTCCTGGTGGGAAATCCCGCCACCGGTGACCTCGGCATCAGGAATGATTGGTGTCTCTACTGGGATGGCCTGGGAGGGCTGGTGGAGGGGGTCAGCTGGGCTGAAGCTGGGGGCTCGGGGGTTCAGGGAGAGAGGCTCCTCCACCGACAGGGTGTGGGAGGAGCCGAAGAGCACACCGGAAGCCAGGCTTAATTGCTTCTTGTGTTTGGCACTATCGTTGGCTGTTAAGGGAACCTCAGGGGCAACATAGGAGTGAAGGCCCGGCAGCGAATCGTTAAGCCCGCCGCGCTTGAAAGCCACGGGGGGCGGGTCGTGGAATTCTAAGGGTACGCCGAATGTGGACATGCGGTGCTCAGTCTTCTTATGTCTCTTTGGGGAGCGGAGGCGGATAGTCACCTCATCTCCCGCCCTCGCTTTCTGCCCGGTCTGGTACGGAGTGCTTTGGGACTGGCACTGGCACTGGCACAGGAACCGGAACTGGGACCAAATCGGTACTGGGCGGGTCAGCAAAGTCCAGCGGGGATGGGAACTCTGCAGGGAGCTCCTTGACGTATTTAGCAGGTATATAGAAGGGCCTTGCATGCTCGTTCTTGCGCACGTGCCACCAGTGGTCGTTGGTCTTGGCCAGCAGGATGTACCGTTCGTTGGGCTTGATGGACACCAGGCCCCGTCGCGGCCCGTGTACTCGTACTCAAACTCTACCAGCACCAGCCCCATGCTGCACACCAAGGAAGACATAATGGCAGCGTGGTGGCTGGGCAGTGTCGGCAGTGGTCACCCACCCCTCCCTTTCCCTCAAGGTCGGTCAAGGCTCCACTGCAGCCCTCCTAAAGGGAACAAAATAAAACAAAACAAAACAGTTTACTACATTACTCATACTTTACAAAAGTATTGCATTACCTTACTATTCTTGTAAATATACGGTATGTTCTGTACATATACATCTTCATGTTTGTAAACATATACATATTGCAGTACACATGATCTTGTCACTATCAAATGCTAGTATATAACTGTACATGGGAATGTGTACATTAGGTCGTTCCACTTGAAGCACCAACACTACAGAATGTACACACCCTCAGTGTGGTGTTCAGCAAACACGGCAGATCTCTCGATGGCCACGACCCACGCCCATTGTCAACAGATAATATTGAACTTCAAAGATTACCCAGCTGCCAAGTGGCCACACACACACTACCAGTAGATATAATAGTCAACCCCCCATAGCTCCATATTATGACACCACATAGATCACTGCTCGTGACACATCTGTACATCTGTCAATCCAGCGTGACAGTGCCACATGTGGAAATGACATGTCATGATAATGCTCTTCTCCATTTAGAAGTTTTATATAAGTCCTTTAAGGAAGTTGGTTGATATGCATGTCCATTCTAGGGCTTAAAATGTACTATTTTAAGCCCTAAATGGACAAGTGTTCAGTCATGAAAAAAGCTGAACATGTCATATGTTCACTTTTAGCTTTCCCTAAACGATTGTTCTGACTATGCCCCAAGATTGTGGTAGCCTGTTAAGCTAAACCCTAGGCATTAGCTTGGGGAGCCAATGTAAGTATTCAGGTCTCTGGCAAGGTTACTCATCGCACAAGCGTAGTCACCTCTTGTTACACTAAATAACTAGTTTGGTAGAGTATGATGTCATTTGGTAGAGAATTATATTTTCATGGTGCTGGTCACTGTAAATATTACAGATGTGTCACAGATTGGTGAAAAATCACAGCGCTGGAAGCCTTTCCTAAGCTTTAAACATCCTATAAATACCTTCTGTCTCTCCTCTCTCTGCGTGTTTGTTTGTCCCAGTCAATCATTTGGATAAGCCTTATTTTCAGGACTTTAATGAATATCTGCATTGCTTGATTTGCGAGCGTGACAGTTTAGTGGTAGTTCCTTCCTCTCTTTGGGCTGGCTGGGCTGGGGCGTACACAAAGAGAGAAGCAGGAAGAAGGAGTGTTGTTCTCAACAACATGCCAAAATATATCATAACACCGACCAGTCCATGGCGGGCCAGACATCATGAAACAGGATGTGCTTGCGATGGAAATCGTCCCTCATCACAGATCTGGGAGCAGCATACCCTACACTAATACCCTAGTACTAACTGTAATCCTTAGGGGTCAAAACTGACCTTAGATCAGCTGAAAGGTCACATGCATGCACATACAATGCACGCACACACGTGTGCATAAACAGACCTCACAAACATTTAGAAAATGCCATTTCTATTCTGACATTTGTGAATTTAATAATAACCTGTTTTGGTCTTGTTTAAGAGTAGCTTAGCGTGACTTGTCAAAGTGAGAACGAGTTGACCTCCCACCTCAAGGCCAACTTAGAGCAGTCAAAACATGTCGTCATAGAAACCAGGTAGATTTAATGGCTTTCTTCATTATTACTAATGACTGACACTCTGCATTATGTTTGCCATTGTGTGCAGGCCCAATATACCAGTAGTCAAACATAATTACAGTGTATTTTAACACTACATAGCATACAGCATGTTCTTTTTACAGGTGTCTCCTCTCAATAGATTTGTCTTATGCACCAACTTCTCTTAGAACAACACAGTGCAGCTTGACCAATTCTCATATACCAGTGGAACAATCCATGGAGCACGTCTGCTATTGCTACATCGTGTCTGGTCTGTATTTCTGGTCCAACCTGATTCTACTATGTGATCGGATGTGCTCACTGCTCAGGTATTAACCAGTGACGAAGGACTGACTATCAGAAATAACTCTGGGGAGGGAGAGGGGACAAGGCAGGACTAGTCATGTGATATATCCTTTCTGTTTCTGTCGCTACAGTGGGAGGAAAGAGAGATGAGAGAATTTAGATAAAGGGTAAATGAGAGAAAGAGGGTTTAGAGAGAAAGAGAGAGAGGGGAGAAAGATAGAGAAGGTGAAGAGAGAAAAAAATCATGGTGGCCGACTATTCCTTTATCTCTCTTTACAGTGTAAACACTGGCCCCTTCCAGCTTCACCTCTGCATAGAACCTGTAAGCCACTCCCATCACTCACATCCACCCTAACAACAAAACTGGTTAACAGACTGGATGACTTATTAGATGGACCTCCAGTGCAAGGCAATGCATTTCAATTGAATAACCTACATCATTCCATAGTCATTTTTAGGCCTTGGGGAAGTTTTGTGGAATATCTGTTCAGTCAGACCTACATCTGAAGCAGCCGAGCCAACCTCCCTATATCTCTGACAACCTGCTCCAGCATGCCCGAATAGCAGAGTGGGTCCTCTGCAGAGGGTAGAACCACCACAGCCTGACAGAGCAGAGGGAGGAGACAGAGAGAGCGGAACAGCCCAGCCACCGCTTCTACACTGAACAGAGGGAGGGAGCTGGCCCACCAGAATGGCAATCCTGTGGTTTACCAAAGGAACAGAAACCCAAGAAGGGAGCGCCTAGCCCGGCTCCAGAGATAAAGCCACACAAACTCACAGTGCCAAGCTCACTGCTCATGTATCAATATCTCATAACATGACATAACAAATAGGGCTTTGTGAAAATGTTCATAGGCTTGAACCAGGGCGCTTTTGTAGATCAAAATAACCTGTTTGACGACTTGAGAACATTTCAGTGACTCCCTCCCTCTGGGAAAGAGAGAAAGAGAGAAGAATGATAGATATGCTCAATGCAGTGATTCATCATGTCAGTGCAAGTCAGAAAATAGTTCCAATCCAGGCAAACAACTTTTGGGGGGTATCAAAACGTTCCCAAAATGTTTATAAAATGTTTTCAGAACAGATTTTGTACATTGTTCTTGCCTTTCACTGTACCGTTTCAATGGACATCGCACACATGCATTTATTACTTGCAATGTACAATGTTTTCACAACTTTATCAAGTGTGATTGTAGACTTTTTGTGTTCAGAAAGTGCCTGTTGTAGTGTTAATGTTTTAACATTGGCTCAAAACCTTACAAGAACATGAAATAACAAATATCTAACACTTAACGAACATCCTCTGTTTGCTGGGTTGGTATCTGTGCTAGTGAGGAACACCCTCCAACTCAAAAGGGCTGGTGAAAAGGGAGAACAATTGGAGGAGGCAGATCCCATTCAGCCTGTGTTTAAATACGGAAACCTCTCTTTTTTCCTCTGGTTGGGCTCCCTTTGACCTCGCTCAGTGTCTCTGGTTCCAGGCAGGATGTCCAGGATGGAAAAGAGTCAGGCTGTGCTGCTTAGCTTACCCCTGCAAATGTGGGACACCTCTGAACTGTGGTGCTCCACACTCCCAGGCCTCGACACTAAACCTCATTCCAAATTTAGCACTGCTCTCTATTCTCTAATTTTCTTAACCTTTCAATCATGGTATGCTGAGCTCAAGGCAGAACAATGGCACATAATCTTAGAGCGTTAAGGATTCAGGAGAAAAACAGTGATGGTGGTTAACGCAACCACAATGTAGTCACATAACCAATATGAACCAATGGTTCATTTCTGCCATTCTAAAATTCACCAAAACACCTGAACAAGGTGGTGGTGTTGGAGTGTGTATTTGAGAGACAGAGAAGTGTCTCAGTAGGAGAGAGGGTGGATCTGCTGGAATGTGCCCTGTACATATGTAGGATCTTTATTTGACCTATATTGTCACAGCAAATGAATCCTGCAGCAACAGGATTTGAATGTTTAGTCCATAATGTTGCCTGATCTGTGGTTATGCTATTAGCTGGCCAAAAGTAGGCTACATGAAAAGTCCAATACTGTTAAAACAACCTTGTGTAAGAGTGTGTGTTTTCAGTGAATGTATGTAAAGCTCATCTGCATTTCCTGCAGTGCAGGAAAACTCTCAGCAACAAAAGAGGGATACAAATTAAGATCCCGCGGTACTCCCCTCTTTCCCTCCACACACACCTCAACCAGGCAGGGGCAGGAATGTAGTTTGAGCGCTACAGGGACACATACACTCTATATGCTCCTGTCCCTGTAAACACACCCAACAACACACTCAACAACACACTCAACAACACACTCAACAACACACAAAGCAGAGAAAGAGAGGAATATAAAGGGACACCTATACTATCTCTGAATGTATGGCTGTCGTAAAATCAAAGGCTGAGATTAGCCACAGGAAGCGATGGAAAATGTAACCTGAAAGTGAATATTTATATATGGATATGAATCATGACCACTGGGGGTGTTGACCCAACAACACAAGATCATTCTCAGAGATCAACATGTGACACAATCGTAATTTTCCTGAGTGATTCGCATGTGACAGAATCACAACAGCCATGGTGAACGTTCACCCTTTCAATAAGCATGTGATTGGTCAAACACAGACAACAACAGCCAAACAACAGTCACACACTGTGCATCTAACGTTTTCATACATTCTAATAAGAGCCCTCGCACTTGGCTTGTTAAAGAAAAGGTCCCACTTCCCTACAGAACCTTCAAACAACATTTCTGTGGGAAGGCATCTGTCCACCCCTTGCCATAGCTTAAAGAAACACAGCATACACTTTTGGGTAACAAGGTTTGATAAGGTACAACAATCACCACATAAATAAGTTGTCTATTAAAAGGTTTTTGCAGAAAATTTACCTGGAGCAAGAGGACAGCAGAACCATCCTATAGCCTGTGTTCCCAGCTCCCACGGTTTCTTCAGCAGAGTCCCAGATCTCAATAACAGGTTGCTCTGTTCTCTCTTTCACTCTTTTCTTCTCACTGATCCCGCCTTGCCCTCTCCTTCTTCTTCCTCTGGCCGGCCCCCCACTCCCCTCCTCCGCTTTCTGTCTTTTCACCTGGGGCTGAAAGGTTCCAGCTCTGGTTGGAGGAGCTCAGGGCAGTGTGTGTGTGAGGGAGAGTGCTCTTTGAGTGTGTGCCGGTCTCAGCTTGCCTGCCTCTTCTGTCTGCATTCATTTCCTGTTCTAGCGCACACATCCCCGCTTCAGAGAAGTGAGAGGCAGAGCGACAGGAAGAGAGAGAGAGAGAGAGAGAGAGAGAGAGAGAGAGAGAGAGAGAGAGAGAGAGAGAGAGAGAGAGAGAGAGAGAGAGAGAGAGAGAGAGAGAGAGAGAGAGAGAGAGAGAGAGCACTGGGTGGGGGTCTAGGTGTGGGCAGACAGAGGGGGCACTGGGAGGGCAGCCAGTCTCTCATTCACAAGTCTTTGAAGTATTCTGATTGAATAGATAGAGAAAGCCATATGAAAGACTGACTGCAATGAGCTATTATCGACAACAGCATTTAAATGATTGAAAAATGGCAAAAGTTAATTTGGTAAAAATGATTTGAGGATGTAGACAGTTAGATGTCTTAATACAGTTGTAGAATGAGTGCTGAAAGCATTAAACAACAGATTTTGTCAATCCAAGAACAATAAATTGTATAATGATAAATAGATAATCATGAAATTCTGTGTCAGTTGGCAAAACAATATCAACAGAAATGCCCCTATAAATTCTCTATTTTATCCTAGGGGAAACATTAATTTAGTGTGTGAGCCAAATAAAGTGATTTAGGTTATAAGTGAACACAATGTAGCCAACTTAGTTTTCTTTCCTGTGGGAGGCAGCAAAATGATTCTGCATCATCTGACTCTGAGTTTGTATTGTGTTCATAGCTGCAGGAAGTAGGGGTGCTGAGGGTGCTGCAGCACCCTTGAAAAATGTGAATAAAAAAATATATATATAATAATACATTTTTATTTTTGAAAAAATATTATTTCACAAAAGTAGTGCACTCGGCCTTTAACAGTCCCAAACTAATTCCAGCAGCTGTGGTTGAGTGACATCAGGCTAGGTAGTGTAGTAAGACACATGACTAATGGACAAGAGACTATACACACACAGTCAGCGACTCAGGCTTGAGGACTGGGATGCCCATCAAAAATAGAAACCTTGCAGATGGAGCATGGAGCTAAAAAAATACATAAGTAGTTTCCAGGGGTGACATTAATTCATACCAAACAATGATTCACACACATAAGGGCTCAATTGGTATTGCCATAGAACCGCTATCATTCCCTTTTTATTTCCTATTGGAAAAAGCATTGGCGTCTAGTGGCCGTTTTTGTCATTGCATGAAAGTGGTTGCTGTCTGTTTTCAACAGTAACAAATGTATCAAGCAAACAAGCTTCCTGTAAAAACTGCAACAGTATCACCCCTTTAAGCTCCGTTATGCCTCGCTAAGCATTAGTGTTGTAGCTAGCTAAGTAAAAGCAGCATATTGTTGTATTGTATGTTAGCAACTATTTATGTATTATTTGGGCTCCCGAGTGGCGCAGCAGTCTAAGGCACTGCATCTCAGTGCTAGAGGCGTCACTACAGACCCTGGTTTGATTCCAGGCTGTATCACAATCCGGCCGTGATTGGGAGTCCCATAGGGCGGCGCACAATTGGCTTAGCATCGTCCGGGGTGTCTGTAATAAATGTAAATGTCTGTAATTAACTGAGCTGATGTTTATATAAACCATAACTTTCTGCAAGATGCTAGCTAGCTAGTCTGTCTAGCAAGTAACTGTCTGTTTTTTTTGTTTGTTTTTTTAGGGGGTAGATCAGCTTAATATTGCAGATAGATTGTAACTTCCATCAATGTAATTGTCTGCATCACTTCCAATCCCCCATGTTTTATATATATATATATATATATATATATATATATATACATATATACACACATACATACATATACATATATATATATATATACATACACATACACACATACATACACAGATACATATACATATACACACATACAGTTGGGGAAAAAAGTATTTAGTCAGCCACCAATTGTGCAAGTTCTCCCACTTAAAAAGATGAGAGAGGCCTGTAATTTTCATCATAGGTACACGTCAACTATGACAGACAAATTGAGGAAAGAAAATCCAGAAAATCACATTGTAGGATTTTTAATGAATTTATTTGCAAATTATGGTGGAAAATAAGTATTTGGTCACCTACAAACAAGCAAGATTTCTGGCTCTCACAGACCTGTAACTTCTTCTTTAAGAGGCTCCTCTGTCCTCCACTCGTTACCTGTATTAATGGCACCTGTTTGAACTTCGTTATCAGTATAAAAGACACCTGTCCACAACCTCAAAAAGTCACACTCCAAACTCCACTATGGCCAAGACCAAAGAGCTGTCAAAGGACACCAGACACAAAATTGTAGACCTGCACCAGGCTGGGAAGACTGAATCTGCAATAGGTAAGCAGCTTGGTTTGAAGAAATCAACTGTGGGAGCAATTATTAGGAAATGGAAGACATACAAGACCACTGATAATCTCCCTCGATCTGGGGCTCCACGCAAGATCTCACCCCGTGGGGTCAAAATGATCACAAGAACGGTGAGCAAAAATTCCAGAACCACACGGGGGGACCTAGTGAATGACCTGCAGAGAGCTGGGACCAAAGTAACAAAGCCCACCATCAGTAACACACTACGCCGCCAGGGACTCAAATCCTGCAGTGCTAGACGTGTCCCCCTGCTTAAGCCAGTACATGTCCAGGCCCGTCTGAAGTTTGCTAGAGTGCATTTGGATGATCCAGAAGAGGATTGGGAGAATGTCATATGGTCAGATGAAACCAAAATATAACTTTTTTGGTAAAAAACTCAACTCGTCGTGTTTGGAGGACAAAGAATGCTGAGTTGCATCCAAAGAACACCATACCTACTGTGAAGCATGGGGGTGGAAACATCATGCTTTGGGGCTGTTTTTCTGCAAAGGGACCAGGACGACTGATCCGTGTAAAGGAAAGAATTAATGGGGCCATGTATCGTGAGATTTTGAGTGAAAAACCTCCTTCAATCAGCAAGGGCATTGAAGATGAAACGTGGCTGGGTCTTTCAGCATGACAATGATCCCAAACACACCGACCGGGCAACGAAGGAGTGGCTTCGTAAGAAGCATTTCAAGGTCCTGGAGTGGCCTAGCCAGTCTCCAGATCTCAACTCCATAGAAAATCTTTGGATTTTTTTTTTCTCATTTTGTCTGTCATAGTTTACGTGTACCTATGATGAAAATTACAGGCCTCTCTCATCTTTTTTAAGTGGGAGAACTTGCACAATTGGTGGCTGACTAAATACTTTTTTTCCCCACTGTACACACCCACATACATACATACATACACATACATATCCTTTAAAAAAAGTATTACTTTCCAACCCCGCCACCCTTTCCCCCCTTGGAGTAAACTAGTGAACAACAACGCCTAGGCCTCTACTTCCAGCCCATACCCACTATCTACATTTTATGGACACAGTCAATTTTACAATAATTACATTTTGTTTGTTCTTTCTCCTGAACTTCTTCTACTCTCAACCTCTCCGATCATTTTCATGATGTCCATCCGGTTTGCTTCTATATGCCATATCTTTCTAACTGTGCTCCTTCACAAAAGCTCCCAACCTACAACCCATACACTTATTATGGACACAGCGTGCCTACATTATTAGTTATCTTGTTATTTGTTATTAGTCCCATCCTTCAATCCCATTCAACACCTCCCATCTATATTTTAACACCATCCATATAGGATTTCTATTTGCATATATATTTCAACTGTACTGTGATGTCTTACAAAAGTTCTGAACCTTTCTATTCTCATTGTTTCTACAGATTGTAAATTGAAAATAAACATTTTTGCTAATAGTATTATTATGTTATTGATCGATTGACTATGACTTTTCAGATCACCCAGTAGTGCTATCTGCAGGGTTAGCTCCAGGTAAATATTGCAATCCTTTAGCCATTCCTGGACCTGTGTCCAAAAACAAGCTACAAATGGACAGTACCAAAACAAATGATCCAATTATTCTGTCTCTTCGCAGCAAAATCTGCAGAGCTGGGAAGATTGTATCCCCCATATAAATAACATTATATTGGTAGCAAGAATTTTATATAATAATTTAAATTGAAAGATTCTAAGTTTTGAATCCGGTGTCGTTTTGCGTATCAGTTCATAAACACTATGCCATGGGATCGGTACGTCAAAAATCTCTTCCCAACTATTTTGCAATCTACAGTGAGGGAAAAAAGTATTTGATCCCCTGCTGATTTTGTACGTTTGCCCACTGACAAAGACATGATCAGTCTATAATTTTAATGGTAGGTTTATTTGAACAGTGAGAGACAGAATAACAACAAAAAAATCCAGAAAAAACGCATGTAAAACATTTATAAATTGATTTGCATTTTAATAAGGGAAATAAGTATTTGACCTCTCTGCAAACATGACTTAGTACTTGGTGGCAAAACCCTTGTTGGCAATCACAGAGGTCAGACGTTTCTTGTAGTTGGCCACCAGGTTTGCACACATCTCAGGAGGGATTTTGTCCCACTCCTCTTGGCAGATCTTCTCCAAGTCATTAAGGTTTCGAGCCTGACGTTTGGCAACTCGAACCTTCAGCTCCCTCCACAGATTTTCTATGGGATTAAGGTCTGGAGACTGGCTAGGAAACTCCAGGACCTTAATGTGCTTCTTCTTGAGCCACTCCTTTGTTGCCTTGGCCGTGTGTTTTGGGTCATTGTCATGCTGGAATACCCATCCACGACCCATTTTCAATGCCCTGGCTGAGGGAAGGAGGTTCTCACCCAAGATTTGACGGTACATGGCCCCGTCCATCGTCCCTTTGATGCGGTGAAGTTGTCCTGTCCCCTTAGCAGAAAAACACACCCAAAGCATAATGTTTCCACCTCCATGTTTGACGGTGGGGATGGTGTTCTTGGGGTCATAGGCAGCATTCCTCCTCCTCCAAACACGGCGAGTTGAGTTGATGCCAAAGAGCTCAATTTTGGTCTCATCTGACCACAACACTTTCACCCAGTTCTCCTCTGAATCATTCAGATGTTCATTGGCAAACTTCAGACGGGCCTGTATATGTGCTTTCTTGAGCAGGGGGACCTTGCGGGCGCTGCAGTTACCAATTGTTTTCTTGGTGGCTATGGTCCCAGCTGCCTTGAGATCATTGACAAGATCCTCCCGTGTAGTTATGGGCTGATTCCTCACCGTTCTCATGATCATTGCAACTCCACGAGGTGAGATCTTGCATGGAGCCCCAGGCCGAGGGAGATTGACAGTTATTTCGTGTTTCTTCCATTTGTGATTAATCGCACCAACTGTTGTCACCTTCTCACCAAGCTGCTTGGCGATGGTCTTGTAGCCCATTCCATCCTTGTGTAGGTCTACAATCTTGTCCCTGACATCCTTGGAGAGCTCTTTGGTCTTGGCAATGGTGGAGAGTTTGGAATCTGATTGATTGATTGCTTCTGTGGACAGGTGTTTTTTATACAGGTAACAAACTGAGATTAGGAGCACTCCCTTTAAGAGTTGTGCTCCTAATCTCAGCTCGTTACCTGTATAAAAGACACCTGGGAGCCAGAAATCTTTCTGATTGAGAGGGGGTCAAATACTTATTTCCCCTCATTAAAATGCAAATCAATTTCTAACATTTTTTACATGCGTTTTTCTGGATTTTGTTGTTGTTATTCTGTCTGTCACTGTTCAAATAAACCTACCATTCAAATTATAGACTGATCATTTCTTTGTCAGTGGGCAAACGTACAAAATCAGCAGGGGATCAAATACTTTTTTCCTTCACTGTATATGGGATGGTTGTCAAACCTTTGGTCCTTAAATGAAACTGATATACATTTTATTTATCACAGTTTTCCTTAACCAATTATGTTCTTTAATGCAAGGCCGACAGACAAGTTCCTTACTTTCTCCTCCTTCCACTTTCCTCTACCATTTTTGCGGTAAGGCTGCAATTATTTGGTTGTAATTTTGGGTAGAGCAGACATTTCCATATGTTTTTGTTAGCTGCATGTGCGATATAACTCCACCAGTCCTACTGATGATATAATTTACAAAGATTATACCTTTTTTAAACATTTTGTCAAAAAAAAAGGTTTTTTTTTCAATTAGTATATTTGATTTTAACCACAATATTTGTTGCATTATTTGTTCTGTCGTTTCTGGAGGATTAAATTGAAATTGCAACCAACTTTCTATGGCTTGTTTTAGAAATAGTGATATCTGGGAGATGATTTCCTTTTCAAATAACTGAAAGTGAGTGGTTGTAATGTTAGCGTAGCTCCATCATGGAGATTGTATTGTCATTATTTTTAAGCAAAGCATTGTTTTTTCTCTGTATTGTTTTCACAGTTCACAAATTTGACCAGTAAAGCCATGTGGATTTTATTGGGATAAGCTGCCTGTCTAACTGTTAAGAAACACAGTGAGGACAGAACAAGTATATTTTTCCACAGTTTCACAACTGCTAGCTATAATACTCTCAATCTCATGCCAAAGGACAAGGGGTGATCTCATTTCACTACATCCCATATCATTACAGCACTACATAAATAACTCATGCCTCAACTCCACTATTGTCATAAATATGCCAACTTTGATTAATTATTTCTCAATTATGCTTTTAGATACTAATGTCAAATATGTCAACAATCCTTCCTCCAAAGGACTATTCTATGGACTACATTTCGTGAAAATCACCAAAATATTTGTTTCTCTGGGTTTCGTGAGGAATCACTATTTCACCCTAGCCAAAACCTCCCTCCTAGGTAACATCATCCACTCCCCTCCATGTCTCCCTCCTACATGATGTCTTCCCCATCCTCACTCCTTTGCTACTGTTAGCCTATTACTCCAACTCTACTATCCTTCTCCCCTCTCACCCAGACCACATCCTTATTCTTCCTATCAACACCTGCTATAATTATCCTCCCTCTCACAAAGATAAATTCCTGAAATGGCTTCAAAGATATGCAGGCAATATCGCTTTTGCTCATAATACAGATACTTTTTGATGGCAAGTGTCTAATTAATTGTGCGCCTTGTGTGTAGTTCTGTTCTCTTTCATTTTGTTCTCACTAAAGATAGGCTTCGCCTCTCTCCTCTGTCTTCACCAATAATGTACACTACATGACCAAAAGTATGTGGACACCTGTTCGCCGAACATCTCATTGCAAAATCATGGGCATTAATATGGAGTTGGTCCCCCCTTTGCTGCTATAACAGCCTTCACTCTTCTGGGAAGGCTTTCCACTATATGTTGGAACATTCCTGCAGGGACTTGCTTCCATTCAGCCACAAGAGCATTAGTGAGGTCGGGCACTGATGTTGAGCGATTAGGCCTGGCTCGCAGTCGGCGTTCCAATTCATCCCAAAGGTGTTTGATGGAGTTGAGGTCAGGGTTCTGTGCAGGCCAGTCAAGTTCTTCTCGACAAACCATTTCTGTATAGACCTCGCTTTGTGCACGGGGGCATTGTCATGCTGAAACAGGAAAGGGCCTTCGCCAAACTGTTGCCACAAAGCTGGAAGCATAGAATCGTCGAAAATGTAATTGTATGCTGTAGTGTTTAGATTTCCATTGACTGGAACAGCCCCAGACCATTATTCCTCTTCCACCAAATGTACAGTTGGCACTATGCATTCGGGCAGGTAGCCAGTAGTGGAAAAAGTACCCAATTGTTATAATTGAGTAAAAGTAAAGTTACCTAAATAGAAAATGACTCAAGTAAAAGTGAAAGTCACCCAGTAAAATACTACTTGAGTAAAAGTCTAAAAGTATTTGGTTTTAAATATACTTAAGTATCAAAAATAAATGTAATTTATAAAATATACTTAAGTATCAAGAGTAAAAGTATAAATCATTTCAAATTCCTTATATAAAGCAAACCAGATGGCATCATTTTCTTGTATTTTATTTATTTACGGATAGCCAGGGGCACACTCCAACACTCAGACATAATTTACTAACAAAGCATGTGTTTAGTGAGTCCACCAGATCAGAGGCTGTAGGGATGACCAGGGATGTTCTCTTGATAAGTGTGTGAATTAGACCATTTTATTGTCCTGCTAAGCATTTTAAAATGTAATGAGTACTTTTGGGTGTCAGGGAAAATGTATGGAGGGAAAATGTATGGAGTAAAAAGTACATTATTTTCTTTAGGAATGTAGTGAAGTCAAAGTAAAAGAAGTCAAAAAATATAAACAGTAAAGTAAAGTACAGATATCCCAAAAAACGACTTAAGTAGTACTTTCAAGTATTTTTACTTAAGTACTTTACACCACTGCAGGTAGCATTGTCCTGGCATCCGCTAAACCCAGATTCGTCCATTGGACTGCCAGATGGTGAAGCATGAACTGATTTGTTGGAAAGGTGGCATCCTATGACTGCGCCACGTTGAAAGTCATTGAGCTCTTCAGTAAGGCCATTCTACTGCCAGTGTTTTTCTATGTGGCTGTGTTCTCGATTTGAAACACCTGTCAGCAACGGGTGTGGCTGAAATAGCCGAATCCACTAATACTTTTGTATATATAGTGTATATGTATGAAAATGTATGCACTCACTAACTGTAAGTCGCTCTGGATAAGAGCGTCTGCTAAATGACTAAAATCTATATAAAACCTGGATTGCTAATGCTTTGTATTGGCCATTGAGAGGCTTTGGAGCCATATTGGCACTCACTAGTAGGCGCAGTCCTCCAGGAATTAATGGAATTCTACAGTATTTCAATTAAATGTTTCAAGGACAAAAGTACATGTATTTAAGTATTTACATGTATTTAAGTAAAATGTTTTTATATTTTTTTTTACAAACGTTTAGCTCACATAATATAATTTTTAAGTATGCATTAAGGTGTCTGAAATATAATAATGTAGACATCAACAAATGCTTTTATATAGCTCCCAAAATATATTTTAAAAAAAGTAAAATTGAAGAGTACCAAGATGGCTTAGCGGTGTCTTCAATACAGCGCCCCCCTGTCAGTCATCCAAGGGTTATACACAAAATTGGTTTTGACGAATGGAAAACGGAGCAAAGTAGGGTACAGTGAAGAGAATGACACTTCGTATCTAGTAGGAGTATGGTTTGTTAGTAAGGAGCAGCTGGGCAGAGTAACAATCTTGAAGAAACCATTTGAGTTATCCAAACTGGTGGAGAGAGTGCTGGGTAAAGTGAAGATGTGAGGATCACGAGAGGTGGGGTTGTTTAGATTTTTAGTGATTCTGCGGATCAGAAGGAACGTGCGTTGTGTCTTAATCGATTTGATAAGTTTGAAGTGTTGTGTGTGTAGCTTCGGAACAGGGCACCCGTTAAGGGGGTTATATCTGGCGTTTCGTGGGAAATTGATTTGGAAGAGATTACAAATATTCCTGGAGGGATTGAAGCACGTCGGATGAATCGAGTGGTGAATAGGGAAAAAGTGAAGAGTTTCTGACAGTTTCTGTTTTTTGAAATGGAGTCTCTCCCTAATGAAGTGCGGTTAGGGAATATTAACTACAGAGTTAGAGCATTTATCCCAAGAGCAATGCAGTGTGAACATTGTAAAGATTTTGGTCATGTAGAAAGGGTTTGCAGAAGGGAGAAGCCGAGATGTACAACATGTGGAAAAGATCATATTATGTGTTATAAAAGTGAAGAAAATGTGACATGTTGTAATTGCGGTGGGAATCATGAAGCAACGTCTTCTGAATGCCCCACAAGGGTAAAGAAGAATGAGGTGGCCAAAGTCAGGGTTGTACAGAGCATTTCATATGCAGAAGCTGTGAAAAGGGTTGAGGGTTTGAATGTTGCACCAGAAGAGTCCATGGTAGTGGATAGGCCTTCACTGCAGGCTGCAGGGGTTGTCTTACACCAAGAGGATCCTGACATTTTAAAGGTTAAAAAGGTGGACTTTGTGGCTTTTATCGCAATCGTGATAAATTGCACTGCCAAGGTGGAGAAAAGATCTAGGAAGATTGAAATCATTGTGATTGCGGCAGAGCGGTTCCTGGAGTTGAAAGATTTCACAGCAAAGGAGTAACATGGAATATTAGCAAAAGCCGTACCACCTTCTCAGGTACTAGAGAGAACTAAAAGAAAGATAAAGTGTGATTATTATATTTTTTTTGGCAATGTACTATTTTTATTAGGGTGGATTGTTAGAATCACTTAAGTATGGATTTATTTATTTTACATTTTATTTTTGGTTTCAAACCGTCCAGTTGGCGGCGGCAATGCAACTTTTGGATGTAGACCGCCATAAAACCCACAGAAGAAGAAGATTTGGTCTTTACCCCCTTAAATGTTCCACGTGTGACACCTTACATTCATGACTGGACAATTAGCAAATAATTGCACATGAAGTTGCACAATGTTTTCATTTTGAACGCAGAGACGCTCTAGTAGTTGTTTATGACCACCACATGTAGGCTGTTGTCACCAACACCAGAGGGCGATATAGGCTAAATCGACCGGACGTTAAATATCTATGGTATGTCTCCGGAACTTTATATCCCATGATTCCTTTTTCCGTCGTCCTCTTTCCCTTTTGCAGCAATGTCTAAGAGAGGTAAGAGACTTGCTAAGGAATATCCACATTCATCTACCCGTTTGCCGAATGTCTAACATAGGAAAATAATGTTATTTGGATAATGGTCGTTTTATGAATAATTGTCATTCATATTGGCTTGAAAATGTGAAGGACTGAGTATTATTCAAAGGGATGATTTTAGGCGCTTGTTACGGAAGCCATGTTTGCTGTCACCGCTGATTAGCTTTTGGCTTGTTAACTAAAATACATTAACTGGTGAGCGTATGCTCTAAGCCCTCACGTATAAACACATTTGCCATTCCAGTACAATGCCCAACAAATGTGTGGCAAGTGAACTTGTGTGAGTGGTGTTATAACTGGTGCTTGTTAGCATAGCGTCTCTGACTAAGAGCAGGCATTACTGCGAATCATGCATGGACACCGCTGAAGCCCTAGGCTGACTAACGTTCGCTACTGTAGGTACGTGTGAAGTCTTCTCAATGATTTCCCCTGCTAGCCAAATTGAGCCACGGTGTATTGCTTTTTATCTTCAAATAGGGGGATTCTTCCTCCAAAACATTGAACCAAAGCTACTGATTTAATCTAATTGAACGTTAGTTTCCTCCAACTCGTCCCAGGCCATGCAAATAACTAGCTAGCTATCACCTTACAGCAGTCTACTCACAACTAGCTGGCCAATTAATTTGCAAGCTACCCTGGTTGGGGGCATTAGACAAGGGGTAGAACTGTCAAAATGGGATGCCTTTTTGTAGTGCAAACAGTAACGTTAGCTCAATTGGTAGAGCATGGCGCCTGTAACGCCAGGGTAGTGGGTTCGATCCCCGGGACCACCCATACGTAAAAATGTATGCACACATGACTAAGTCGCTTTGGATAAAAGCGTCTGCTAAATTGCATATTAAAAGTATGGAGTCACTCCTAATCTTGAGGCCTTATGGTTTGGTTGTGTGGTGACTTGTATAATTCCTCCCACATAGTGCTGTAGCTGCATGTTCTTGGCAGTAGTTTTAATCTGAAAAGAAAATGACTAAATGTGAAGTTGAACCCCTTTCAAAAAGCACTTGCTTTGTCTGGTCAGTAGCTGGGTGAGTTGTCGAAGAAGGGTATAGTAATCATCACTGGTGGGTGAGATGGCAGTCACCTGTACTGAACAATCTCAATCCGTGATGGAACAACTTGGATAATCTTTGCCTGATTATAGCAGTGTGCTTTCAGTCTCAGCACCATGTAATGTTTACTTCAATTGAATCTCTTCTCTTGTTCAGGACGTGGTGGGTCATCTGGGGCGAAGTTTCGCATCTCGCTGGGTCTCCCAGTGGGTGCTGTCATCAACTGCGCTGACAACACGGGTATGTTACACTCAGATCTGTTAGAATATATATATCCCTTAAAAAAGCACTTGCTTTGTCTGGTCAGTAGCTCGGTGAGTTGTCGAAAAAGGGTATAGAAAGATCATCACTGTGGGTGAGATGGCAGTCTCATGTTGGCTGACCAATCTCAATCAGTGATGGGACATTTCATGTATTTCAACCTTGTCTTGAAATAGCCTACAAGGATCTGTACCTTGAATCAAGCCTGGGCAGTGGAACCATCTGTCATATATTCACCATATTCTTCCCCCTTTCTCACCAGGTGCCAAGAACCTGTACATCATCTCTGTCAAGGGCATCAAGGGACGTCTGAACCGTCTGCCCGCTGCTGGTGTGGGTGACATGGTCATGGCCACCGTCAAGAAAGGCAAGCCAGAACTCAGAAAAAAAGGTGAGTGTTCTGCATTATGTATTCAATTACTAGAATAGGATGAATGACGTCACTATATAATGCTTGAACTGAGACTAGCTAATTAATAGATTATGGCGGTTTGACAATTGGCATAGTAATTTGATTGCTCTTTTAAAATGACTTGTCGGTTTACATTTTAGTCATTTAGCAGATGCTCTTATGAGTGCATACATTTTCATACTGGCCACCCGTGGGAAACGAACCCACAACCCTGGCGTTGCAAGTGCCATGCTCTACCAACTGAGCTACAGGTGTTTTCACCACAGTGGTAGTCCCAGACCAATCGTTTAACTGAAGGTAGAAAATCAACAGTGCGGAGATGCGAGTTATGGCAGAATAACTTCCATAATCTGTCAGGTAGCTGCATTCTGATAGTCTTCCTCTTTCCCACAGTGCATCCTGCGGTTGTGATACGGCAGCGGAAGTCGTATCGGCGAAAGGATGGCGTGTTTCTCTACTTTGAAGACAATGCAGGGGTCATAGTGAATGTGAAAGGAGAAATGAAAGGTGCGTTGGGATTTTGAGTTTTTGGTCCCCCATACCAAGTCATGAAGGTTCTTCAAGCCTCTTCATAATGATGTTTGGCTGGGCTTCTTTGAGTGCATTTCAAATTCTGGATGTTGATTTTGACACTCTATATTGCTAAATATAAATGACACCCCTTCAAAAAGCACTTGCTTTGTCTGGTCAGTAGCTGGGTGAGTTGTCGAAGAAGGGTATAGTAATCATCACTGTGGGTGAGATGGCAGTCTCATTTTGGCTGACCAATCTCAATCAGTGATGGGACATTTGTGTTCACTGGATAGTGGTCATCCTTGGAATACATTTAGATATAGTGACATAATGGGGGTAGTGTGATTCTCTACCTTTCTCCTGGAAGTGTGTACGTCCTCACTCAGTCATTGATTAAAAAAGATTGGTAGAGAATCTGACTGCAACATGTCATATTTTGGTGTTACAATGCCATGTGAGGTTATTTTGTAGGTAACGTTATAGGAATTTACCTGGAAACGATAGTGATTTTGTTTGTCAGCAACCAAAGTAAAGTGTGGATGTTGAAATCAAGACAATGCAGTCAAATCGAGTCTGGAGTTTTCTTGTGGATGCATGAGTTACATAATAGTTAGTTCACATTGTAAGTGGCAGGTCTACAAACAGTGAAATGTTACTGCACTGATGCAAGGCCAAAGGCATGTTGTCCCTATTATCTCATTTTTGTTGTGGGCTAAATTTCTGTCTTCTGTTTCACAGGTTCAGCCATCACAGGACCCGTGGCCAAGGAATGCGCAGACCTGTGGCCCAGGATTGCTTCAAATGCTGGCAGCATAGCATGATCCTTGACCCTGGCTTGTTGTTTTCAATAAAAACCGTTGTTAAGTCTGTCAGTGTTCTGTCTGCAAGATCCCAAGGCAGTGTCCAACTATACAGTATCTACTGTATACATCTGTTTAGTCTCACTGTAAGAACAGGAGCACATTCACCAATATTGTCACCAGCAATTTTTTTTCTCCAAGTCGGCCAGTGAATTGTGGTTCACATCATGATATATTTGATAACTTGTCAATGTTAATGGATGACTAAATTCATGGACAGCAGATGTCAATTATTTATGAAGAATTGATCTTCACGGCTGAAAATACAAATCCATATTGCAGGAGGTTGCTCATCTAAAAGCCAAAATGAAGTTTGCGTTGAGGGATATGATGAATGGGACACCTTTTCAAGAGCTGTGAGATCTGATGTAGTCCTGTTCCCGTGCAGCAAGCACTTCCATGTTTTTGATTTAACTAACCTGAAGACCAGGTGTGTTGAATTTAGGCAATCACTGAACTGATCAATTGGCTCAGTTGGTCAGGTGTGGTACCTAGTTGGAACAAAATCCTGCAGTACTTCTGGCACTCCAGGAACAGGGTTACTTACCCCTGGTGTAGGCGCTTGCCTGCATGTAAACAAGGATAAGGATAGAACATTGTCAATCATTCAACTGGGTCCTTATCAAGTGTCTCTGTAGGAGTGTTGATCTAGGCTAGGGTCAGGGCCCCTTGTCCATGTAATCTTATTCATTGTGATCTATTTAAGGCAAAACTGATCCTAAATTGTCACTCCAATCTGAGACACTTGATACATACGGTTCCTGATCTTTATTTGATAATATGCTCTTCAAAACTACACTTAATAGAACCACAAGTACATTTACATACAGAACATTTGGAAAGGGTACATTTCCATTTTAGCGTTAGAACAATTCTGAGAAGGATATCAATAAGTTATTAAAGAAACTAACACTGGTCAAAGAGAAACATACAGAGCAAAGTTAATGTGCACGAATGAACGCGTAAACCTGAGATTAATAGAAGGGTGAATGTTGCAACCATCTCTACCCCAAAGTGTCCACTTACACCAGCCCTTTGACGACAAAACCAGCGCTACTGCAAGTGAAGGAAAATGTAGACAAATTCAAGTCACGTAACTATGTGTTATAGTTGTGTATTGTCTTGAATGTGCACCATATATAGTGGTCCCTGTGTGCAAAGTTTTATATAATGTTGCACAAACACTACTAGCTAGTAATGTTGTATAATGTGGTATAGTAGGTCATCCCTGGCCCTAAGCCCTATGCAGACTGCACTCAGCAGGGCACGGAAAACAACCTGCCCCATCATCTCCCCGTTTCCCCTTGGCACACTACTACCCTCTCACCCCCACCCTCCTGCCTGCTCATGGGATCCAGTCCAGCCTGGGGCGGAAGTCCCTGTCCATCTGCTTGGTCTCGTCTTCCCCGGGGGGCTCAGAGGGGCTGGGGTTGGGGACAGGGTTGAGATCGGGGTCCGGCAGCGGGCGCTGCTCGCAGGTAGCATGGGGTTGCATCTGCCAGGTGCCGTCCCGGTAGGTGCAGTAACACACGGTCTGCTCGTCTATCTCTACCCGCTCCCCTGCCGAGATCACTCTGTCGCCCACAAAACAGTTGGGCCCTGTAGGCAGGATGCAGAAAAATAAGTAGATATATCAGATGTATGTCAACATAAATGTTAATTGTGTACCTAATGTGGTCTTTTTATCAGCATTGCAATAAGAAACTTCTGTAGTCTTATTGAAACCACCCCACTGTCATCCATTTGCAGCACCAATATGCTATACTTTGTAGAGTTACTTACACATCCATAAAGGCAGACACAGTTGTGGCCAAATAAATTGGCACCCTTGCACTTTTCTTAAATAATTCCCTACACAAGAAACCCCTATTGAACTTCACAAAAACCCACCTAAACAAGACTAAATCCTGGGGGAAATGTTCTATGGACCAATTAAACAAAATTTGAGCTCTTGAAATCAGCGCTATGTTTACTTGTAAATTACAGACAACCAAACAATCCCTACAATCAAACATGGGGGTGTTTCAATAATGCTGTGAGTTTGCTTTGCTGCCTCTGGTACTGGGGGCCTTAAACTCATAAAATCAGCAGATTATCAAGGTATTTTGTAGTCCAATGTTCAACCCAGTGTACAAAAACTGGGTCTCCGTTGAAGGTTGTAGGTCTTCCAGCAGGCCAACAAACCCAAACACGCATCAAAAAGCACCCAGGAATGGTTCAAGAAGAAACACTAGACTGTTCTGGAGTGGCCAGCATTGAGTCCATATCTGATTCCCATCTAAAACATATGGCGAGATCTGAAAACAGCAGTTGGTGGAAGGCACCCCTCAAACATTGCAGAATTGGAGCATTTTGCAGCTGAAGAGTGGGCCAAACTTCCAGTAGAAAGGAGCTAATTGAAGACTGCAAGAAGCATTTGTCAGCAGTTATTGTATCTTGGCCAAAGGCTGTGCAACCAAGTATTAGCTCTTGGGTGCTAATAATTGAGTCCATGCCATTGGTTTTTCTTTTCTAAATTAAAATTGTAAACTTAAGTTTCAAAAAACAAAATTGCTTCTTCAATGTTGAAAATCCAATAATGTGTAGAGACCAAATGATTGGAAAAAAGCATACTTATTATAGAAGAAATAGGGAATTATTTAAGAGAAGTGGAAGGGTGCCAATATATACTGAACAAAAATATAAATGCAACATGCAACAATTTCAAAGATTTTACAGTTCATATAAGGAAATCAGTCAATTGAATATCATTTAATTGGGCCCTAATCTATGAATTTCACATGACTGGGAATACAGATATGCATATGTTGGTCACAGATACATCTAAAAAAAGGTGAGACAATGGGCCTCAGGATTTCGTCAAGGTATCTTTGTGTATTCAAATTGCCATTGATAAAATTAACATTCAATTATCTGGCAACAGCTCTGGTGGACATTCCTGCAGTCAGCATGCCAATTGCACGCTCCCTAAAAACTTGAGACATCTGTGGCATTGTGTTGTATGACAAAACTGCACATTTTAGAGTGGTCTTTTATTGTCCCCAGCACAAGGTGCACCTGTGTAATGATCATGTTTAATCAGCTTCTTTGATATTCCACACCTGTCAGGTGGATGGATTATCTTGGCAAATGATAAATGCTCACTAACAGGGATGTAAACAAACTTCTGCACAAAATTGGAGAGAAATAAGCTTTTTGTGCGTATGGAACATTTCTGGGATCTTTTATTACAGCTCATGAAACATGGGACCAACACTTTACATGTTGCAGAAAAAACAAAGGAAGGGAAGTGCTGCTAAGGTACACAATAGTAGATTTTGGTAGACAGAAGGTGCTCTTTGGTAACAGGGGTAAATTGGTCATCAAAAGAAAGGAGGACCAAGGCACTCTTCATATAATTAATTAAAATGCCTTTATTTGTATGGCATGTTCAATGGAAACAACGGTTTAAAAAACTCTGACACGATTCGGCTGCATGGCCTTCGTCGGGGAGTACAAAAATACGATAATACAATGTCCTTTACATGTTGTGTATGGAACATTTCTGGAATCTTTTATTTCAGCTCATGAAACATGGCACCAACACTTTAGATGTTGCGTTTATATTTTTGTTCAGTGTACATCTGCATTGCTTGCTCTTTGGGGTTTTAGGCTGGGTTACTGTATAAGCACTTTGTGACAACTGTTGATGTAAAAAGGGCTTTATAAATAAATGTGATTGATTTATTGATTGAACTGTATACGGCGCACACACAAGCTGTTCCTTTACTGCCTGCTGTTGGATGGATGGCCCCATGACCCACATCGCCCCGCTATCCCACCAGGCTGGGGGTTAGTTACTATTCCTGTGTTGGACAGAGCACTATCGAGCTGTTTGATTGCATCCCTCTTTATCCAGTGTCCAAATTCAGTTATGTAATCTGTGCAATGCTGAATTCCATAGTTTAGTTCTAAGGATGCTCGGATCCTACATCAGTCACTAAGTAATTGAAATATTTCCTAAACTCCTTGGCTTGACTTCTAACTAATGATTGAGCTTGATATGAATATGATGCACATAGCATTTTGAACATACAGTACAGATGGTAATAGTGCAGTGGAGCAGTGATTAAAGAAAAATTGAAGATATTGATGACCTTAGACTCCAACTCGGGGTAGCAGCCAACTACTGACATCGTAAACATTATTACGTAAGAGCTACAGCTGTCTTCATAATCAATTTCACACACTGTGTCAAAGCTAATTATAGATGGTTGACATCAAATCAATGTTTATTGGTCATACACAGTTAAGCAGATGTTATAGCAGATGCAGCAAAATGCTTGAGTTACATATGACCAGGCTTATGGATTCTGTATATTTGCGTTGTATAGGTCATATGATACAGAACACATCTGTGTGTATGTCCATCCTATCATTATAGCATGTAAACTGGTGTGCAAGAAATTGTGTCTTTCTGAGGGTAGAGACCATTTATGCGTTGGAAAGTTCTGTGTTTGTAGAGGTGAACTCACCAGTGTAGCAGACAGGACAGCAGTGGTTGGGCTCATATGTAGGGTTGACACAGTGTGGTGCAGGACAATCCGAGATGGAACAGTACACCTCCCTGTTGGGCTCACAACGACATCTCTCACAGCGTGACAACTGAAACAAAAGGTTAGACACATCTTTAGACATTTTCTACCAGTCACTTTCTCTCAAAAGTTAAACTCTGTGTTCTCCTGTCATTTGGAAGGAATCATAATACTTGAAAAACCTATGAAGCGTGCGTCAATGTAATACCTGAATACTCTTTTCAATTAAAAATAGATCATATGAAATGTCACCTCAGGCTAAAGGTCATGCCATCTCAACTGTTGACCCCCACATGAGCCCTTGTTGATGGAGAGTACTGTTATGGTTACACTCGACAATAAGACTACATCTCTCATGCAATAGAGGATAAATCAATAACCAATGTTCCCATCTCCACCATCAGGCTAGACACACACAAAAACACTGCTTTGACATAAGGAGTATAATACAGTATAATAAACAAATTCCAAGATTCAACTTCGGATAATGTATACAAAGTCACTTAAAGTAGATGGATCATATTTTTAGTCAATGTTTCTTTAAAAAATAAATCTCACCCTGAATTCCTCGAGTATTCTGTACATTTTGCCACCATATACACACACTTTGCTAACTGCCTCACACACTGGACAGCAAGACTTGTATTTAATCCGCGTACATCGAGGATGAATGCGAGGACACTTGGGTCGTATGCACACGGGTCCGTCTTCAGTGCAGGTGCACGGACAAGCAGATGGACTGGGGTAGTACACCTCCCCGATGCTATACACAAATCCGTGGTCGTCTATGCACCACTTGCCCCGGTAATCCCCAAACTCGTACTCCGAGTCAGTATTGGTTGAGTATTCCGTCAATGTTTTGGGAATAGGGTAGAGGAGCGCGATGTAGAGGCAAAGCGCGCGGCTGTTCATCATTCCTGATTTCTATACTGTGACCATCTGGTGCTCCCTCGTGCTCTTTTCAAGAGCCGTGACGACGCATGGATTGCAGGAGGCAATGAAGTGAGAAAAGTGGACATGCAAATACTTTCCCCAATGGTCAACGAGATTTTCCTCACAGTAGTAGCCCAAAAGTCAGACATTTATTTTTTTCAAATTAAAATTGTAAAATAATTAAGGAATGTTTGTTTGATATTATATTGCCGATTTATTTAAATTACAATGCTGTGTTTGTATTACTAACTAGGCAGGCTAAGCAATCAGTAGGCCTACATCTAGAGAAAGCCAATAAAACATTTGAAATAAGCCACTGGTCAGAAAGACAGAGAAATTACTTTTATTTGGGCAAGAGGCTTGACAGTACAAAAAAGATGCAAATCGCAGAGGCATAATAAAATCATTCAAATTCAAGTAAAAACAGTCATTTGAATGCATGAGGTTTTATTTGAGGTTTAGTGGTGATACACAGCAATAGGGTTTGACACCGCTGTGCAGTCGCAAACAGCTCATGTAAAACAGTTCTCAATCATCCATTTGCTGTGATATATAATAGGTGATATTCAAGGACTGACCATTTCATATGAATTCTGAATTTAATCCATCACTAACAGTCCACACCCTATTGATTACTAACTAAAAGTTAGATAAAAATAGGCAACAAAAATAGCATGTAAAAACCGTTGACAATTGGGTATGGAATACATTAGGCCAAGGCCCTTCCCTGTTCTATCAACCCCAATAGCAAATAGCTAAAGAGGAACTGTTGACTTGTTGTGGTATGAATCCAGAGGTCCATAACAAGATCAATAGAAATGTCAAACACACAAACTGAGTGTGGAGATGGTGGAAGAACATGACAGGGTCATGTTTAATGGGCACAGGGTTGCATGACGTTGCAAACAACAACATACAGAATGTACAAAACTATGGAATCACTTCTATACACATTCCAATATTTTGATATGCAGCACTGTGCCCACAAAACATGCCCCTAGTCTGCAGGTTGGGGAGAGGGGGGGTGCCCTTCTACAGAGATGTTATTGGGAGGGCTGGCTGGCTGGGCGTTCCTCTGGGGCAGGCTCAGCTGAAGCAGGGGGGTCTGCAGGGGGTCCGGTGCTGCTCTCGGATGGGGCGGTGCTGTCACTGGTGCCCTCGTCCGTGATGCTCTCCACCGGCGGGCCGTGCTGCTTCTCTGCAGCAGGGGTCAGCGTGCCCTCCTCAGCCTCTGGCTGGGTCTCAGATGTCTCTGATGCAGGTGTCTCTTCTGAAGGAAAGAAGGAAAGTGTGTAGGTCAGGGGTCTTTGTGTAGATCATAATGATCATTGATCACAATGGTCAGTCTGAATGCCACAACAGTTAACATGTTTTCCCAACAACATGTTACGGCAATAAAAGCACTACATGTATCATGCTTTTTCTTACTCCAAACAGCAAGTTCCTGAAATAACAATCGAGAAAATGCTTTAACCATAGCAGCCCCCCCCATCTGTAGTTAGTGTGATGTTGGTATGACTGACCTGTCTCCATAGGGATTGGCTTGTCCTGGTCCTCCTTGGTCTCTGTGGTTGGTGGGATGGTGTTCTGCTCAGTGTTGGGCAGTGTAGACGAAGCGGAGGCTGCTGCCGCCTGTTGCTGCTCCTGGGCAGCCTTCTCTGCCTGCTCCGCCGCTTCCTTCTCCCTCTCCTCCGCCCGCCGCCTAGCAGCCTCCTCTGCCGCAGCTATCTCTGCTGCCAGCTTCTCCATGTCTACCTCCACCTTCTGACCGCACAGCTGCAAGCACAAACAAACACATCTAGTTTCAGACACTACAGGTTTGAGCAGTTATGACAAATCATACTTTTGTACAACACACCAGAGCTACAAAGACAAACAAACTTCAAAAGTCACAGCTACAGACAGTGGCACAGAATACAAACCTAACATCACACAGCACGGCTGCTGATACAAGTTAACAAATTAACTTCACTGGTACAAAAAAACTAAGGCTATCAGCTGTTGCACTTTGTATGAGGTGATTCTCACTGGACACTGGGGGCACATACCCGTTTGAGCTCACTGTTGAAGGAGTCTGTAGTCTCCAGGAATCTCCTCTTCTTGTCCTGGTGACGGTCCTCTATTTGCAGCAGTTCTGCTTCCAGCTTCCTCTGTGGAAAGGAACACGACAGTGTCAAACCAGACTATTAGGTGATTCCAGTCCAGTGTGTTTTCCACTAGCTTTGCTTACCTGGTGCACCATGAGGGACTGGACCTGGCGCTTAAGGACTTGCATGCGTGCAGTGGTGACGACAGAGCGCACATCTGGCACCACGATCTCACTGAGGATGTCACTGATGAGCCGGTGGTTCCTCTGGAAGCGAGCAGTGGCCGTGTGCTTCATGGAGAACCCATCGTCAAAGTCTACGGGAAGGAGAGACACACGTTTGCTTTCATTACACACAATATAGCTAAACAAAAAAGTTACATGAGATACAGCATTTCTAGTCCCCGGGTCATTACCATCTGGGTCTTCAGCAGGCTGGATGCTCATGTAAGGTTCTCCCTTCTCGATGCGGGTCTGCCGCTGTCTGCTCTCCTCCTCCAGAGCCGCCTCGGCACGGTTCTTGGCGTTGATGTAGGCCAGGTAAGCCGGTGAGTTGTGGTAGGCCTTCAGGGAGTCGTTGTACTCAATCTATAGAGAGGCAGTAGATATACAATCACAGTGAAAAACACAGTAATGGACAATCATACTGGACTCATTTACCCCAGGCAAAATAGCTAGGGTATTGCAGAACTGCAAACTGTCATTCACTCACCTTTTCCGCTTCATATTCGTTCAAGTAGTCCTGCTTCTCCTCTTCAGTGAGGTCCCTCCACATGCCACCAATAATCTTTCCAATCTCCCATAACTTCAGATCCGGATTGGAGGCTTTGACTTGGTCCCAGACCTGGCAAAAAGGAGGCACCATGGTCAAAACAGAGCAGCAACTAAGCGGGAAAATGTATGTAAATACACAACAGGAGGAAACAGAGGGAGAGAAAGATTTGATTTGGAGGAGACAAAGGGAAAGCAAGCACAACAGGTCACACAGAAAGAAGGACAGACAGAATCAACAATGAAGACAGGTGTTGAAGAGGAGTGGATCCGGACGGTGGTGTAAAGCAGCTGTCTCCGACCTCCAATCCAGAGGGGGTAAGATGTGAGGAACATACCACCAGGGGTCATCAACAGGGGGGTTCCCGGCCATCCAGACGGTTGGCTGGGTGACCCCCTGTACAAGCAGTAAAAGTAGACACCGTGGGTGTCTTACCTTCCTGCTTACCTTCCGGCTGTACCGCATGTAGGGCATCAGCGGCTTGTCTGGCGGTTTGGGTGGCTTGGGAACAGTGATTCCTGAGGAATTCTGGGAAAGAGAGCCCAACAAAAGATCAACAGGTCAAACCAATGCACATAGTTATACAGAAAACAACACTAACATAACACTTATTTACCACTATGAAAAAGGGGCACAACTGAAAATCTGCTTTAAGTGAAGCTTTTAAGGAGACTCATTCCAAAATGTTGCACCTTCTTTTTTGGATAGTATTTCATGCATAGCTGGTATGTAGAGGACAAATGATTGCCCTCTCAGTGTTGAATATTAGAGGGCTGTAAGTCAAATGAAAGCATCTATCAGTTTTGGCTGCCCTGTGATTAAACACCAACCAGTATGAACCTCTGACATGCCAAGTCATGAGCCTTGGATGGACGGGGCAACATGCTGCTGCTCCCTAGCAGGCTGTACAAGCAGGGGAGGGGCATGTCAGAGAGGCAACCGCTCTAACATGATTTGATACGTTTGCATCAAGAGGAGTGGGACAAGATGAGGGGAGCTGGTGACACTTCTAACAAACAATCACGTGGTTGGTGGGTCATAAAGTTGAGCATCACATCAGTTGGGAGTAAGATGATCGTGAATGTTTTACAGAAGATTATAGGATGACTTTGGGGAAACTACTGACCTCACTTGACCATCAGCTGTTTTTGTTGTACCTTTTATCCCCCAAAAAATAAATATTTTCTGCATGTTAATGTTTTTGTTTGTTTTTTCACTCTTCTAGTATTGTACCAAACACTTTTGAATGGCGGTTATGGATCAGATGATGCTTCATTTCTCTTTTCTCCCAATTATCCTTGTCTCAATCAGGGAATAGCCAGCCTTACTCCTTGGGCTCTAGCCCTGGATGGCATTGGTCCTACCATTACCCTGTTGTTGCTGCCGGTATTCCCTCCCAGCCTGTAGTTGTTGTAGGCCAGATGGCTGTATGGGTTGTACCCCACAAACCCAGGGGTGTTGGGCACTTGCTGATGGAGACAAATGAGACAAAACACAAATGAGAAATGACACAAACAAAGGGGAGGGACCAAAAAAAATGAAAAGGAGAGTTTTGGGGGGGTAATGATTTGCATAGCATAGTCATGCAAAAGCAGCCATCTTGAAAACAAAGTTACGCATATGGTCATTGGCTTGTTTTGTCATAGGAGCATCTCAAAAGAAAAATAAAGAGGGAGGTAAAAGCTGGTAACTGGCCAGTTTTACTTCCATCTATTGATGTTCAAAATGTATAGCAGCATGTGATTTACAGTACCAGTCAAAAAAAAGTTTGGACACCTACTCATTCCAGGGTTTTTCTTTATTTGTTACCATTTTCTACATTGTAGAATAATAGTGAAGACATCAAAACTATGAAATAACACATGGAATCATGTAGTAACCAAAAAAGTGTTAAACAAATCAAAATATATATTTGAGATTCTTCAAAGTAGCCACCCTTTGCCTTGATGACAGCTTTGCACACTATTGGCATTCTCTCAACCAGCTTCATGAGGTAGTCACCTGGAATGCATTTCGATTAACAGGTGTGCCTTGTTAAAAGTTAATTTGTGGAATTTCTTTCCTTCTTAATGCGTTTGAGCCAATCAGTTGTGTTGTGACAAGGTAGGGGTGGTATACAGAAGATAGCCCTATTTGGTAAAAGACCAAGTCCATATTATGGCAAGAACAGCTCAATAAGCAAAGAGAAATGACAGTCCATCATTACTTTAAGACATGAAGGTCAGTCAATCAGGAACATTTCAAGAAGTGCAGTCACAAAAACCATCAAGATCTATGATGAAACTGGCTCTCTCATTAGGACCGCCACAGGAAAGGAAACACAGCGTTACCTCTGCTGCAGAGGATAAGTTCATTAGAGTTAACTGCACCTCAGATTGCAGCCCAAATAAATGCTTCACATAGTTCTGATCTCAACATCAACTGTTCAGAAGAGACTGCGTGAAATCAGGCCTTCATGGTCAAATTGCTGCAAAGAAACCACTACTAAATGACACCAATAATAAACAGAGACTTGCTTGAGCCAAGAAACACGAGCAATGGACATTAGACCGGTGGAAATCTGTCCTTTGGTCTGATGAGTCCAAATTTGAGATGTTTGGTTCCAACCGCTGTGTCTTTGTGAGAGGCAGAGTAGGTGAACAGATGATCTCTGCATGTCTGGTTCCCACCGTGAAGCATGGAGGAGGTGTGATGGTGCTTTGCTGGTGACACTGTCGTGATTTATTTAGAATTCAAGGCACACTTAACCAGCATGGCTACCACAGCATTCTGCAGCGATACGCCATCCCATCTGGTTTGCGCTTAGTGGGACCATCATTTGTTTTTCAACAGGACAATGACCCAACACACCTCCAGGCTGTGTAAGGGGGATTTTACCAAGAAGGAGAGTGATGGTGTGCTGCATCAGATGACCTAGCCTCCACAATCACCCGACCTCAACCCAATAAGATGGTTTGGGATGAGTTGGACCAGAGTGAAGGAAAAGCAGCCAACAAGTGCTCAGCATGTGGGAACTCCTTCAAGACTGTTGGAAAAGCATTCCAGGTGAAGCTGGTTGAGAGAATGCCAAGAGTGTGCAAAGCTGTCATCAAGGCAAAGGGTGGCTACTTTGAAGAATCTCAAATATATTTTGATTTGTTTAACACTTTTTTGGTTACACATGATTCAATTTGTGTTATTTCATAGTTTTGATGTGTTCACTATTATTCTACAATATAGAAAATAGTAAAAATCCTTGAATGAAAGGGGGTGTCCAAACTTTTGAATGGTCCTGTAGATGAAGGGAGAATATTTTTGTCTGAGCCACATGCTTGCAAATGTGTTCACAGAACAGCCTGAGCTAATATGTATGTGATGTCCTGCAGCCCAACTGTACATTACTGACCTAATGTTGTTGATTGTATAGAAGACCCACTCCCCCTGGCATTTGGAGAAAATGGGAGGACTGGTGTTGGATGGTGTGTGATACTTACAGTTGTAGGGGCTGGGGTGGGGGGAGGTGCATATGATGGCCTTTCTGTGTAAAATAAAAGTGAAGACCATTCAAACATACAAAACAAAAAGTGTAAATTGGACTCCCTGTATCAATTAAGTTCTATAATGCTTTTAACGTTTAACCTTTATCTAAACCTACATGTCAGTTCTTTCGGTCCCATGTACTCATGAATAACAGTTTTTACAATACAGGGCACAGATTTCTTTAAACTGGTGAAAATCCACAACCAATGTCGCTTTTTAGTCTGTTTGTACGCTTGAGGGGAGGATTCACCATGCAGTATTTTCATTTGGTCCCTCTTCATTTTTTTGGGGTCATTTAGCAGATACTCTTATCTAGAGCAACTTACTGGAGCATTAGGGTTAAGTGCCTTGCTTAAAGGCACATCAATAGATTTTTCACCTAGTCAGCGCAGGTATTTTAACCAGCGACCTTTCTGTTACTGGCCCAAGGCTCTTAACCGCTAGGCTATCTGCCGCCCCAATTCAAAACAAATTGACATAAATATCTCCTTACTTGACATCTTCGCTGAGGGATTGTGGATTTCAAGCTATTCTCGTCATTGGCGCTGTAATAAAAACATTGAGCTTGTTATAGGCAAATAATAATAACAATGCCAAAAATGGCTAGTGCTGCCCAGTGCCAGATATTAACAGATTATGGCATGTTGGAAGCATGCTGAACTCTAAAGACAGTGGGATTCACACTGTTGTTGGCTCCATGAATACAATGTAAGCTGCATACAAAACATGGTGTAATTTCTTTAAAATATGAAATAACCTACTTTAAAGCACTTTCTATACCGAAAGACTAGCTCTCGTCCATGCATGCGGCTCGTCAGATCCGACGTAAACTCATGGACCAGATCTAGTGGCGGTATAGAAAATGCTCAAAAATTACTTTATTTCGTATTTGGGATAAATGGCACCCTACGAATACAGAAAAAAGTTATCCAGAACCCTAGTAACATCTCTACTTTCATAAATTAAGAAAGTATAGTGAAGCTTGTCATGAACGCAGAGCCTCATACTGATCCAAGTAAGTTATCATTAGTTGTCATCGCGGCGATGTGAACAGAGCAAACTAGCAACTGGAAGGAGGCGGTAGACCGTGTTGAAACTGGCCTATCAATTTTATTTTGTTTCTGTCAAAATTGCGTCAGGCGTATAACACTTAGATTGAATTATTAACCAATTGCAATGCTACGATACTAGTACTTGACTAGAGACAGATGCAAATACGAGATGCCAGTGTGTGAGAGAATCTAGCCGACAATGCCAATGATGACGCAATGGTTGGAAAAGGGCGAGGAGTGGCTGTTAGTACTAAAACAGAGCTAGCCGCATAGCCCGAGAGCTAGTAGCTAGTTAACTATTTACAAACGATGGACGCTAACGTTAGTTCAACATCCAAACTAGCCAGCAAACAAAGCTACAAAACACAGCCAGTTAGCTAATCTAGGAAGCCGAGTTAATGTTAATAGCTAACAGTTAGCTAGCTCTGAAACCCTTCTCCATATGTAGGGTTTTCAGCGGTTACATTCGCCCACATTTGGCTCCATGTGAACTACAATTCCGACGCTGTGTTTGAACGTTCAGAAAAGTCAATAGCCACTCCTTGAAACCAATTTTCGAAACATATGCTGATATGCCCCTTATCTTTCATATGAGTGAGAAATAATCTTTCAAATACAAAATACACTTACTGTAACAGTATTGCACAGATCCATAAATTGTATGTTTCTCCAGTTGAAGAACTACACTTCCTTCCCAGTTACGCTTACATAGAGGTTCGAAGCAAGCTAGATAGCTAATTAGAACAGGTGGCCGCCTATGTTTTCCGTCTGGCTTCCGTAAACAAGAGATGGATTGGAGATTTGGCCTTGTGGGAACACTAACCCTATAAAAGAGGTGTGTAGTAATTTAATATTTTATTCTTTGAAAAGTATTTCAAGCGATGGGTGTTACTGCTTAGAGCAAGCGTCGGGGCTCTTAACAAAACCTCCCCTAGTCAGAAGATATCGTTAACATGCGCTAAAGCAGTTAGCGTCTGAATGGGGTCACAGTTAGCTAGCTAACGTTAGCTAAGCCTTGCCTGCAAGTAAATACATATATTATTTATTTAGTTTGAATGGAAATACAATTATATTAAGTTGTGAAATTATCTCCACATCCATCTGACCTTTTGGAAAAGTAAAATGCAAAACTAGGGAAAGGATATACACTTGAAAATGAACTCACCCCGAGCTCCTTTCTTTGTTCCCTCAACAGCGCGTCTGTTATTTTTTTCGCTGGTTAGCGAAAGGACTATTTCGTAGAACACGCCGTCTACTGTTTCGGAGAGGTACAGCCGTTCTGCAACCAGTGAGTTAATGTGCTTTATCTTTGCTTACCGCTAGGTGGTTGCAGAACACCGCCACTAATTTTATACAAATAAAATAAAATGTATTGGTCACATACACATGGTTAACAGATGTTATTGCGAGTCTAGCGAAATACTTTTGCTTCTAGTTCCGACAGTGCAGCAATATCTAGCAAGTAACATCTAACAGTTCCACAACAAAAACCTAATACACACAAATCTAAGTAAAGGAATGGAATTAGAATATAGAAATATATGGATGAGCAATGTCATTATCAGAGTGGCATAGGCTAAGATGCAATAGATAGTATAGAATACAGTATATATATATGAGATGGTTAATGTGACTAGTGTGACTAGTGTTAAAGTGGCCAGTGATTTTCAAGTCTGTATGTAGGCAGTAGCCTCTCTGTGCTAGTGATGGCTGTTTAACAGTCTGATGGCCTTAAAATAGAATACGTTTTTCAGTCTCTCAGTCCCAGCTTTGATGCACCTGTACTGACATTGCCTTCTGGATGATAGCGGGGTGAACAGGCAGTGGCTCGGGTGGTAGTTGTCCTTGATTATCTTCAAACTGCTTTTAGGTATTGCATGGCTGCCTTTGGTCATGGGTTGAGCAAAGATAAGACAAAACTGAACTTAGGTCAGCTCTCCATCCCATACTATTATTGTTGAAGTTGAAGCACAGACAGACACCTTCATCTGATTGTCCTCCCCTCCTCAAGATGTTTCAACCAAATGTTCCACCGAACACATAAAAAGGGTATGCTTGAGATTCGAGCTCAGTTAAAGTTATTTAGCCTTTATAAAGCCCTGTAACTTAGTAAAGTACAGTTTAAGTTCACTTGTATAACAGCACCACTTCTTGACCAAATTGAGGGCGAGATGTGTGGGAGTACGTCCCCAGAGCTTCCATGTTGCTGTGAGTGACCTGGATATGTATTAGCCTTCTCCGTTTTATTCAAAGGATTGCTGCTAGAGTGCATCCCCAGAAAGAAGCAGACAGACTGGGGTAAGCCCTAATAATGAAGGGGAGCTTTTCTCCAGAAGACCAGACATCTAGGCTGAACCTCTCGTGTATGTGTTTACCAACACCAAGGCGCAAAATGTCCCCATGCGTGTTTACTTAGGTCTTTTTACATTCTCACTGTCCTGTGAGCTTAATGAAGATGCCATATTTCTGAGTACTATATTATGTTTCTGCTCAAGGTTTGAATGGTGCCACTTTTGTGTGTGTGTGTGATGAGTCTGTGGAAGAAGGGGAACTGGGATTTGTCTCCACTTGACATGGTTGCACAGAGACAGACGGATGCTGTCAGATGTTGAAAAATTAATTTCCAATATGGAGTGTCCTTTCCCAGGGGTCTTAAACCTCCTTTCCCACTTCTCCATTCTGGCTAGACTGTATTGAGAGAATGTGCTGTTCTTACTCTGTCTGTACTTTTTCAAACTGCTCCAAAAGGAAACATCCCCCAAGAACATAGCAGAGAGCAGAATGCAACACTTTTTTCAATGGTTCTGTGCTTATTTTTCAAGCCAGCAGCTGCATCATAGTCTCTCATCAATATTTCATTTATTTTCAGTCAATCATGAAACCACCAGTATCCTTCAGGATTGTCAAGTCGTTAAAACATAGCTTTATGATGAGGACTTGAAACCGTAGTACAAAATATACTAAAATGTAGGCCTACTTGCAGTGTATAGAACTAATATGGTCCAAAGATAGCGACAAGATATGACTTGAACATAAATATGAATTATGAATATCTCTGTATGAGATTAATATATCTGTTGTCTGAGGAATGCCATAGTGACCATGAACACCAATCACCTGCACACAGACATGCATGTTGAAGAATAATGAATATTAATTTCCGGAGGCACAGATGGTGTAGTAAAATAGGTTGCTAGGTAACGCTAGCTGACCGAAGCTGGGGCTCCTGCAGATAATATATCTGATGAATGCCTATAAGATTTCTCTTTGAGAGAGAACATATACACTGAACAAAAATATAAACACAACATGCAACAATTTCAGATATTTGACTGAGTTACAGTTTATTTTAGGAAATCAGTCAATTGAAATAAATGTATTAGGCCCTAATCTATGGATTTTACATGACTGGGAATACATATATGCTAGTTAGTCACAGATACCTTAGAAAAAAAGGTAGGGGCATGGATCAGAAAACCAGTCAGTATCTGGTGTGACCACCATTTGCCTCATGCAGCGCGGCACATCTCCTTCGCATAGAGTTGATCAGGCTGTTGATTGTGGCCTGTGGAATGTTGTCCCACTCCTCTTCAATGGCTGTGCAAAGTTGCTGGATATTGGCGGGAACTGGAACACGCAGTCCTACACGTCAATCCCAAACATCCCAAACATGCTCAATGGGTGACATGTCTGGTGAGTATGCAGGCCATGGAAGAACTGGGACATTTTCAGCTTCCAGGAATTGTGTAGAGATCCTCGCGACATGGGGCCGTGCATTATCATGCTGAAACATGAGGTGATGGCGGCGGACAATGGGCCTCAGGATCTCGTCACGGTATCTCTTTATTCAAATTGCCATTGATAAAATGCAATTGTGTTCATTGTCCGTAGCTTTACCTACTGGGACATAATCCCACCGCCACCATGGAGGACTCTGTTCACAACGTTGACATCCACGCTCGCCCACTCAACGCCATACACAGTGTCTGCCATCTGCCCGGTACAGTTGAAACCCGCGATTCATCCGTGAAGAGCACACTTCTCCAGCGTGCCAGTGGCCATCAAAGGTGAGCATTTGCCCACTGAAGTCGGTTACGACGCCGAACTGCAGTCAGGTCAAGACCCTGGTGAGTACGAGCATGCAGATGAGCTTCCCTGAGACAGTTTCTGACAGTTTGTGCAGAAATTCTTCGGTTGTGCAAACTCACAGTTTCATGGGGCTGTTTGGGTGGCTGGTCTCAGACGATTCCGCAGGTGAAGAAGCCGGATGTGGAGGTCCTGGGCTGACGTGGTTGCACGTGGTCTGCGGTTGTGAGGCCGGTTGGACGTACTGCCAAATTCTCTAAAACATCGTTGGAGGCGGCTTATGGTAGAGAAATGAACATTAAATTCTGTGGCAACAGCTCTGGTGGACATTCCTGCAGTCAGAATGCCAATTGCACGCTCCTTCAAAACTTGAGGCATCTGTGGCATTGTGTTATGTGACAAAATTGCACATTTTAGAGTGGCCTTTTATTGTCCCCAGCACAAGGTGCACCTGTGTAATGATCATGCTGTTTAATCAGCTTCTTGATATGCCACACCTGTCAAGTGGATGGATTATCTTGGCAAAGTAGAAAAGCAGTTTTTTATATCTTTAGGCAAAGTGGTATTATCATACAGAAACAGTACATGTGTGATCTTTTGTTTAGACAAAGACTTCAGCCACCCAAACCATGGACTGTCTCTCTGCTACCGTCCAGCAAGCGGTACCAGAGAATCGGATCTTGGACCAATAGGCTCAGGGACTGATCTATCCCCAACAATAAGACAGTTGAATAGCTAACCAATGGCTACCCGGACTATCTGCACTGCACTCTCACAGGGCTTGATCCACACACTCACACTGACACTCTCACACTAACTTACACACACACATAACACACACATACACACGCATACTGACACCATACACACGCACACACACATGTACACATACACTCAGAAAAAAAGGTGCTAAGTAAACCATATAGGGTTCTTCAGTTTGTCCCCATAGGGGGATCCTTTTTGGTGCTGGGTAGAACACTTTGCAGATGGTTCTACCTAGAACCCTCTATGTGGGGTTCTTCAAAGAACCCCCTGTATATGGTTCTACCTAGAACCCTCTATGAACGGTTCCACCAACCTTATTAACCTTTAAAATTAAATGATTAATGCAATACTTTACATATCATAAGGCCTTTCTTTGAGGGCCTAGTTATACCCCAACAGTGGTGTTAGGAAACTCCTGGTTTACAGGCCACATCAGCCCTGCAAGTCACATTATGCTGGCTTGCAAAGTGATGTGTTATTCCTATTGGAATCCAGCCAGTTAGGATATCCAACAGGTGGAATTGTTAAATCACCTGCAACCTGCATTCAGAATGACTGCCAGGGTAGGGAAGATTGAGTACTGGGACTACCTTAATCATCTAAACTTGAACAACCATCTCAATAAATCAAATTACTAATAGATTGGATTAGTTTAGAAAACTGTATGTTATTTATCTTTGTGTAGCATGAAATTAATCAACCAATCAATGTACATGAAAAACACAGATAACAGTAAAACAAACAATTCTTAAAATCTCTCTGCAATAGAGCATGCTGGGAAATATTATATATGGTTATATGTAGAACCCTTCTTGCCTTCCAAAAAATCATCAAATAACCCTGTCTTCCAAAAACGGTTATCAGGATGTTAAAGGTTCTAGGTAGAACCCTTTGCCTTACAAATAACCCTTGTCTTCCAAAAAGGGTTCTTCAGATCAAAATGGTTCTTAGTAGAACCCTATCCCTCCACAAAGAACCCTTTTGGAACCATTTTTTCTAAGAGTGTACAGTCATCGTATACGTAAGCTGCTGCTACTTCCGTTTTTTACTCTTATTATTATTTATCCTGATGCCTAGTCACTTTACCCCTGCCTACATGTACAATGCCTTCAGAAAGGATTCACACCCCTTGACCTTTTCCACATTGAGATTCTGTGTCACTGATATACACACAATACCCCATAATGTCAAAGTGGAATTATGTTTTCATACATTTTTACAAATTAATAAAAAATGAACAGCTGAAATATCTTCAGTATAAGTATTCAACTCCTTTGTTATGGCAAACCTAAATAAGTTCAGGAGTAAACAGTGGCTTAACAAGTCACATAATAAGTCGCATGGACTCAGTGTGCAATAATAGTGTTTATCATGATTTTTGAATGACAACCCCATCTCTGTACCCCACACATACAATTATCTGTAAGGTCCCCCAGTCGAGCAGTGAATTTCAAGCACAGATTCAACCAAAGATCATGGAGGTTTTCCGATGCCTCGCAAAGAAGGGCACCTATTTACATTTACATTTACATCATTTAGCAGACGCTCTTATCCAGAGCGACTTACAAATTGGTGCATTCACCTTATAACCAGTGGGATAACCACTTTACAATATGTTTTTTATTTATTTTCTTCATTCTTTGGGGTGGGGTAAGGGGGTTAGAATGATTACTTTATCCTATCCCAGGTATTCCTTAAAGAGGTGGGGTTTCAAGTGTCTCCGGAAGGTGGTGAGTGACTCCGCTGTCCTGGCGTCGTGAGGGAGCTCGTTCCACCACTGGGGTGCCAGAGCAGCGAACAGTTTTGACTGGGCTGAGCAGGCCAGAGGTGGATGAATGCAATGCCCTCGTTTGGGTGTAGGGACTGATCAGAGCCTGAAGGTACGGAGGTGCCGTTCCCCTCACAGCTCCATAGGCAAGCACCATGGTCTTGTAGCAGATGCGAGCTTCAACTGGAAGCCAGTGGAGTGTGCGGAGGAGCGGGGTGACGTGAGAGAACTTGGGAAGGTTGAACACCAGACGGGCTGTGGCATTCTGGATGAGTTGTAGGGGTTTAATGGCACAGGCAGGGAGCCCAGCCAACAGCGAGTTGCAGTAATCCAGACGGGAGATGACAAGTGCCTGGATTAGGACCTGTGCCGCTTCCTGTGTAAGGCAGGGTCGTACTCTCCGAATGTTGTAGAGCATGAACCTGCAGGATCGGGTCACCGCCTTGATGTTAGCGGAGAATGACAGGGTGTTGTCCAGGGTCACGCCAAGGCTCTTCGCACTCTGGGAGGAGGACACAACGGAGTTGTCAACTGTGATGGCGAGATCATGGAACGGGCAGTCCTTCCCCGGGAGGAAGAGCAGCTCCGTCTTGCCGAGGTTCAGCTTGAGGTGGTGATACGTCATCCACACTGATATGTCTGCCAGACATGCAGAGATGCGATTCGCCACCTGGTTATCAGAAGGGGGAAAGGATAAGATTAGTTGTGTGTCGTCTGCGTAGCAATGATAGAGGATATGACAGAGCCAAGTGACTTGGTGTATAGCGAGAATAGGAGAGGGCCTAGAACTGAGCCCTGGGGGACACCAGTGGTGAGAGCACGTGGTGCGGGGACAGATTCTCGCCACGCCACTTGGTAGGACCGACCGGTCAGGTAGGACGCAATCCAAGAGTGAGCCGCGCCGGAGATGCCCAACTCGGAGAGGGTGGAGAGGAGGATCTGATGGTTTACAGTATCAAAGGCAGCAGACAGGTCTAGAAGGACAAGAGCAGAGGAGAGAGAGTTAGCTTTAGCAGTGTGGAGAGCCTCCGTGACACTGAGAAGAGCAGTCTCAGTTGAATGACCAGTCTTGAAACCTGACTGGTTTGGATCAAGAAGGTCATTCTGAGAGAGATAGCAAGAGAGTTGGCTAAAGACGGCACGCTCAAGAGTTTTGGAGAGAAAAGAAAGAAGGGATACTGGTCTGTAGTTGTTGACATCAGAGGGATCGAGTGTTGGTTTTTTGAGAAGGGGTGCAACTCTCGCTCTCTTGAAGACGGAAGGGACATAGCCAGCGGTCAAGGATGAGTTGATGAGCGAGGTGAGGTAAGGGAGAAGGTCACCGGAGATGGTCTGGAGAAGAGAGGAGGGGTTAGGGTCAAGCGGGCAGGTTGTTGGGCGGCCGGCCGTCACAAGTCGCAAGATTTCATCTGGAGAGAGAGGGGAGAAAGAAGTCAAAGCATAGGGTAGGGCAGAGTGAGCAGGACCAGCAGTGTCATTTGACTTAACAAACGAGGATCGGATGTCGTCAACCTTCTTTTCAAAATGGTTGATGAAGTCATCCACAGAGAGGGAGGAGGGGGGGAGGGGGAGGAGGATTCAGCAGGGAGGAGAAGGTGGCAAAGAGCTTCCTAGGGTTAGAGGCAGATGCTTGGAATTTAGAGTGGTAGAAAGTGGCTTTAGCAGCAGAAACAGATGAACAAAATATAGAGAGGAGGGAGTGAAAAGATGACAGGTCCGCAGGGCTGCCCGTAGCCCTGTTCTGTGAGCTCGCAATGAGTCGACAAGCCACGGAGCAGGAGGGGAGGACCGAGCCGGCCGGGAGGATAGGGGACATAGAGAGTCAAAGGATGCAGAAAGGGAGGAGAGGAGGGTTGAGGAGGCAGAATCAGGAGATTGGAGGGAGAAGGATTGAGCAGAGGGAAGAGATGATAGGATTGAAGAGGAGAGAGTAGCGGGAGAGAGAGAGCGAAGGTTGCGACGGCGCATTACCATCTGAGTAGGGGCAGAGTGAGTAGTGTTGGAGGAGAGCGAGAGAGAAAAGGATACAAAGTAGTGGTCGGAGACTTGGAGGGGAGTTGCAGTGAGATTAGTAGAAGAACAGCATCTAGTAAAGATGAGGTCAAGCGTATTGCCTGCCTTGTGAGTAGGGGGGGACGGTGAGAGGGTGAGGTCAAAAGAGGAGAGGAGTGGAAAGAAGGAGGCAGAGAAAAAATGAGTCAAAGGTAGACGTAGGGAGGTGGAAGTCACCCAGAACTGTGAGGGGTGAGCCATCCTCAGGAAAGGAACTTATCAAGGCGTCAAGCTCATTGATGAACTCTCCAAGGGAACCTGGAGGGCGATAAATGACAAATGGCTGGCTAAATATTGGTAAATGGCACAAAAAAAAAGCAGACATTGAATATCCCTTTGAGCATGGTGAAGTTATTAATTACACTTTTGATGGTGTATCAATACACCCAGTCACTATAAAGAAACTGGCGTCCTTCCCAACTCAGTTGCCGGAGAGGAATGAAACCGCTCAGGGAGTTCTCCATGAGGCCAATGGGGATTTTAAAATAGTTACAGAGTTTAATGGCTGTAATAGGAGAAAACTGAGGATGGATCAATAATATTGTAGTTACTCATCAATACTAACCTAAATGACAGAGTGAAAAGAAGGAAGCCTGTACAGAATACAAATATTCCAAAACATGCATCCTGTTTGTAATAAGGCACTAAAGTAATACTGTAAGAAATGTGGCAAAGAAATTATCTTGTTGTCCTGAATACAAAGCATCACTGACTACCACTCTTCGTATTTTCAAGCATGGTGTTGGCTGTATCATGTTATGGGTATGCTTGTTATCGGCAAGGACTAAGGAGTTTTTTTTAGGGTTAAAATAAACTGAATAGAGTTAAGCACAGGCAAAATCCTAGAGGAAAACCTGGTTCAGTCGGCTTTCCAACTGACACTGTGTCACGGATCCCCCCGGTACTGCTGCTCATTCCGTTCACCAGCTCCGGAGGTCTACGTCACCGGTCTTCAAGGCGTCACTGACCTGGATCATTACCACCAACCCCGGACTGTCTTGTCTCATTACGCACACCTGGTTCCCATTTCCCCTGATTAGTATGTGTATATATGTGCCCTCTGTTCCCCATTGTCCTTGTCGATTATTGTCCCATGTCCATTGGTCTCATGAGTACCGTGTATTGTGCTCTTGTTATTACGGGTCTCGTCCCGTGTATTGTTTAGAGGTTTACACCTCACTCTTTTGTTTGGGTTACATCCCTGTGCTATATAAAACTCAGCAAAAAAAGAAACGTCCTCTCACTGTGAACTGCGTTTATTTTCAGCAAACTTAACATGTGTAAATACTTGTATGAACATAACAAGATTCAACAACTGAGACATAAACTGAACAAGTTCCACAGACATGTGACTAACAGAAATGGAATAATGTGTCCCTGAACAAAGGGGGTGGGGGGGTCAAAATCAAAAGTAACAGTCAGTTTTTGGTGTGGCCACCAGCTGCATTAAGTGCTGCAGTGCATCTCCTCCTCATGGACTGCACCAGATTTGCCAGTTCTTGCTGTGAGATGTTACCCCACTCTTCCACCAAGGCACCTGCAAGTTCCCGGACATTTCTGGGGGGAATGGCCCTAACCCTCACCCTCCGATCCAACAGGGCCCAGACATGCTCAATGGGATTGAGATCCCGGCTTTTCGCTGGCCATAGCAGAACACTGACATTCCTGTCTTGCAGGAAATAACGCACAGAACAAGCAGTATGGCTGGTGGCATTGTCATGCTGGAGGGTCATGTCAGGATGAGCTTGCAGGAAGGGTACCACATGAGGGAGGAGGATGTCTTCCCTGTAACGCACAGCATTGAGATTGCCTGCAATGACAACAAGCTCAGTCCAATGATGCTGTGACACACCGCCCCAGACCATGACGGACCCTCCACCTCCAAATCGATCCCGCTCCAGAGTACAGGCCTCGGTATAACGCTCATTTCTTTGATGATAAACCCGAATCCGACCATCACCCCTGGTGAGACAAAACCGTGACTCGTCAGTGAAGATCACTTTTTGCCAGTCCTGTCTGGTCCAGCGACGGTGGGTTTGTGCCCATAGACGACGTTGTTGCCGGTGATGTCTGGTGAGGACCTGCCTTACAACAGGCCTACAAGCCCTCAGTCCAGCCTCTCTCAGCCTATTGCGGACAGTCTGAGCACGTTCCTGGTGTAACTCGGGCAGTTGTTGTTGCCATCCTGTACCTGTCACGCAGGTGTGATGTTCGGATGTGCCGATCCTGTGCAGGTGTTGTTACACGTGGTCTGCCAATGCGAGGACGATCAGCTGTCCGTCCTGTCTCCCTGTAGCGCTGTCTTAGGCGTCTCACAGTACGGGCATTGCAATTTATTGCCCTGGCCACATCTGCAGTCCTCATGCCTCCTTGCAGCATGCCTAAGGCACGTTCACGCAGATGAGCAGGGACCCTGGGCATATTTATTTTTGTGTTTTTCAGAGACAGTAGAAAGGCCTCTTTTGTGTCCTACGTTTTCATAACTGCACCGTTCCACAGGTGCATGTTCATTAATTGTTTATGGTTCATTGAACAAGCATGGGAAACAGTGTTTAAACCCTTTACAATGAAGATCTGTGAAGTTATTTGGATTTTTACGAATTATCTTTGAAAGACAGGGTCCTGAAAAAGGGCTATTTCTTTTTTTTGCTGAGTTTATATATACGTGTTTGTTTTGGGCTTCGTCCCCGTCGTTTTTCATGACGTACCTTGTGTTGGGTGGAGTAATAAATACCCCTAATACGTATTCCTGCGCCTGTCTTCTAATCATTATACAACGTGACACACTGGGAGACAAATTCACCTTTCAGCCACACAATAACCTAAAACACTAGGCCAATTATACACTGGAGTTGCTTACCAAGACGACATTGAATGTTCCTGAGTGGCCTAGTTAAAGTTGACTTAAATTGGCTTGAAAATCTATGGCAAGACTTGAAAATGGCTGTCTAGCAATGACCAACAACCAGAGCTTGAAGAATTGTAAAAAGATTAAAGGGCAAATATTGTACAATCCAGGTGTGCAAAGCTTATAGAGACTTACCCAGAAAGACTCACAGCTGTAATCGTTCCCAAAGGTGATTCTAACATGTATTGAGTGAGTTGAATACTTAGTGTTTTATTTTCCATTTAATTAAAAAGAAAAATTATTATTTCCCTTCCACTTTTACATTAGAGTATTTTGTTTAGATTGTTGACAAAAAAATGACAATTCAATCCATTTAAATCCTACTTTGTAACACAACAAAATGTGTAAAAAGTCAAGGGGTGTGAACACTTTCTGAAGGCACTGTACATACCTACAGTGAGGGAAAAAAGTATTTGATCCCCTGCTGATTTTGTACGTTTGCCCACTGACAAATAAATGATCAGTCTATAATTTTAATGGTAGGTTTATTTGAACAGTGAGAGAAAGAATAACAACAAAAAAATCCAGAAAAACGCATGTCAAATGTTATAAATTGATTTGCATTTTAATGAGGGAAATAAGTATTTGACCCCCTCTCAATCAGAAAGATTTCTGGTTCCCAGGTGTCTTTTATACAGGTAACGAGCTGAGATTAGGAGCACACTCTTAAAGGGAGTGCTCCTAAACTCAGCTTGTTACCTGTATAAAAGACACCTGTCCACAGAAGCAATCAATCAATCAGATTCCAAACTCTCCACCATGGCCAAGACCAAAGAGCTCTCCAAGGATGTCAGGGACAAGATTGTAGACCTACACATGTCTGGAATGGGCTACAAGGCCATTGCCAAGCAGCTTGGTGAGAAGGTGACAACAGTTGGTGCGATTATTCGCAAATGGAAGAAACACAAAAGACTGTTAATCTCCCTCGGCCTGGGGCTCCATGCAAGATCTCACCTCGTGGAGTTGCAATGATCATGAGAACGGTGAGGAATCAGCCCAGAACTACACGGGAGGATCTTGTCAATGATCTCAAGGCAGCTGGGACCATAGTCACCAAGAAAACAACTGGTAACACACTACGCCGTGAAGGACTGAAATCCTGCAGCGCCCGCAAGGTCCCCCTGCTCAAGAAAGCACATATACAGGCCCGTCTGAAGTTTGCCAATGAATATCTGAATGATTCAGAGGAGAACTGGGTGAAAGTGTTGTGGTCAGATGAGACCAAAATCGAGCTCTTTGGCATCAACTCAACTCGCCGTGTTTGGAGGAGGAGGAATGCTGCCTATGACCCCAAGAACACCATCCCCACCGTCAAACATGGAGGTGGAAACATTATGCTTTGGGGGTGTTTTTCTGCTAAGGGGACAGGACAACTTCACCGCATCAAAGGGACGATGGACGGGGCCATGTACCGTCAATTCTTGGGTGAGAACCTCCTTCCCTCAGCCAGGGCATTGAAAATGGGTTGTGGATGGGTATTCCAGCATGACAATGACCCAAAACACACGGCCAAGGCAACAAAGGAGTGGCTCAAGAAGAAGCACATTAAGGTCCTGGAGTGGCCTAGCCAGTCTCCAGACCTTAATCCCATAGAAAATCTGTGGAGGGGAGCTGAAGGTTCGAGTTGCCAAACGTCAGCCTCGAAAACCTTAATGACTTGGAGAAGATCTGCAAAGAGGAGTGGGACAAAATCCCTCCTGAGATGTGTGCAAACCTGGTGGCCAACTACAAGAAACGTCTGACCTCTGTGATTGCCAACAAGGGTTTTGCCACCAAGTACTAAGTCATGTTTTGCAGAGGGGTCAAATACTTATTTCCCTCATTAAAATGCAAATAAATGTATAACATTTTTGACATTCGCTTTTCTGGATTTTGTTGTTGTTATTCTGTCTCTCACTGTTCAAATAAACCTACCATTTAAAATTATAGACTGATCATGTCTTTGTCAGTGGGCAAACGTACAAAATCAGCAGGGGATCAAATACTTTTTTCCCTCACTGTACCTCAGCTACCTCGTACCCCTGCACATTGATATAGTATATTGGTGTACTTATACTGTACTTAAATTCATTCTTGTGTTTTATTTCTCGTGTTTTTAGCTTCTAATTTTACTCTGCATCGGTGGGAAAGAGCTTGTTAGTAAGCATATCACTGTAAGGTCTACACCTGTTGTTGTATTTGTTTCGTTGCCACAAAACTTATTTAATGAGAAATACATTGCCCAGGAGAGAGCGCGCACACACGCACAGTCATGTACACACACGCGCACGCACACACACACACAAAAACCCACATTGCCTGTAATGCCATACACAGCTCTGAATCGAAAATGAGGATAAATAATTGATAAGGGACGTCTTGTGACTGCTTAATAAATTTGCTGACAAATCATGTCCCATGCTCTATTCAGTGCTAGACAATATACAATTCTGAAATTTTGAAAATGTATGTACTCACTAACTGTAAGTCGCTCTGGATAAGAGCATCTGCTAAATGACTAAAATGTAAATGTAAATGTAAACAGCATATACTGTATAGGCCTTATGTAAAGTGTTATTTTATCTTTGATAATTCTCTGGAACATGTTTATTGGGCTGCTAACATTGAAATAAACAGAGTGAATGAACATTGTAAACAATTAAACAGAGAAAAGGCAAATGGACCAAAATGGCTAGAAAGGTTTTGCACATACAGTATAAAATAATGGATCTCCCAAGTGTTTCCTGACTATGTGTCCTGAACAGGAACATCTCTTGCCCTGGTGTTTTACTGGGGCCCAGAGTTTAGGTCACATGGTCAGGAAATGTTTCTGCATTTGTGACATTTATTCACACCTTTTGCTTGTGACATGATTATGTAGAAGCTTTCATCACCAGAAGAGCACCCTCTTATCAGATTCAGATTCTTAGCTTGTTGTTAGATCTGATGGAATGCTGTTGGTATCAAAACACATTATCGTTGTATCTGTGATTACATTTAGCTGATTTCAAGAAGTGTTGGTCCTTTGGGAACTCAAGTGAATCTGATGATGTCATAAAATAGGTCCTCATTGTCTCCACTGCAGAGGTCGGTAAACGGCTGAGCCTGCTGAATTTCCTTACAGCTCATTTCCATAAGCTCTGTAGAAGAATTCCATTTGTGCAGCCTTAAAAGGTACACTTTTGAATCTTTCCTTCTCTTACTTTGCAATCTCAAACATATTCAAAGAGTTTCAAAGCAGTCTCTCTGCTAATAATGTAGTCTTTCCACACTGAAATAAAGTATTGAGAATCAGGATCCCATATTTCGTTTTTATCCTGTTGTATGGTACAGTATGTTCATCTTCTTCTTACTTCAGAAGCCACTGGTTTACTGGAAAGAGAACAAAGAGATGTGGAGGTTAGAATGAACTGCTTGAACTGGAAACACAAAGAAAATGCTTGAGACTTAGAACCTACAAAGAACCTGTTAATTTTGAGGGACGAGGCAGTTCTCTACAGACATCTCAGAACTATAGAAGACTGAGCCAACATACACTCAGGCCAGTTTATTAGGTACACCCATCTAGTACTGGGTCAGACCCCACTATGCTTCCAGAACAGCCTGAATTCTTTGGGGCATGGAAACATTGATCAATTGGCATCAAGGGACCTAACGTGTGCCAGGAAAACAGTATATTGGATTTCTAAAAACACAAACCGGTTTCAGAATACAGTATGTGCAGTTTATATTATTATGACAAACTTCTTTCTCACTGTCTGTTTTTACCAATACCTGCATTTTACCATACCCGGAAAGTTTCAAGTATCTGTGTTAATTGAATAAAGCTCCTAAACACATACATTCACACACACCTCGATACTGGGGCCTCAGGGCACGGTTGTTGGGGCAGTCCCGGCCCTGCTTGCTGAAGTTGATGTTGGTGCGGATACAGCGCTGTAGGAGAGGCTGGGCGGGCCTCGTGTTGTCACTCATACTGAGGAATATCTTATACGGCTCATTCTGACTGAGCAGTCGCAGAGAATGCATCTAAAGAGATGGAGTGAGAGAAAGAGGGAAAGATGGACAGATAAGCTTTATGGTAAAGAATCTACACAGTCTCAAATACTGCCAACAATTGAGTAACTTCTGACTAACATGAGTTCATGTTATTATTGAGTCTATGATAGAGAGTGAGTTACCTGCATCTGTGTGACGTACACAGGTTTGTTCATGAGGATCCAAGTGGCTGTCTCAAAGCAGGGTGGGGTAGTCATGGAGCCTTCGTATGTTATAAAATGTGTAGTGTCTGGATATAGATCTGCTATGTTGAGCCCCATGAGTAAGAATGCATCATCTGGAGGTGGACCAAAACAGAGGTAATCAGATTCATACTGTACCATCCTCAACACTTTATACACTGTATTACAGAATAATAATAATAATACATTTAATTTTTATGCGCTTTTCATTACAGTGTTCTCTCAAAGCTCTACATAGGCAAAAATAATAATGATAATAAAATACAAATTACAATAAAAACATCATACATTTAGAATCAAGGCAGGAAATAGCAATAGTAGGCTAGTTGCTAAAATAACTTTCCAGATTAGGACTATAAGAAAGACAGTCTGTAGAAATGTGTTTAAAGACCCGTTTTAAAAGTTCAGATTGACGGAGCGGCTCTCAAATGGTCAGGGAGAGCATTCCATAGACGAGGGGCAAAGGAGCAGAAGGCTCCCCCATAGTACGGAGACGTGTCTTAGGGACCTGAAGCAGTGGTGAGTTGCTGGAGCGGAGAGCGCGAGGTGGCTCATTGATAGAAATGAGGTCGCTGATGTAGGTGGGAGTCAATCCATTCAAGGCTTTAAACACTAGGTTGAGGATTTTAAAGTAAATCCTATGGTCGACCGGTAGCCAGTGGAGTTCAGCAAGGATGGGGGTGATGTGGGCTGACTTCTTGGTCCTGGCAGGACTCTTCTGGAGAAGTTGTAGCCTCTGAAGTGATTTGGTTGAAAGGCCCCCGAACAGAGCATTGCCGTAGTTGATCCGGGAGAAGATGAAGGCATGGACGAGTGTCTCTGCATCTGGCTGGGAGAGCGATGGTTTGAGCCGGGCAATGTTTCTTAGATGGAAAAACTATGTTTTGCAGATATGTTTTATATGGGCATCAAAGGACCGAGAAGGATCAAACTTAACTCCCAGGTTAGAGATGACAGAGGACAGATGGATGACTTGACCGTCACTAGTAGGGCAGATGTTTCCAGCACTGGTGACCTGCTTGGGTGTCCCAATAAGCACAGCCTCAGTCTTGCTGCTGTTCAGCTGGAGGAAGTTATCTTTCATCCGTGCCTTGATATCATCTAGGCAGCTGCCAAGTTTTGCTAGGGCTGAGATGGTGTCCGGATTGATGTAAATATATACTTGGGTATCGTCAGTGCAGCAGTGGAAATTGATGTTATAGTCTCTGAGGATTTGGCTGAGAGGGAGCATGTAGATTAGGAATAGAATAGGCCTCAAAAAGGACCCCTGCGGGACACTGCATGTGACTGTAGACTCCTCCGATCTGGACTCTCCAATCGTGATGTATTGGAGGAGAACCAGTTCAGAGCATTTCCAGAGACTGCAGTGTGCTCTCTGAGATGCTGCAGGAGGATGTTGTGGTCAGCAGTGTCAAAAGAGCAGGAGGCTCTTGATCCAGATTCTGCAGCTATCAGTAGGTCATTGGTAACTTTCACCATAGGCTGTTTCGGTTCTGTGCAAGGACCGGAAACCACACTGGAAAACTTTGTTCAGCTGATTGGAAGACAGATGGGATTGAAGCTGGTTTGCATCCACGTTCTCCAGTACTTTTGATAGGAAGAGGTTGGAGATGGGTCTGTAGTTGGATAGGAAGTCCTGGTCAAGGTTGGGTTTCTTCAGTAAGGGGGTGACTGCAGCTGTTTTGAAGAATGATAGTACCTCCCCGGTCAGCAGGGACTTGTAATACAGTATAACACCCAATTATTATAGTAATGGGATACAAATAAAAGGATGATTAGTGATTTATTTAATGTAATTAGTTTAATTTAATGAAATTAATAAAAATTAAATTAACCAGACTTAATGAAGAGCATCAAACTGAAAGAAAAGAGAGTTTGGGTAGAGGCTGTTAATGATAACCATAGCAATGTTACAAAATTGTTGTCTTTAAAGAATGCCAATTTTCGATCAGCTTGGAGCATTCTGAAAGTGCAAACAGGAGATGAATCAAACATTTCTCAGGGTTGGGGGCGGTTTCTATTGTTACACATCTTATCTATTGAACCAGGAGGATCACATTGGCAATGTAGCTGATTCATTCAGTAGTTGGAATGAATTTCACTCAATCTCTGATTAAGTCAATCTCTGGCAACCTTCCAATTAGCCAAATGAATTCAGTTGCTAGATATTCTTTTTATGCCGGATCCAGAAATGGAACTGACTACTAGTCTTTTAGCCAGACATCTGTGACTACTGTAGATTTGACAATGTGTGTGCATAACCCACACATCTTAAATGGCTGAGGATGCTTACGTTTGTATGTTATTCTCGTGATGGTGTCTCTGTTCAACATGCGATTCAGGAATACATTTGGAGACTCAGATATCTGAGAGGGAAGAGATGTAAAGGAACATAAAATATTCAGCATACGCAGCACAGTCCCATGAAATTCTGAATAAAGACCACTGTCACTACAATAGACCACAGAGAAGGAGATTGTCTGCATCAAGCACAAACTGACCTTTATGAATATGGACACAATTGCTATGCCATTGGGGCTCTTGGCTGCCTCACTGTAGTTGGCATAGAGTTCCTGGTTGTAGTGTATAAGTTGCACCTGTAAGTGAGACGAGATAAAGACTAAACACAGTGAGCCCTTCATTTCCTGGTGTTAGACCATGTGAGATAGAAAGTGATTTTGTCTTGCACATGAAAGCATTATGTCAGATTAAACTAATTTTATCCATCCAACCAGCACTCGAAGATAAACTCAAGAAATTCAGGAATGTTTTGCTTTGACACTTATCTGCTCTGTAGTTTTCTAATTTAGAAAAGGATTCAGCTCTAATTATCTAGGCAGGCGCTTACTTTTGGCAACAGATCTTCCTCACTTAAAAATGGTGATTAAGGACTGGAAAATGTTAGCCAATTCTCATTTAAATCGTGACAGACAAACTCCGTATGGCACCTGATAAGTTTACTGCTTTTACTTTCTTGTCATTCTAATATCGCCCTCCTCCACTAAAAAAACCCACTGCCACTAAAAACTCACTGCCACTTGTCGGTCCAGCCTTCAATTACATTGTTAGGATGCAGATTGCTGTTGCTCTTCTACCCCACCCTTCAAAGGCCCTGTACATGAGATTAGTGGACTGAGTGATAGAGGTAGTTCAGCATATTTTATCATTATCCATTGTTTGAGAAAATCTTCCACACAAACAAGCCTTGGTAGGGCTGTGTAAAGCAGTGAAGCCTTAACTGTAATGCAAGTTTGATTGAATTGAGCCCTTAGTCAAATGAAAGCAGTGGATTGGGTTGTTTATAGACACAACAAAGATAAAGATAATCCCTCTCGGCTCATTGGCTCGTTCTCTCTCACCTCTGCAGGGAAGGTCTGTCCATTGAGCAGGTGCTCCGAGCCCTGGCTGTCCTCGCTGCCGAAGTGCAGGCGGATCTCCTCCAGCCGGTGACTGTAACCCAGAGGTCCACCGGAGATGTTCACCAGTTGAGCCTTGTCTGGCCGCAGTGACACGTGGCGCCCTGTGTTGTACATGGTGCCTCCCATCTGCACAGAGAGGAAAGAGAGGAGTCAAGTGAGGTCTCACCTGAAAGACCTCTACAAAAATATAAAACACAACATGCAACAATTTATATAGTCCCGTGTAGCTCAGTTGGTAGAGCATGGCGTTTGCAACGCCAGGGTTGTGGGTTCGTTTCCCACGGGGGACCAGTATGAAAAAAAAAAAAAATGCACTCACTAACTGTAAGTTGCTCTGGATAAGAGTGTCTGCTAAATTACTAAAATGTAAAATGTAAAATATAAAGAAAATCAGTCAATTGAAATAAATTCATTAGGCCCTAATCTATGGATTTCACATGACTGCAAATACATATATGCATCTGTTGGTCACAGATACCTTTAAAAAAAGGTAGGGGTGTGGATCAGAAAACCAATCAGTATCTGGTGTGACCACCATTTGCCTCATGCAGCGCAACACATCTCCTTCGCATAGAGTTGATCAGGCTGTTGATTGTGGCCTGTGGAATGTTGTCCCACTCCTCTTCAATGACTGTGTGAAGTTGCTGGATATCGGCGGGAACTGGAACACGCTGTCATACACGTCGATCCAGAGCATCCCAAACATGCTCAATGGGTGATATGTCTGGTGAGTATGCAGGCCATGGAAGAACTGGGTAATTTTCTGCTTCCAGGAATTGTGTAGAGATCCTTGCAACATGGGGCTGTGCATTATCATGCTGAAACATGAGGTGATGGCGGCAGATGAGCGGTCTTGCCACAGTATCTTTGTGCATTAAAATTGCCATTGATAAAATGCAATTATGTTCGTTGTCCGTAGTTTATGCCTGCCCATACCATAACCCCACAGCCACCATGGGGCACTCTGTTCACAACGTTGACATCAGCAAACCGCTTGCCCACAGGATGCCATACACGCAGTCTGCCATCTGCCCGAAACAGTTGAAACCGGGATTCATCTGTGAAGACCACACTTCTCCAGCGTGCCAGTGGCCATCGAAGGTGAGCATTTTCCCAATGAAGTCTGTTACAACACCGAACTGCAGTCAGGTCAAGACCCTGGTGAGGATGATGAGCACGCAGATGAGCTTCCCTGAGACGGTTTCTGACAGTTTGTGCAGAAATTCTTCAGTTGTGCATACTCAGTTTCATCAGATGTCCGTGTGGCTGGTCTCAGATGATACCGCAGGTGAAGAAGCCAGATGTGGAGGTCCTGGGCTGGCATGGTTACACGTGGTCTGCGATTGTGAGGCCGGTTGGATGTACTGCCAAATTCTCTAAAACGACGTTGGAGGCGGCTGATGGTAGAAAATGTACATTACATTCTCTGGCAACAGCTCTGGTGGACATTCCTGCAGTCAGCATGCCAATTGCACGCTTCCTCAAAACTTGAGACATCTGTGGCATTGTGATGTGTGACAAAACATTTTTTTTTTGTGGCCTTTTATTTTCCCCAGCTCAAGGTGCACCTGTGTAATGATCATGCTGTTTTATCAGCTTCTTGATATTTCACACCTGTCAGGTGGATGGATTATCTTGGCAAAGGAGAAATGCTCACTAACAGGGATGTAAACAAATGTGTGCACAAAATTTCAGCTCATGAAACATGGGACCAACACTTTACATGTTGTGTTTATATTTTTGTTCAGTGTAATTCTTTATCATTTTTTATTTTTTATTTTTTTATTTCACCTTTATTTAACCAGGTAAGCCAGTTGAGAACAAGTTCTCATTTACAACTGCGACCTGGCAGTTGTACATTTCCATTATGGGTAGGGAGAAAAAAAAACGTACGCTCCAATTGCAGTTTCCCATTACTGCAATGTAAAATTATTATAATATTCCTCAGGCTCATAATCACAGAATAATCATTTGGCATCGGCTGTAGGCCTGCAGTAAAGGTGGATTAAAATAAAAAAATGAGAAAATCGTCTTCCAAATCTAATTTCATTAAGGAAGCAGGTGAAATTAATAATAAACTAACTGAGAAACCAACTCTCACATTGTTTGAAGTGACACATCGAAATGCCCAACAGGTAAAGGAAGACTTTCAAAGCTTTGTTACATTCTTTCATATAAAACTCGGATAACATCAATACTTATAATGAAATGAGAGGGAGTTAAGGAGGAAAAAGGAAGGGAGAGACTTCAGTGTTATGCCCATGTAGATCATGATGGAGTCATTTATCATAGGGTGATCCACTTAGTTCATTTATACAAAAAATACTGCAGATGATTAAATGAGGTAGGAAAAGCAATATATTTCACCTGACACATGTTTTTTAATAGCCCTTTAAACAGGGGCCCTTTCTACTCTTTCTACTTAGTGCATAATGCATGTAATCAAATTAGCAAAATGGTGAGAGCTGAAAGTTAATTCAATTCCTCAACACTGTTATGTATTAGACCAAATCTTCCACTGACACCTATTCTAATTACCAGGCAAAAGAAGCACTCCGCAGGCACTGAGCTGGAACTGAGCTGGAACTAGGGCCAATACTTTGTTGTAGGCTCTGTTTTGGGGATTCTATTATCTCTACTGGCTAGTAAGCAAACAAATGTGATGAGGCCCTATTTTATTTTTATTTTGTCATTTAGCAGACGCTCTTATCCCTTTGTCATATGAATATGTTTTCTCTAAATCCACCTACTGTTCACTGAACAGCCTTCAAAATCCTTCAGATAACAGTGGTGCATTAAAGTCTGATAGAAAAATATATAATAAGAACATTTAGAGTACCCACTTAACAGTGCATTCAATGTACAGAATATATATATTAAAATAGTTGCAGACAGGTTTTAGGTCATATTTAGTTCACAGGGTTATGATTTTTTTTATAACGGCAGATGTTTGAAGTTTTTCAGTTCTTGAATTCATCTTGTGTAGCGACCGACTACACTCTAAATCAGTGCTTTTATACTGGCCGGGCATGGTCACATGGTCACTCAATCAAACCAAATCAAATCTCTTAACATAACTTCAATTTATTAACAGTAGCATGGACATTCAATTGGATATTCTACCACAAACTGTTTTTCAAATGCTCTCCATTCTGTGCTGTCTCATTGACACCACAGACTAGGCCTACCAAACAGGCTGAAATTTTGCAGATGAACCTCAATTCCATTCAGATTCACAATGATCATTGATTATGACAACACACAATGCTCTAGCTACCTTGAATGCAATGCATTTGTACTTAAAGTCATGCTAGAGGAGGAGTTGACACAATAACACTCCTGTTGAGGGATTTACCGATTTTGCTGCCCGCTTTAAGCATTCCCAAACAGAGCATAAAAGCTGCTTACCATGAGTGATAGATTAAACATGGCTACAGGGGCAAAAATCCCCCCACGCTTCATTGAGTTGAAAAGGCTTGGGACTAATTGCTGTTCTGCTTCAGTGAATTGAGTCCAAATATTGGGGGCTTACATTTTGGGGACATTTGATTATAATTAGACATTTGTTTTGTATCAGGTTAGGTTAAGCCTTTCCCCTCTGCTGTACAGTGAACTGTCCCTCAGGCTTGAGAGATAGGTTCTACAGTGCCTTTAGAAAGTATTCACACCCCTGGACTTTTTCCACATTTTGTTGTGTTACTAAGTGGGATTCAAATGATCTACACAAAATACTCTACACAAAATACTCGAATGTCAATCCAAATCCAAACATTTCTAAAAAAGTAATAAAAAATAAAACACAAATTGGTCTTGATTAGATAAGTGTTCAACCCCCTGAGTCAATACATGTTAGAATCACCTATGGCATCAATTACAGCTGTGAGTCTTTCTGGGTAACATTTACATTTATATTTACGTCATTTAGCAGACGCTCTTATCATTTACATTACATTTTAGTCATTTAGCAGACGCTCTTATCCAGAGCGACTTACAGTTAGTGAATACATATTTTTTTTTATACTGGCCCCCCGTGGGAATCGAACCCACAACCCTGGCGTTGCAAACGCCATGCTCAATCAACTGAGCTACATTCCTGCCGGCCATTCCCTCCCCTACCCTGGACGACGCTGGGCCAATTGTGCGCCGCCCATGAGTCTCCCGGTCGCGGCTGGCGGCGACAGAGCCTGGATTCAAACCAGGATCTCTAGTGGCACAGTTAGCACTGCGATGCAGTGCCTTAGACCACTGCGCCACTCAGGAGTACAGAGCGACTTACAAATAGGTGCATTCACCTTATAGCCAGTGGGTTAACCACTTTACAATGTTTTTTTTTGTTTTTTTTGGGGGGGGGGTGGGTTGGGGTAAGGGGGGGTAGAAGGATTACTTTATCCTATCCCAGGTATTCCTTAAAGAGGTGGGGTTTCAAATGTCTCCGGAAGGTGGTGAGTGACTCCGCTGTCCTGGCGTCGTGAGGGAGCTTGTTCCACCATTGGGGTGCCAGAGCAGCGAACAGTTTTGACTGGGCTGAGCGGGAACTATGCTTCCGCAGAGGTAGGGGAGCCAGCAGGCCAGAGGTGGATGAACGCAATGCCCTCGTTTGGGTGTAGGGACTGATCAGAGCCTGAAGGTACGGAGGTGCCGTTCCCCTCACAGCTCCGTAGGCAAGCACCATGGTCTCTAAGTACTGTAACCAGTAGTCTCTAAGAGTCTCTAAGAGCTTTCCACACCTGGATTGTGCAACATTTGCCCATTATTCTTTTCAAAATTCTTCAAGCTCTGTCAAATTGGCTGTTGGTCATTGCTAGACAGCCATTTTCAAGTCTTGCCATATATTTTCAAGCCAATTTAAGTCAACTTTAACTAGGCCAACATTCACTGTCTTCTTGGTAAGCAACTCCAGTGTAGATTTGGCCTTGTGTTTTAGGTTATTGTCCTGCTGAAAGGTGAATTCATCACCCAGTGTCTGGTGGAAAGCAGACTGAAGCAGGTTTTCCTCTAGGATTTTGCCTGTGCTTAGCTCCATTCCGTTCATTTTTTATCCTGAAAAACTCCCCAGTCCTTAACGATTACAAGCATACCCATAACATGATGCACCCATCACTATGCTTGAAAATATATGGAGAATGGTATCTGTAATATCTTGAATTGGATTTGCCCCAAACATAACACTTTGTATTCAGGACAAAAAATTGCTTTGCTATATTTTTTGCCGTATTACTTTAGGGCCTTGTTGCAAACAGGATGCATGTTTTGGAATATTTTTTATTCTGTACAGGTTTCCTTCTTTTCACTCTGTCAATTAGGTTAGTAATGTGGAGTAATTAAAATGTTGTTGATCCATCCTCAGTTTTCTCCTATCACAGCCATTAAACTCTGTAAATGTTTTAAAGTCACCATTGGCCTCATGGTGAAATCCCTGAGCGGTTTCCTTCCTCTCTGGCAACTGACTTAGGAAGGACACCAGTATCTTTATAGAGACTGGGTGTATTGATACACCATCCAAAGTGTAATTAATAACTTCACCATGCTCAAAGGGATATTCAATGGCTGCTTTTAAATTTTTTTTACCAATAGGTGCCCTTCTTTGCGAGGCATTGGAAAACTTCACTGGACTTTGTGGTTGAATCTGTGTTTGAAATTCACTGCTCGACTGAGGGATCTTACAGATAATTGTATGTGTGGGGTACAGCGATTTAGTAGTCATTCAAAAATAAAGTTAAACACTATTATTGCAATAGAATGAGTCCATGCAACTTATTATGTGACTTGTTAAGCCAATTTTTACTCCTGAACTTAGCCATAACAAAGGGTTTGAATACTTATTGACTCAAGACATTTCAGCGTTTCATTTTTAATGAATTTGTAAAAATGTCTAAAAACATTATTCCACTTTGACATTATGGGGTATTGTGTGTAGGCCAGTGTTATGATGAGTTTTCTGGTATCGAGAAGTTCAGGATGCAAGAGAGTAGTCAAACTCTTAGATGGAGAGTTGATTCAGAGTTATTTAATGGTTACAGTACTGGATTCATATGACAAGCGGTACGGGCGTAGCCTCTTGTCATCCGAATGACTTACATAGACAAATCTCTCAGTTTATATAATGCTTTCCGAGCTACTTCTATCCAACAGTTGCCAACCATTATTGAGTGTCACTCATCTCCTACAATAGGATCCCCCTACATAGTATCGTGTGGCTCCCTAGCCAGGCCATTCCATCACGTACTCCTCCTAAGATTAGCACCAGTGGCCCCCAATCTATCTTGGCACACCGAGCTTCTGTCACCCACCAGTGACATCAATAACACCTGGTGTGTCCTTGCCCTCTCTCCCACATACAGCTCATGAGTTTAAAGACATTAACAAATCCTGTATCAAAAGACGTTATATCAGCCAGTGACAAAATAATCTAAATTTAAACCATTTTAAATTCAGGCTGTAACACAACAAAATGTGGAAAAGGTCAAGGGGTGTGAATTCTTTCTGATGGCACTGTACATGTCATACCTCACTTTCATGCAGAACGCAAGACTCTCCCATTTATTATATCAATCAAAAGGAAATTGCAGTGAATGCCCTCAAAACAGTGAGAACGGGAGGTCGTTTTGGTTTTCCACCATGTTTTGAGAAGAGAAGTTAGACTAGCTTTGATTAGATTATTAAATCCCCCATCAGTTTTCTCTTAGGTCCCTGGAGGCCCTCTAATGTCCCTGCCTGAAAAACACACATTTTACATTTACGCCATTTAGCTCTTATCCAGAGCAACTTACAGGAGCAATTAGGGGTAAGTGCCTTGCTCAAGGGCACATCAACATATTTTTCACCTAGTCGGCTCGGGGATTCTAACCAGTGACCTTTCGGTTACTGGCCCAACGCTCTTAACCGCTAGGCTACCTGCCGCCCTCTAACTGTGCCGCCCTCTAACTGTGGCCTTTACACTCTGAAGTGAGCTCCTCTCTGTCGAGAAACTCATTCTATCCAGCGAGGCACGTTCTCAAAGTTGGGATTTTATTGAACTTCACAGACACTCAGCATGAGATCCACAATAGTAGAATAATGGAGAGAATTTTGTCTGGGCTAAACACGAGCAGCAGAGAGAATCTCCAGTAAACACACGTTGACAGAAACACTGCCTGTTCCTGGCAGTTCAATGCATTTGGGGTGGCAAAGCAACGGAAGGCATGTTACTTGTTCCGCCAACACAGTAAGGTTACAACACGCAAAATAGGTACACGGAAATCCTCACAAAATCGTGCACGAAAAGCGCACCAGTAGCTCCCCCTTTGGCTGGTTAACCATCATTTTGCAACATGAAAGACAAAATATGCTAAAACATCTCTGCCAATAAAATGTGTATTCTAAATTCCCTGTTCATTGTGTCTGTTTGAATGTTGTGTGGACCTCAGACAACCCCTAAATATCTTTGTTAAAGGGATTCTCAGTACTTTTATATACTTTTCAGCCAGTAGTTCTGAAAGTAGTGCTCACAAGCCAAAAGTGGTCCCCGAAAATTGTGTACTACGTCACATGTGCAGATACGTGGACCACTTCATTGCTAATTTTTTTCATTCTTTTAAATTCTCTCTCAATAACGTTTTTCCATGATTATTGTATTTATTATAATTTTATTTAATTATGTTCAAGTGTTCACCATTACGATACGATATACTTTATTGTACATTTACATGGAAATTCATTCTGTGACGCCAGAATACAAATACACAAACACAATATATTACATGCAGTACTGAAAACTGGAAAGTTAGTACACAAGTCACACATTTACATTTTCACATATTCAAAGTCTCTGCGGCCTACTGATCGGCTGTGTTTTGGGCCTGCATCTGTCCTATGTCCCAATGTTCAGCAGCCCGATGGCTGATGGAATGAAACTTGCCTTTCTCCTATTCTTACTGAACAGTGGGACCCTTAATCTCCTTATGCTAACTCAATCTTGCTCACTCACATAGCTATGGCTAATTTAGGCTCCAAATTTCCACCCTGTTAGGTTCCAACCTGTTAGGATTATACACTTAACAGGTTGGAAAATGCACACTTTTCTGAAAGTCAAACTGATAGAATAAAATAAAAATTAATACAAATTATGAGGTCCAAAAGGCACCGCAATGTAGGAATGAGTCGCCAAAGTTCTGGCGCATGTCTTTAAGTGGTGACACCCTATGTGAAGCCTGTCAGAATGATGAATCCTCCGGTTATTTGACCCGACACTCACCTCACCCACCTTACTTCTCCTTCAGTCTCTGACATTTCTAAACCACTTTGTACTCCCTCCCTTCCTTGAGGATGTTTGGGATTTTAACATAAGTGAAAGCTGTGACAGACCGAGGACATCGAAGTCCTTCAACCTTCGAAAGGAACTAAGGGAACTTTTATCTTATCTCTAACTTGTCTCTTGGTAATAGCAGGCTGTCCATTTTCTGGATAAACCTAAAATAATAAGGATATTCTTTCCCTAAATTACAATACATGAAATAGGTTATACTGTATAATTGCACCAATATTTTCAAAGGACCGACATTTCCCGACTGACAGTTTTCCACATTGGTGCTTTCGAAAATGCCAACTTGTTGCCTACTAAATGTTTTCTATGAGCAACTGTTTGTGGTTTACTAGGGTAAGTTAATGATTGAATTGGGTGACAGTGTGTCAGTGTGTGCGAGTGAGTATGGTTTGTGGGCATCATGGGAGCAAGTGAGATAGGAAATGACTAATGTCCTGCTATTGACTGTCGCAGCATCCAAATTATTACTAAATGTCAACACGTTGAAGTAAATTCAAAGTCGCTGTAAACAGAACCATTTATCATGCAAAGGCTTATCACCACAGTTTCATGTTGTCTTTTTTCATGACAAAGATTGCCACACTAAATCACTTCTTAGGATTAATTGTCTTTATCAAGTATGTAAAATGCAAATTGCTGTTCAGTCGCTGCCTGAGCATACAAGTTGAAAATATTTCCCTAATATTCAAGTGAAGTGAACAAATACACTTCCGTAATAGTGCAGTTTTTGGAGTGCAGCAACTGCATCTTATCGTTTGATCTTTGACCATAACAAGTCTATTTAACACTTTCTCTAACAGTTAAATGTCTTTACAAAAAAAGTTTCTTCAGAATGTCAGCATCCCCTTCACCTGAGCATCTCTCTCCATCTGAAGGACAACAGAGGTTTCTGTGCTAAATTAAGACTGCTCCACAAGGTCTAACATCCCAAGTGCTTAATAACAACACGGAAATAAATGTACACAACCACCAAGCAACAGCCTTTCATCAAGCTGTAAATCAAAGCTCAATGTTAGTCAGGAATAACATGTATTATACTTGTGTGTGAGCTGAGTTCGTTTGTGTGTAGTGCTGTACTGTGTGTGAATGGCACATGACGATATTAAAAAATAAAATACTGTATACATCTCAATAAATAGCTGCAAGAAAATAGGCAGTTAACTGGGAGAGTAAACATGTCCATCTGTTGATGAACATATATCTGGGAGTATCGAGTAGACGAGCTGTGGCAAACGTAAAAACATCCTGGCTAACTTTTGTCCCCTTTCCCACAGTCCTCCAACAGACACACGCCAGCACAGATGGCCCAGCTCTCTGCGTTCTCGCTCAGCAGATGCACACTGGAATTAATCATAAAACAAGACTTACAAATATAATTTAACCCTCTCCTACATGTACTGTTCTTTGCCAATCCTCCCTGGCTCCTTGTGGTCTTTTTCTGATTCAAACAAAATGAGCATACTATTCATGGAAACCAAATCTTGGGGGATGGGGGGGGGGGTTGTGTGTGTGTGTGTGTGTGTGTGTGTGTGTGTGTGTGTGTGGGGGGGGGGCGGGATCTTAATTGAAGGTTTTTGTCCTCTGAAAAATGGCCACCTTACAGTAAGTCAATTTGAATTCTTACACAACACTGCAAAGAACCAAAAGATACATCAATACAATTTCATTTAATCAAATAGGCTCAGTAATACTTAAATTGTACCCATTTGAAGTACAGTACTGGGTGTAATTCTGTTGTCATTCTCATTTTACATGATTAGTGATTTCCCCTATTGCCTAGTGGACTTTATGCCCTGTGGTGAACGATGGTCATGCCCCTTGTCCCCAGCTTGCAGCTTGAGCTTGGGGCATCCTGCCAACACCCTTTGATAATGTTAGTGAAATCCTACAATAAATACTATCTGCTATATGGGTCATTTGAGGATGGGATCGGGATGGGAGAGGTTCAGAAGGCAACTGTGAAAGCAGAGCATGATGTAAAACTAAAGGAGAGCCATGGGGCCAGATAGCGGGGGTGTTGCTAGTGGCGTTTAGAAATGTCACCCTGTCGGTGTAGTCTAAAGAATTCGGAGAGAAGATTTTTTAATTTGATGTTACTTCATACTATAAATCTATTAATTTTGATTCTGTAAACAGAATTTGTCCCACCTACACCTCGTTTAGATGATGGCTGAGCATACTAGTCCTCATTACTCCCCATTGCGCATTATAAATATAATATGAACACACACAACTGGAATCCAATAATAGGTTACATTATCAATGTTTCTTGAAGTTTAAGACCTAATGACCTTCAGATCTACAAGCTCAAAAGTCATCTGTGAGTTCAAGATCAGGCTTTCCACAATCTTCTTACCTTGCTGCGTCCGCCTGTGTTCAGACGTAGAGGGGTGAGGAAGGGGTCAAAGATCATGTGACTGGTCTCGACGTTGACCGGCGACTGCCTCTTTCCCATGGCACACAGGTTCCAGGCGGAATTCACTAGCCCCCAGAAGGATGGTACTGTGGACAACAAGCACAGTGAGTTTAATATCCTTTATCATGTGGATGTCTAATATCACGTTGATGTGTGAGATGAGTAAGTTCTTAAACAGCGCTTAGACTACAAAAACTTTGCCAGGAAACACTGAGGAGGAAACACTGAGTGAGGAAACGAAGTAAAGATATCCCTTTAAAGTCCTTGCCTTACTGTATCTGAAACAGCAGCAGTTAGAGTATGGAGTATGCCATCAGCACAAAATTCCATATTATGATTGTACAGTACTAGGAAGAGCTATTTTGAGAGAAGGGCACGTGAGTGATGCCAAAGTTGATTATGTACACTACCGTTCAAAAGTTTGGGTTCACTTAGAAATGTCCTTGTTTTCGAAAGAAAAGCAATTTTTTTGTCCATTAAAATAACATAAAATTGATCAGAAATACAGTGTAGACATTGTTAATGTTGTAAATGGCTATTGTAGCTGGAAGCGGCTGTTGCTTAATGGAATATCTACGTAGGCGTACAGAGGCCCATTATCAGCAACCATCAGTCCTGTGTTCCAATGGCACGTTGTGTTTGCTAATCCAAGTTTATCATTTTAAAAGGCTAATTGATCATCAATTGATCACTGGCCTAGCCAGTCTCCAGACCTGAACCCAATAGAAAATCTTTGGAGGGAGCTGAAAGTTCGTATTGCCCAGCGACAGCCCCGAAACCTGAAGGATCTGGAGAAGGTCTGTATGGAGGAGTGGGCCAAAATCCCTGCTGCAGTGTGTGCAAACCTGGTCAAGACCTACAGGAAATGTATGATCTCTGTAACTGCAAACAAAGGTTTCTGTACCAAATATTAAGTTCTGCTTTTCTGATGTATCAAATACTTATGTCATGCAATAAAATGCAAATGAATTACTTAAAAATCATACAATGTGATTTTCTAGATTTTTATAAAATATAAAGATAAAAAGATAAAAATTACAGACCTCTACACGCTTTGTAAGTAGGAAAACCTGCAAAATCGGCAGTGTATCAAATACTTGTTCTCCCCACTGTATATATATATATGTGTGTGTATGTGTGTGTATGTACATTGGGGAAAAAAAGTATTTAGTCAGCCACCAATTGTGTAAGTTCTCCCACTTAAAAAGATGAGCGAGGCCTGTAATTTTCATCATAGGTACACGTCAACTATGACAGACAAATAGAGAAGAAAAAATCCAGAAAATCAGATTGTAGGATTTTTAATGAATTTATTAGCAAATTATGGTGGAAAATAAGTATGTAGATCCTACAATGGATTTAGATAGAATCCCTCTAGATCAGACCCAGTTTAAATGCTTCCAGAAACTGATATAAGATCAGCTGAAATAATCTTAGTTAACCCTCCCTCGTTACTTGCACATGACATAAGGGACTGGGAGAACCCCTCCTCTCCTCTTAGTAGGGCTCAGAGCCTGGCAGTGGCACAGGAGCAGGGCAGCTGTGACAGATGTGGCAGGCCTGACCTCAAGAGTGAAATCACAACCCCTTTCTGACACGCATGACGTCACCCAGCCGTGATTACATCACGTGGGCCGGCTTGGGAGTGGAGCGGGTCGCCCAGCTGTGAAACAGATGAGGGTTCAGGAATATTACGCTCTCTCCCTTAGCACAGGGATTAGAGGCTGATACTCATCTGGAATGCCGGACGGAGACTCCTGGGACAACAGTACTTTTTCATTGCTCTTAATTCATGGGCAAGGGGCATGCCTTCTGGGCAAAGCCCAATGGTGGTTAAGGAGTATCAGATCCGTGCCACAACCCCTTGTAGATTTCTACAAGAAGATGAAATCACGACTAGGAGTCAATTTCAGAATTAAGAGTCAGCTAATGAATCAGCTAGTGAATCAGCTAGAGAATGCTTGTGAATCAGCTAAGTAGCTAAATCTAAAAAAAATCTGAATAAAGAATCTAGCAAATAAGCAATGGATTTGCCACCCTAAACTGATCAGTGACCCACATTACATGTTGATCTTGGCCAAACTACTCTTAATGCATGATAATGAAATACAGTAGATGAGGATCTGGAATGACGTTGGAATTTCTGAATGTCAACAAAGCTCATGTTGCATATCTTCCTGCTTTCTGAGCCACCACATTGTTTACCAGTTGTAGCTGCATGTGTAGTGGGTTCAATATAGTGTTAACAAAAAAACACGTTTAGTAAAATGATCACAAAATGAAGCCTTGGCATTTTTAACTAAACTATAATTGTTTTAACGAACTGATCCAGGGCATAGTTTGATAGTTTCGAAGGCAGTATTTTGGCAACAATTGTTACTTTTGCAAAAAATTAGGTAATGTGACATATACAGTTGAAGTCAGAAGTTTACATACACCTTAGCCAAATACATTTAAACTCAGTTTTTCACAATTCCTGACATTTAATCCTAGTAAGAATTCACTGTCTTAGGTCATTTAGGATCACCGCTTTATTTTAAGAATGTGAAATGTCAGAATAATAGTAGAGAGAATTATTTATTTCAGCTTTTATTTCTTTCATCACATTCCCAGTGGGTCAGAAGTTTACATACACTCAATTAGTATTTGGTGGCATTGCCTTTAAATTGTTTAACTTGGGTCAAACGTTTCGTGTAGCCTTCCACAAGCTTCCCACAATAAGTTGGGTGAATTTTGGCCCATTCCTCTTGACCGAGCTGGTGTAACTGAGTCAGGTTTGTAGGCCTCCTTGCTCGCACATGCTTTTTCAGTTCTGCCCACAAATGTTCTATAGGATTGGGGTCAGGGCTTTGTGATGGCCACTCCAATACCTTGACTTTGTTGTCCTTAAGCCATTTTGCCACAACTTTGGAAGTATGCTTGGGGTCATTGTGTCACGCCCTGACTCTGGGGACTCTTATTTTTTGAGTCAGGGTGTGATTTTCTAGGTGGTGTAGATCTATGTTTATAGTCTAGTATGTATATGTTGGCCGGTGTGGTTCCCAATTAGAGGCAGCTGTCGCTCGTTGTCTCTGATTGGGGACCATACTTAGGCAACCTATTGGCACTAGTGGGTTGTGGGATCTTGTTCCGTGTGAGGTATGTTGTTTGTGTACCTTGGACTTCACGTTTCGTTTCGTTTGTTGTTTTGTCGTTGTTTATTCGGTTCAAATAAACATGTATGCATATCACGCTGCGCCTTGGTTCGACCAGTCTATGAACGAACGTGACAGAAGATCCCACCAAACGAGGACCAAGCAGCGTGCCCAGGCGGAGAGAGTAGCCATGTCACAGGTGGGCAATTGGTGGTCATGGGAGGAGATATTTGCGGGGAAAGGGCCATGGGCGAAGGTAGATGCCCAGGCAGGAGAGGAGCAACGGCAACACAGAGGAAGCCGGTCGAGGAAGAAGCCCGAGAGACAGCCCCAATAATTTTTTTTGGGGGGGGCTAAAAGGGTGGTTGGCGGAGCCTAGTGTTAGAGCAGAGCCAACTCCCCGTACTCACGCGAGGAAGCGTGTGACTGGGCAGGTTCCGTGTTATGCGGAGCTACGTACTGTGTCGCCAGTGTGCCGGCACAGTCCTGCACGTCCTGTGCCAGCACCACGCACGTGCCGTGCGAAGATGGGCATCCAGCCAGGACGGGGTGTGCTGGCTCAACGCTCCTGGTCTCCAGTACGCCTCCTCGGTTCCGCATATCCTGTGCCGGTTCCATGTACTGTATCGCCAGTGCGCGTGCACAGCCCTGTGCGTCCTGTGCTAATGCCTCACACACACTGTGTGGAAGTAGGCATCCAGCCAGGACGGGTTGTGCCAGCTCTCCGCTTCAGACCTCCAGTCCGCCTCCACAGTCCGTTACGGCCCGTTCCTGCTCCTCGCACCAAGCCAGTGGTGCGCGTCGCCAGCCCGGCCCGGCCTGTTCCTGCTCCTCGCACCAAGCCAGTGGTGCGCGTCGCCAGCCCGGCCCGGCCTGTTCCTGCTCCTCGCACCAAACCAGTGGTGCGTGTTCCCAGCCCGGCCCGGCCTGTTCCTGCTCCTCGCACCAAGCCAGTGGTGCGCGTCGCCAGCCCGGCCCGGCCTGTTCCTGCTCCTCGCACCAAGCCAGTGGTGCGCGTCGCCAGTCCGGCCCGGCCTGTTCCCGCTCCTCGCACCAAGCCAGTGGTGCGTGTCGCCTGTCCGGCCCGGCCTGTTCCTGCTCCTCGCACCAAGCCAGTGGTGCATGTTCCTAGTCCGGTTCGGCCCGTGCCTGCTCCTCGCACCAGACCAGTGGTGAGTGTGTCCAGTCCGGCACGGCCCGTGCCCCTTCCACTGGTGCCTGGTCCGGCACCAGTCAGCAGCTCCAGTCCGGAGCCAGAGCAGTCCGCTCCACCGGTGCCTGATCCAGCTCCGGTCAGCTGCTCCAGTCCGGAGCCAGAGCAGACCGCTCCACCGGTGCCTGATCCAGCTCCGGTCAGCTGCTCCACTCCGGAGCCAGAGCAGTCCACTCCACCGGGGTCCAGTCCAGCTCCGGTCAGCGGCTCCACTGCGGAGCCAGAGCAGTCCGCTCCACCGGTGCCTGATCCATCTCCGGTCAGCGGCTCCACTCCGGAGCCAGAGCAGTCCGCTCCACCGGTGCCTAATCCAGCTCCGGTCAGCGGCTCCACTCCGGAGCCAGAGTAGTCCGCTCCACCGGGGTCCAATCCAGACCCAGACGTCAGCCCCTCTCCAGGTTTGGGGTCTCCCACACCAGGGTCCAGACAGGGCTTGGAGTATTGTGGGAGGAAGGAGAGGGGAAATAGCGCGCCGAGGTCCAGACCAGACCAGGGGCGCAACAGGGAGGCGGAGAATAGGTGGTTGTCACGCCCGGAGCCGGATCCGCCTCCGAGGCGGAATGCCCACCCAGCCCCTACCCTGTTAAGTAAAGGTTGTGCGGTTTGGGGACCATACTTTGGCAGCCTATTGGCACTAGTGGGTTGTGGGATCTTGTTCTGTGTGAGGTATGTTGTTTGTGTACCTTGGACTTCACGTTTCGTTTAGTTTGTTGTTTTGTCGTTGTTTATTCGGTTCAAATAAACATGTATGCATATCACGCTGCGCCTTGGTTCGACCAGTCTATGAACGAACGTGACACATTGTCCATTTGGAAGACCCATTTGCAACCAAGCTTTAACTTCCTAACTAATGTCTTGAGATGTTGCTTCAATATATCCACATAATTTTCCTTCCTCATGATGCCATCTATTTTGTGAAGTGCACCAGTCCCTCCTGCAGCAAGGCACCCCACAGCATGATGCTGCCACCCCATGCTTCACGGTTGGGATGGTGTTCTTCGGCTTGCAAGCACCCCCTTTTTCCTCCAAACATAATGATGGTCATTATGGCCATATGTTTCATCAGACCAGAGGACATTTCTCCAAAAAGTACGATCTTTGTCCCCATGTGCAGTTGCAAACCGTAGTCTGGCTTTTTTATGGCGGTTTTGGAGCAGTGGCTTCTTCCTTGCTGAGCGGCCTTTCAGGTTATGTCGATATAGGACTCATTTTACTGTGGATATAGATACTTTTGTACCTGTTTCCTCCAGCATCTTCACAAGGTCCTTTGCTGTTGTTCTGGGATTGATTTGCACTTTTCGCACCAAAGTACGTTCATCTCTAGGAGACAGAACACGTCTCCTTCCTGAGCGGTATGACGGCTGCGTGGTCCCATGGTGTTTATACATGCATACTATTGTTTGTACAGATGAACGTTGTACCTTCAGGCGTTTGGAAATTGCTCCCAAGGATGAACCAGACTTGTGGAGGTCTACAATTTTTTTTCTGAGGTCTTGGCTGATTTCTTTTGATTTTCCCATAATGTCAAGCAAAGAGGCACTGAGTTTGAAGGTAGGCCTTGAAATACATCCACAGGTACACCTCCAATTGACTCAAATGATGTAAATTAGCCTATCAGAAGCTTCTAAAGCCACGACATCATTTTCTGGAATTTTCCAAGAGGTTTCAAGGCACAGTCAACTTAGTGTATGTAAACTTCTGACCCACTGGAATTGTGATACAGTGAATTATAAGTGAAATAATCTGTCTGTAAACAATTGTTGGAAAGTGGTTGAAAAATGAGTTTTAATGACTCCAACCTAAGTGTATGTAAACTTCCGACTTCAACTGTATAAAAGCCTTTGTGTCCTAAAACAGTGATGTAACTGTGTTGTAATCCCACTCAGTGACATTTGGTGAGCACAACAGTCGGAGGAAAGAGAGGATATGTCAAACTGAGAACCATGCTCAAAGGAAATAAAAGATAGCATTGCACTCAATGCATGGCAATCTAACTTTTAACTCTTTAACCACTTTAATTGCTTGTTGATTTGGTGGAGCAAGAGTGATAAAAACATCTAAATAAATGACGATGCATTCATTGTTAAGGATGCTTCATAGGGCAGATTCAAACAAACGTTATTGTTTTGGCAGCGAAAGGTGCTTAGAGGTGCACCTAGATATTACTGAGGCTGAGCATGAAAGACAACAATTTCCATTCAAAAACTCAGCTACAAAAGTATAAGTATGTCTAAACCCTCACGTGTGAACTCTCACCCCCTTTACCCATGCTGCCTAGTGCTCATGATCTCTATTCCAGTACAGGTATTTTATTGGATCAGGTAGCAGGTGCATGCAGCAGGTGCAATGCAGTATGTCCCAGCCAAGAGCTGAAAACCAGACTCTACAACTACCTCTAGGGAGACTTCACAACACGTGTCGGGATATGCAGCTAATTGAAGTCTAGAGTTTTTTTTCCAGAGCAAAATAGTCAGGATATAAACATAACGTTACAGAGAACAAACTAAAATGAGAACATAAATGTCAATGGGTCTGGAGAGACCACTAGGCCTGGCCAATTCACAGCAATCACAATTCACAAAATTCACTCTGATTTTATATCAAAATGACCAGGAAAATCCTCCCCTCAGATCGTAGGGATTATATTTCCAATTTTCGAAGCAGCCTAAACAAAGAAGACAACATTGGGGCCAGGTTGCCATCTATTGAACCTGCTGGACTGTGCAGAGACACTCACAACTCCAGTGTAATGCTTTCCTAAGGTCCTGTGGATATAATTAAATTGGAGGAATAGTTGATGATACATCATGCAGTTAACATCAGAGAGCAGATGTCTTGGGACGTGAGAGAACTACAGATGGAACTACAATAGTTCAAATACAGTGGGGGAAAAAAGTATTTAGTCAGCCACCAATTGTGCAAGTTCTCCCACTTAAAAAGATGAGAGAGGCCTGTAATTTTCATCATAGGTACACGTCAACTATGACAGACAAAATGAGAAAAAAAATCCAGAAAATCACATTGTAGGATTTTTAATGAATTTATTTGCAAATTATGGTGGAAAATAAGTATTTGGTCACCTACAAACAAGCAAGATGTCTGGCTCTCACAGACCTGTAACTTCTTCTTTAAGAGGCTCCTCTGTCCTCCACTCGTTACCTGTATTAATGGCACCTGTTTGAACTTGTTATCAGTATAAAAGACACCTGTCCACAACCTCAAACAGTCACACTCCAAACTCCACTATGGCCAAGACCAAAGAGCTGTCAAAGGACACCAGAAACAAAATTGTAGACCTGCACCAGGCTGGGAAGACTGAATCTGCAATAGGTAAGCAGCTTGGTTTGAAGAAATCAACTGTGGGAGCAATTATTAGGAAATGGAAGACATACAAGACCACTGATAATCTCCCTCGATCTGGGGCTCCACGCAAGATCTCACCCCGTGGGGTCAAAATGATCACAAGAACGGTGAGCAAAAATCCCGGAACCACACGGGGGGACCTAGTGAATGACCTGCAGAGAGCTGGGACCAAAGTAACAAAGCCTACCATCAGTAACACACTACGCCACCAGGGACTCAAATCCGGCAGTGCCAGATGTGTCCCCCTGCTTAAGCCAGTACATGTCCAGGCCCGTCTGAAGTTTGCTAGAGTGCATTTGGATGATCCAGAAAAGGATTGGGAGAATGTCATATGGTCAGATGAAACCAAAATAGAACTTTTTGGTAAAAACTCAACTCGTCGTGTTTGGAGGACAAAGAATGCTGAGTTGCATCCAAAGAACACCATACCTACTGTGAAGCATGGGGGTGGAAACATCATGCTTTGGGGCTGTTTTTCTGCAAAGGGACCAGGACGACTGATCCGTGTAAAGGGAAAGAATGAATGGGGCCATGTATCGTGAGATTTTGAGTGAAAACCTCCTTCCATCAGCAAGGGCATTGAAGATGAAACGTGGCTGGGTCTTTCAGCATGACAATGATCCCAAACACACCGCCCGGGCAACGAAGGAGTGGCTTCGTAAGAAGCATTTCAAGGTCCTGGAGTGGCCTAGCCAGTCTCCAGATCTCAACCCCATAGAAAATCTTTGGAGGGAGTTGAAAGTCTGTGTTGCCCAGCGACAGCCCCAAAACATCACTGCTCTAGAGGAGATCTGCATGGAGGAATGGGCCAAAATACCAGCAACAGTGTGTGAAAACCTTGTGAAGACTTACAGAAAACGTTTGACCTGTGTCATTGCCAACAAAGGGTATACAACAAAGTATTGAGAAACTTTTGTTATTGACCAAATACTTATTTTCCACCATAATTTGCAAATAAATTCATTAAAAATCCTACAATGTGATTTTCTGGATTTTTTTTCTCATTTTGTCTGTCATAGTTGACGTGTACCTATGATGAAAATTACAGGCCTCTCTCATCTTTTTAAGTGGGAGAACTTGCACAATTGGTGGCTGACTAAATACTTTTTTCCCCCACTGTAACTCTGTGTTGCAAGTGCAGCTGTAATATTGTCTTCCAAATATTAGGACACGGTACAGACCTTTTAACACTCAGAAAGTTGACGCTTGCAAACTATAGGCTATGGAGTGTGAGACAATCAGAGAGTGTTAATTACAATCAGAGAGTGTTAACAAATTAATGATGCTTAATAAACAGTGCTTAAAAGGGTGCTGAAAGCCTAGGGGTAATTCCATGGAACAACTTTATAAAAAGGCAGGTGGGTGTTTTGGGTGTTGGTGGGCAATACCAATTCCAAAGGAGTAGCCTGACTATGTACAACAACTAGCTAGGTTTCCATCCAATTGTTGACAGATTTTCATGCGAATATTCTAAAATCTGCATAAAAACAATATACACATTTTCCCACCAGAGATGTTTCTATCAAGTAACAGACTTATTTGCGGATAAAAGGCTGTGCGTGATGACATAATGCACATAAAATAACTTGTGGTTCCATGTACTGAATAAAAAAATACAAGTTAAATGGGTTTCCATCACATTTAACTCTACCGATGGAAAGGGTTGGATGGAAACCTGGTTACTGACAAGCTTCTGGTTTGACAGGATAATATTCCTAGGTCTAGACCTTCTTATCATCATAGAGGATTTAACACCATCTGCTGTAGGAGGTTATTTTGCTCAGCCCTCGAACAAATCAAATCTTATTTTGACATGACAAGGAGGAGGAATAAGCGACTGCTTTTCTGACCTTTCCTTTGAGCATCTTCCTTTATCAAAGCTATAAATTACTTGGCTGGCTCACCTATAAATGATTTTGTTGTTAACAGTCTTAAATGTCAGCCATAACCTAGCACCTTGACATAATGTTTAAGCTTTGAGGACAATGCTGTAGCTAATGTTGGTCCAATACCAAACCTATCCCCTCATCCTCCGGCTGCGACCAACATTAGCTACAGCATTGTCCTCAAAGCTTAAACATTATGTCAAGGTGCTAGGTTATGGCTGACATTTAAGACCCACAAGTAGAAATACAGCAGCAATATGCTAGAACATATCTATGTTCATCACATTAGGCAGTGGGTGGGAAAAAGAGGAAGAGGAGCTTAACATTATTATAGCTCTGAGTGAGAGCGGTCCTGTGAATATGGCCTTTTAATATCATTAGAAGATTATTGAGAGCATAGTAATCATAATTCTATTCTAGCCTCTTCCCATTACATTTAAATTCCCTCATAACTCTTTGCGTGGGAGGGATTCTGTTTCTTCCTTCCGCACGTATTTTTTGCCCCTCAGAGTCTTTGCAAGGGCGTCTGTGTATGTGTGTGTGTGAGAGAGGGAGAGAGAGAGAGATAGCTGGCTGTGATCACTAACTTGGTGACCTACTTTCCAAGACTGCAGCACATACAAATAATAATACAGAGTTATGCTCCTGCAAGAATATACAGAAGGAAGGTGATACCTTTGTTTCTGACAAAAGGTTCAGTTGAATTGAAATCTGTATCAATAAGTTAATGGGCCAAGGCATAATTGCACTCTTTCTGAGCCTGTTTTGATCAATTCCATTTCCTTTCTATTTCAAAAAGTAAAGTCTTTAATTAAATGGCTCCTAATGTACATTCTAGTTGTACAGTTTCCCGTTTTCATCAAAAAGGGCTTGAGGCAAATGAATGTACAATACCATAAACATCCCACCAACTTGGCTACCACCCATATGACACACAGCACATACACAGAGTCACTGTCTTTTGCAGTTGACTGTGTGTGGATGTCTCCTCTCCTGTGTAAAGGTCTCTGTGGTGATGGACAGGAAGCTTCCCTGCGGCTAGGCTGAGAGGCTGAAAGGGCGCACCCCCTGAGTCTACACACTGATACACTAGCAGGAGACATAAAGTAAAAGGTCAGGGAGCATCCCACAACCTTCTACAAAAGACTTCCAAAGGCCTCTGTGTCACCTGCTGTGCTTATCTGTCACAGCTAATAGGCCTTTCTCGCCCTAGCCCTCCTGCCCTAAAGGAGAGGAGAAGAGAGGTTGAAACTAAAGTAATCCAATGACAGAGTAACACATGGAGCAGTTGAGGACAGCGCTGGCCCTCGAGGCAGCAGTTTCTGCTGGTTTCACATATCCTTATAGGAGCCCATTGGCTCATCTAAATTTGCACCCTTCCTTGAGGCCCACATTGACAATTAGGGCCAGGACGATACCAGTATCGCGATACTCGTTAGTATCGTGGCAAGGAAGCAAAACACAAAGCAGATTTAACTTCTTTAGGAAAACAGTGCTAATGTTGGAAACAAACATCATTATGTTGTCTTCCAGAGCAGACCCGGCGCCAGGATAAAGTGACTAAGGGGGCAATTGAAATCGATGAGGGGCTACATTTTTGGGGGTTCTTGCATTGGAATTCTATTTAATTCTGCTTATCACGCTATACCAAAATAAACATCAAGTTCAAATGTAGAGACTCCGAGATCATTGAGTGCTTTTGAAGTGACAGATTGGCGCGAAATCTGTAGCCTATCTCCTCTACGCTGTATCAGCGTAAAATAGGGGCCTTCTAGCAGTCATAAGGACAAATATTCAGCAGGAGGCAGGCAGGTAGAGGTGCAAATGAGTGTTGGATTTATTTACACAGCACTGGGGTTTCAAAGATGATGGTGATATTTACAAATATATATACAAAGTTCTGACTTCAAAATGTCAGCATTCAAAAGAAAAAGCCTCTCATCAGGCAAAACCTGTCTAGCGTCGTCCAGGGTAGGGGAGGGAATGGCCGGCAGGGATGTAGCTCAGTTGATAGAGCATGGCGTTTGCAACGCCAGGGTTGTGGGTTCGATAAAATAATGTATGCGCTAACTGTAAGTCGCTCTGGATAAGAGCGTCTGCTAAATGACTAAAATGTAAATGTTAACCAATAAAGCACAGGTGGGGTCTACCAGGCTCAGATACAGCCTCCCCTTGAGTTACCCAAAAGTGAACTAACTAGAATATACCCAAAAGAGCACATAAATACATTTGGTCTAACCTATTCTTGGCGCGCAGGTCAGGTATATCAATGCACGCTAAAGTGCGCGCGTTCACACATCATTAAACATGAGGGAGAAACCGGACACATGCTCCCTAAACAAAGACAAAGAAATTGACAGTAAACTGGTAAGTGCAATTAAATAAAATGTAATTAAATAAACCAAAAGTTCTTTACCACAAGTGTTGTGCAGTTTGTGAGCTCTCCAAACGTTTCTACTTGGAGAATGAGAAATGGTATGAATGTATAATTATATTTAATGAATTATAAACATTTCCATAACCAAACATTCTAAATTAATGGGGAAATATGTTGGGATTAACAGTAACTTCACTGATGAATATATTTCATGGGGCATTGATAAACATTGACAAACAATTGTCACAATGAAAACAAATAGTGTGCACGAATTGGCGGGAGTCGCCACACACCCCTCCCCTTATTCTGGTCTCGACATTTAAAATGATGCCCGAGACACGTTCCTCACACATAAGCAATATCTTCATAAATATTGTCAGGATGTAGCAGTGGTCAATTCCTCCAACTGAAATCATTACGGTTCAGTATTTCTAACCACCCCCCTTAAACACACACACTACTCAAACTAATGGACATGTGACAGCAAGGCAGAATGGCACATTCCAAACGAGCACTGGGTACATGATACATATTGACCAACATGTAGATTGACAGAGCAAATAAAGGAACATCATAGCAGTTGCCCCGAGGCAGTTGAACACTTTGCCCAGGCCCTAAACACTGTCCACTAACCTTTGGGCAATACGGGGGTACAAACTTCCCCAGATGGGCTTTTTTTGTAGCAGGTAAGGGAGCATTCTCTCCCGAACGATGCACAGTGGACACTGGGGTTGTCTCCAGACCCCCCAGCAGTGACAACTTCTGTGCCACAACCAGGAACATTGTTGCGGCGCAGTCATTTTCTCTCCAAGCCCAGGGAAAGGGTCAGAGCACACCATCTCCTCTCCAGGCTCCGGAGAGAGCTAGGTCATAATCAATTTTTTTTATTTTTATTTTATTTCACCTTTATTTAACCAGGTAAGCCAGTTGAGAACAGGTTCTCATTTACAACTGCGACCTGGCCAAGATAAAGCAAAGTAGTGCAATAAAAACAACACAGAGTTACATATGGGGTAAAGAAAAAAAACATAAAGTCAGAAAATACAACAGAAAATATATATACAGTGTGTGCAAATGTAGCAAGTTATGGAGGTAAGGCAATAAATGGGCTATAGTGCAGAATAATTACAATAGTATTAACACTGGAATGCTAGATGTGCAAGAGATTATGTGCAAATAGAGATACTGGGGTGCAAAGGAGCAAATTAAATAACAATATAGGGATGAGGTAGTTGGGTGGGCTAATTTCAGATGGGCTGTGTACAGGTGCAGTGATCGGTAAGGTGCTCTGACAACTGATGCTTAAAGTTATTGGGGGAGATAAGAGTCTCCAGCTTCAGAGATTTTTGCAATTCGTTCCAGTCATTGGCAGCAGAGAACTGGAAGGAATGGCGGCCAAAGGAGGTGTTGGCTTTGGGAATGACCAGTGAGATATACCTGCTGGAGCGCAGACTACGGGTGGGTGCTGCTATGGTGACCAATGAGCTAAGATAGGGCGGGGATTTGCCTAGCAGTGATTTATAGATGGCCTGGAGCCAGTGGGTTTGACGACGAACATGTAGTGAGGACCAGCCAACAAGAGCGTACAGGTCACAGTGGTGGGTAGTGTATGGGGCTTTGGAGACAAAACGGATGGCACTGTGATAGACTACATCCAATTTGCTGAGTAGAGTGTTGGAGGCTATTTTGTAAATGACATCGCCGAAGTCAAGGATCGGTAGGATAGTCAGTTTTACGAGGGCATGTTTGGCAGCATGAGTGAAGGAGGCTTTGTTGCGAAATAGGAAGCCGATTCTAGATTTAACTTTGGATTGGAGATTCTTTATGTGAGTCTGGAAGTTGAGTTTACAGTCTAACCAGACACCTAGATATTTGTAGTTGTCCACATACTCTAGGTCAGACCCGTCGAGAGTGGTGATTCTAGTCGGGTGGGCGGGTGCTAGCAGCGTTCGATTGAAAAGCATGCATTTAGTTTTACTAGTGTTTAAGAGCAGTTGAAGGCTACTGAAGGATTGTTGTATGGCATTGAAGCTCGTTTGGAGGTTTGTTAACACAGTGTCCAATGAAGGGCCAGATGTATACAAAATGGTGTCGTCTGCGTAGAGGTGGATCTGAGGGTCACCAGCAGCAAGAGCGACATCATTGATATACACGGAGAAAAGTGTCGGCCCAAGAATTGAACCCTGTGGCACCCCCATAGAGACTGCCATAGGTCCAGACAACAGGCCCTCCGATTTGACACACTGAACTCTATCTGAGAAGTAGTTGGTGAACCAGGCGAGGCAGTCATTTGAGAAACCAAGGCTATTTAGTCTGCCAATAAGAATGCGGTGGTTGACAGAGTCGAAAGCCTTGGCCAGGTCGATGAAGACGGCTGCACAGTACTGTCTATTATCAATCGCGGTTATAATATCGTTTAGGACCTTGAGCGTGGCTGAAGTGCACCCGTGACCAGCTCGGAAACCGGATTGCATAGCGGAGAAGGTACGGTGGTATTCGAAATGGTCGATGATCTGTTTGTTAACTTGGCTTTCGAATACTTTCGAAAGGCAGGGCAGGATGGATATAGGTCTGTAGCAGTTTGGATCTAGAGTGTCACCCCCCTTTGAAGAGGGGGATGACTGCGGCAGCTTTCCAATCTCTGGGGATCTCAGACGTTATGAAAGAGAGGTTGAACAGACTAGTAATAGGGGTTGCGACAATTTCGCGGCTAGTTTTAGGAAGAAAGGGTCCAGATTGTCTAGCCCAGCTGATTTGTAGGGGTCCAGATTTTGCAGCGCTTTCAAAACATCAACTGTCTGAATTTGTGTGAAGGAGAAGCGGGGGGGGCATGGGCAAGTTGCAGCAGAGGGTGCAGAGTTGGTGGCCGGGTTAGTGGTAGCCAGATGGAAAGCATGGCCAGCTGTAGCAAAATGCTTGTTGAAATTCTCGATTATTGTAGATTTATCGGTGGTGATAGTGTTTCCTAGCCTCAGTGCAGTGGGCAGCTGGGAGGAAGTGCTCTTATTCTCCATGGACTTTACAGTGTCCCAAAACTTTTTGGAGTTAGTGCTACAGGATGCAAATTTCTGTTTGAAAAAGTTAGCCTTTGCTTTCCTGACTGCTTGTGTATATTGGTTCCTAACTTCCCTGAAAAGTTGCATATCGCGGGGGCTATTTGATGCTAATGCTGTACGCCACAGGATGTTTTTGTGCTGGTCAAGGGCAGTCAAGTCTGAGGAGAACCAGGGGCTATATCGGTTCTTAGTTCTGTATTTTTGAATGGGGCATGTTTATTTAAGATTGAGAGGAAATTACTTTTAAGGAACAACCAGGCATCCTCTACTGACGGAATGAGATCTATATCCATCCAGGATACCTGGGCCAGGTCAATTAGGAAGGCCTCCTCGCTAAAGTGTTTTAGGGAGCGTTTGACAGTGATGAGGGGTGGTCGTTTGACCGCGGACCCGTTACGGACGCAGGCAATAAGGCAGTGATCGCTGAGATCCTGGTTGAAGACAGCTGAGGTGTATTTAGAGGGTATATTAGTCAGGATGATATCTATGAGGGTACCCATGTTTAAGGATTTAGGGTTGTACCTGGTAGGTTCGTTGATAATTTGCGTGAGGTTGAGGGCATCTAGCTTGGATTGTAGGATGGCTGGGGTATTAAGCATATCCCAATTTAGGTCACCAAGCAGTACAAACTCAGAGGATAAATGGGGGCAATCAATTCACATATGGTGTCCAGGGCACAGCTGGGGCTGAGGGGGGTCTGTAGCAAGCGGCAACAGTGAGAGACTTATTTCTGGAAAGGTGGATTTTTAGAAGTAGAAGCTCAAACTGTTTGGGCACAGACCTGGATAGTATGATAGAGCTCTGCAGGCTATCTCTACAGTAGATTGCAACTCCACCCCCTTTGGCAGTTCTATCTAGACGGAAAATGTTATAGTTGGGGATGGAAATTTCAGAATTTTTGGTGGCCTTCCTGAGCCAGGATTCAGACACTGCTAGAACATCAGGGTTGGCAGAGTGTGCTAACGCAGTGAATAACTCAAACTTAGGAAGTAGACTTCTGATATTTATGTGCAAGAAACCCAGACTTTTGCGATTACAGAAGTCAACAAATGATAGCTCCTGGGGAGTAGGAGTGATACTGGGGGGCTACAGGGCCTGGGTTAGCCTCTACATCACCAGAGGAACAGAGGAGGACTAGAATAAGGATACGGCTAAAGGCTTTAAGAACTGGTCTTCTAGTGCGTTGGGTACATAGAATAAAGGGGGCAGATTTCCGGGTGTTATAGAAAAGATTCAGGGCATTATGAACAGACAAGGATATGGAAGGATATGAGTAAAGTGGAGGTAAACCTAAGCGTTGGGTAACAATGAAAGAGATAGTATCTCTAGAGGCATAAATTGATTCGGTCTCTGAGTGTATGGGTGGAGGGACAAAGGGGCTAACCAAGGCAGGTTCAGCTAGGCTGGGGGTCTACAGTGATATAGTACAATTAGAAATAACCGAAACAACAATAAACTAACCATGTTTGGGCTGAGGCTAAACATAAACAGGATGTAGTACCGTAAAAAGGAACAGTCCAGCAGATATCAGCTGTATAGCTGAGTTATCACAAGGTCCGGTGGTGAAGCGCCAGTGAGCAAGAGGCCACGGCTAGCGTGTGCTACGTCCGTTTTGTTGTAGCCAGCTGGTAGCGACGGAAAAACTGATATGTTCTGGGTCGACAACGCGCAGTGCTGACTGTCCGAATATCCGGCGATCAATGTCCAGTGATTAAAACCAATCCCGCGGAAAAAAAATCAAATGTTCTGGGTGAAACACCGCCAGCTGTGGCCAATAGCAAGTAGCTAGTTCAGTAGCTAGTTCAGTTTAGTGAGTAAGCGTGTGCTAACGGGCCAGGGCTAGCAGATGGATGGAATCTTCGTGGTTGCGTCGTAACCACATCAGACGATTTCGTCGGCAGACCAGTCGTGTAGGATCGGCGGGGCTCCGCGTCAATCCTAGGTGGTCCCGTCCAGTTGATAGAGAGGTAGATAGCCGGGAGATGGGCCTAGCTCAGGTTGATTAGCCAGACCACAGCGTCCGTTTTGTTGTAGCCAGCTGGTGGCGATGAATCCGGAGTTAAAGGTCCAGTGAATCAGTGATTCCGGCGGAAGAACTGATATGTTCTGGGTCGATAACGCGCTGTGCAGACTGGCCGAATATCCGGTGATCAATGTCCAGTGATTAAAATTAATCCTGCGGGAAAAAATCCTATGTTCTGGGTGAAACACCGCTAGCCGTGGCTAATAGCAAGTAGCTAGTTAGCTGGCTAGCTAGTTTCAACTGGAGATTCTAGATTCTGGATAAAAGGTAAGTCAATAATAGAATCCGTTCCACATTGAGTGAGGCAGGTTGCAGGAAAGTATATTTTGTAGAAGGATGAAAAGTCTGATAGGGAAATATGTACGAAAAATACAAAAAACTGGGTATTTACAGGCTATTTACAGACACACGACAGAAACAAGACTGCACTACTTCGCCATCTTGGAATTCAGTGTCAGTCAATGTCAGATGAAAACCTCACACACCCCATCATAGGGCAGACACTCCTGCAGAGCGCTCCCCATAGGAAGAGCAGAGGAGCAGGAAGGAGACAGTTGGGCCTCCAACACTTAAACTGGTAAATTTGACACCGCCCTTATAAATCCAAATCTAATATTACATGCTGCGGCGTGTCACGTTATTCACTTAGCCTACCACAGAGATGAGACGTGTTTTTCCTGCTTTTTATGGAAACCCAAAGGAGTCATACCTAACCACCCCAGTGGCCTTCCATAGCCCCCCTACACACACCGTGGTGCACTCTGTCCATTGTGCTGACAGCAAAGATACAGATTGTTTTTGCTATTTTTTAAACTAAAACTGAGGGGGCTAAGCCCCCTTTAGCTCCCTCATGGAGCCGGGTACGATCCAGAGTCACATTTATTTATTTTCCAAGCTATAGCACATCATATTTTACATAGAGCAGGTTTTTAAAGGACCACAGAGTTTGGTCTGCTTCATGTTTGCTATGGAAAAAATATTGCGATACTGGTATCGTCCAGGCCCTATTGACAATAGTGGAAGTCTAGGCAATTGTTGATTTTAAACAGGAAGTCACCCTTCTGTGTATGATGATATAATATTTATGTCAAATGTACCTTTTAAAGAATAACAGCTTCAAACAAGAAATGTCACCAGAATTTGGGCTTGTGTTGTATTATTGAAATGTTACCAGACTACACTTGACTGCACAGTTATATTGGTCATTCGATGCTTCCTCATTGAAAAGGTCTAAGACCTCTATTTTATTCATTGTGCTGCCCTTCTTCTTCTGTATACTTGTATGTCTGTGCTCCCCTTGAGTATGGAGTAAAGAAGCACAGAGAGGGAGGAAGAGGGAGGGACAGGGCTGTGATAACATTTTCATAAGACCTGCAGTCAGAACAGTAGCGAACCTGAAGCTCCTGCTGCAGAGAGAGAGAGTGGAGGAAGAAGCCAGCCCATGACAATAACACTGCCCAGGAGCAAGACAGTTGCTAACAAGCAAACCCTCCTGGTTAACAAGAAATGTTCCCTTCCCAAAACAGAGAGGAATGTTTTGTCTGGCTTTTTGTTACAAAACAACCCACTGGACAAAAACTGGTTGAATCAACATTGTTTTTCACATCATTTCAACAAAAAAATTATATGTGATGACATTGAATCAATGTGGGAAAACTGATTGGATTTGCAAAAAGTAATCACCATAAGGGAATTTTGTCGTTTTTTCACCTAATTTTTCACCTAAATCCAATGATATGGTGAATTATATTGTTGATTTCACGTTCAATTTACATTAGTTGACAACTCAACCAAATGTAAATCAAAACTAGAGCTTGAACTGACGTCTGTGCCCAGTTGGAAGTGTATAAGATTAAAGGAACATGTTTCTTCATATCATTCAACAAGGAACGTTACTCTGGATTTCTACAAATGTTTTCGGCCTGTAAAATAAGAACAATTTAGAGAAAGGGGAATAAAGAAGTGTCTGACCCTTGATCTGTGGCTAGGGGCAACTTCTACCATCTCCTTAATTAATAGTGGGCCATTGGACACCAATGCTTTGAGTTCATGTGATGTCAGAGTGTTTGTTCAACATCTAAAAGAATTACCTGGAACAAAGCTCCCTTGGACAGCATCTTTGTACGCCCACCAACCGTCATGAATCTTTGGTGAAATTAGCTGTGCTGTAGTAGGAAAAAAACAAAACCACAGTCACAGTAACTATCATGTTGCTGAAAATGATCATTAACTCAGTTGTTAGAACGCTGTTAACTTTCACTTCTTCTTAAGTCTAATATTACCTCTAAAAAGACAATTAGAGAGATTAGAGATAAAACTGAATTGAGGCCCAGGCTTTTGGGGTCAGCCTGACCACATTAAAGAGACGTAGGGTTTGGAATGTTAATTTGTATACCTCCATTTAGTAGGATATGTTACGTTACGTTACAAATAGAATAATGGTCTGGTTACTTAAGACAGAAATGAAAGTAGGGAGGTTGGCGTGGGAAGTAGGGGTGCTGGGGGTTCTGCAACACCCCCTAAAAAATCAGAATAAAAAATAAATAATAATAAAGCAATCCAAAGGTTGCATGTTCAAGTCGCGTCAGGGACAGCTGTAGCATTTAAGCTAACCCTTCCCCTAACCTTAACCTAATTCTACTAACCTGCTACGTAAATTCTCCAAACCTTTGTTGTTAGTTCTACTAACCTGCAACATCAATTCTCCTAACCTTTGTCCTTACCACAAATGCTAACAACTGAACAAGCAGCCTGGGATCAGAGCAAGACGTATAATAATATACCGCCTCCAAGATGTATGATACTATACATCCTGCAATCCGTATGATATTGTACAACAGCTTTTCCATTCATAACGTAACATATCATACTTAATGGAGGGAAACAAATCCTATGAATTGCCCTGAGGCCAAGTTGCTGTGGTACAGGTGGTAGAGCACCTGCCTCTGCACCACACAGGATCTGAGGATCATGCCCACTGCCAGCTGTCTCTTACTCTCTCGCTACATTGGTGACAGGCAGCAATGGGATAATTCCGGTGGTTTCTAAGGTGCTAGTTCGCAGGTGGTGCTCTGTGCGAATGGACACGCCTGGAGAGGGAGAATACTGAAACACTGTTCATGTGAGTGTTCTACTGCCTCTATCCCAGGCCCAGGGTTTTGTGGTACAGCACTTGCCCTCTGTACTTCTGGATCTTGGGGTCAAGCCCCAAGGTCAGCTGTTCTTCCCACTAATAATTATGTCAGTGGTCATGAGGGTAAGAACATAAGAGACAATTTATTGCTGTCTGGCAGATGTAAATAAGGACAGAAATTAAACATACTTGAAAAGTTCCATCTATTGTCAAATTAGTCTCTGTCATAGCTTATTTTGGGACTGACACCTCCTGGGATGCAGACACAATATTCATTGATATTTGCGATGATGTAAGATGTGGGCAATAATAATGATATCCACGCAACATGTAAAGAGCATCTGGATGTGGAACACGCCGAATGTTTAATCTAATCTCAGCATTACAAATTTGACAGCCGCAAAGAGATTTTGTAAAATGTTTTCTCATTTGTACCAAATTGAGGGCACGACAAAACAAATCCATAATCCTAAACACAAATAGCCTATTATATAATATTATGACTAAGATTCACGAAAATGGCTGGATAATCAACGATTACAGTAATTGTGTTGCTAACTCACGCGCAAGTGGAGTAAATATTTGCTTTAGTGACCTTTAAATGCTTAAACCTACACTGAAACAATTGTTGGTAGACAGCTGCAACACCCGTGCCCTACATTGCACTACAGTTGCAACGGTATCACCAACAGAAGACATTTATGTGTTTCCTTATCCAAATACATTTAAATATGTCACAATATTCTGGGGTTTGTTAAAACCCTGAAGTTGAGCTCATCACTTCATCTCATGTATTCCATTTAAGAACCGTAGGCTTCAAGGCTTACCTGAAGTACAGATGAAATATGCTTGAAAAATCGAAAATATTTCCCAAACGATATGCATTCTTCATTCATTCCAAGTTAATTTTACAAAAGCTTAAATATATTGATTGTAAAGTTTGAGTTATAAACGATGACAAACTTTGATGAGGCATTTTCCACAGCCTGACGCCAATCCGTCAACTATCCAAGGTGTCACATTCAGAGTGGTGGCGCTCTGGCAAAATGGTATGCTAAAAGAACCACGACCGCTCAAAACACGTAATGTAATCCATAAAAAATATATATTCGATAATTTCGACACGATACCGTCGTTCTCTTCGCCATTGAATGTGTTTGCAGACCTAGTACGGACTAAAGCTACATGACTGGCTATCTTTGAATGGACTCAACTTGTCACCGCTCGCGGTAGACCGTCACCATCGGCAGACTGGTCTCATAGAGTAGACGTAACATATTAAAGCCATATTACAACCTATGTTGTGATATTTGCATTGTTTGCTATATAAGCTATTCTTTCATATGCCACTGTGATATACAATAAGGCAGTGACAACAAAAAGACAACAGTCACACAGTGGCAGAATAAATTAAACTACACATATGTTTGTGTCATCACAAAACCGGAGAGCAACATCAGTCCAGTGAAGTCCACAGAGCAAATATTGCATGTAACAAACAGTTATATGACCTGCAGCATGGTCAAGCATGTTAATGTTTTCGACAGTTTACTAAACAACTACTGATTTAGAACTACAGAGTTACCACAAGTCAGCACAAAGACAACAGGAGCACTGCCTCCGCTATTCCAGCACCATTTCAACTTAAACATTTAAACATCATCAAATCAACAAGGCTATATATGCTTAGTTTAATACACTGAAAACAAACTTAAAGATACCAAAAACGAATTAGTCCAATCAATGTTTCTAAATATCATATGGCTGTCCATGGTACTGATTTCTGTCTGTGTGTGTGTGTGTGTGCACAAGTAAAAAAAAGAAATTGGGGGGACTCACCCTACTTGTAGACTAGTTGAACGCCAATGACATCCTCCTGTCTTTCATGTTGGCAAAACGGTCTATGGCTCTGTCGTACAGTAGTATGCTTTTAGGTTTGGCTGTTAGAGGTTACCTAGCTAAAATGCTTGCTTGCCTAACTTCCTCGCATGGGCAACAATGAACCAGCTAAGTTAGCTAGCTAGTTGACGTGAGCCTACTAGGCTACATCTAGGCTACATATTGAACTTCAATCGTCTCAGGCACAATATATGAATTTATGGTTAGATCAGAATTGCCGTCATAATCATTGGCCTGTACAGAGAATTAAGTCAAAACCATAAGTCCAAATCCCCATCTCCATCCATTGCTTAGGAAAGAGCCGATTTAGCAAGCTAGCTACTGCAGGACATCAACACAAGCAGATCAGAAACAGACAAGTTTTTCTGACAATGATGATGTTTTGCTAAGGATGTGATGTGATTGCTGTGAAGCCAAATCCAAACGGGCCTCCCTTGGGGGGTGTTTTGCTGTGCCAGGATAACCCACAGTTTAGTTCAGCTCAACGCTGATTGGCTAATTATTTTATACTTTTTTTATCAAGGGAGGCAAAATGCTTGCTGGCATCGATCAATCAAATGCTATGGCGGCAACATGTCATACTCTTTTGTTCCAGACAGCATCAGATACATGGGCTCGGATGATTTCTCCCATAAGATTATGAAAACACAGAGACGAAAGACACATTATTTGATCATTTAATTTTTTTATTCCCTTTTTGCTAACCCTTCCCTTAACCCTTTAACCTAACTCCTAACCTTAACCCTAACTCTAGAGCTAGCTAACATTAGCATTAACCACCTAGCTAACATTAGCCACAACATATTGAAATCGTAACATATCAAACGTTTTGCAAATTAGTAACATATTGAACATTTTGCTAATTCATAATAACATATTGTATGAATTACAATTCGTAACATATTGTACGAATTGGAATTCGTAACATATCATACGAATTGTAATTTGTAACATATCATACAAAATGGATGATGGACATCCACAAATTAATACATACCAATATGAAAGGCAATATATCATACTAAATGGCGTGTCACGGATTTATGTACAGAATAATACGAAATGCTCTGAGACCGAGTTGCCATGGGACAGTGACATGCCAGCAAGGTGTAAAAAAAAGTGATGATCAGTCAATAGATAGGCTACTCTGAATCATTATTCCTAACTTTTATTAATTAATGTTTGTAATGCATCTTAACAGGGAGGGCTTGTAGTCTACGTTTTGACAGTTTGCAAAATATTGCCCAATGGCCATATTTACATTTACATCATTTAGCAGACGCTCTTATCCAGAGCGATTTACAAATTGGTGCATTCACCTTATAGCCAGTGGGATAACCACTTTACAATATGTTATTTTTTTTATTTTTTTTTAGGGGGGGGTTAGAAGGATTACTTTATCCTATCCCAGATATTCCTTAAAGCGATGGGGTTTCAAGTGTCTCCGGAAGGTGGTGAGTGACTCCGCTCTCCTGGCGTCGTGAGGGAGCTTGTTCCACCATTGGGGTGCCAGAGCAGCGAACAGTTTTGACTGGGCTGAGCGGGAACTGTGCTTCCGCCGAGGTAGGGGGGCCAGCAGGCCAGAGGTGGATGAACGCAATGCCCTCGTTTGGGTGTAGGGACTGATCAGAGCCTGAAGGTACGGAGGTGCCGTTCCCCTCACAGCTCCGTAGTGTTAAGTTGCGTCAATTCAAATCTGGTATTAGGAACAAAAGAGGTCAATACACGTCTTCTAAAATAGACTAGTATTTTAATTAATGCAAACCACTTCAATGGTAAATATGATGTTCGTATATACAGGTCCACTGAAATACCACGCAGGGCACTCAGAGAACTAAGCCATTGTTATGAGTTCTTCTTAAAATACTCTGACAGAGATAGTTCCCGCTCCCTGCTGGCCAATCAGAGTAGAGACTGAGCGTAGTTTAGACTTACTCAGCCTATCCGTTGGCGCACAGGCTGGTCCCATCCCCTTGGCGCTCCACTGTTGCACACTGTTGCCAGGCATACATTTGTTATCATCACAACCTGTCAGGAGAGTCAGCACCTTTTTGCAGTACACGTCCTTGGACGGTTCACAGATCACAAAGAGGCAGTGTTCGTGTCTGTGAGAAATACAAGTCTTATCTCATCCTACCCCCTAACGTTCCTCACATGAATCACAGCTTGTTATGTGAAACAATTTATATCAGTACAGTACAAACCTTTTATGTTTAATCATTAATGCATTCTTTCTAAGCTAGTCATCACATCTAGATCCCCACAGTAGGCAAGCACCATGGTCTTGTAGCAGATGCGAGCTTCAACTGGAAGCCAGTGGAGTGTGCGGAGGAGCGGGGTGACGTGAGAGAACTTGGGAAGGTTGAACACCAGCCGGGCTGCGGCATTCTGGATGAGTTGTAGGGGTTTAATGGCACAGGCAGGGAGCCCAGCCAACAGCGAGTTGCAGTAATCCAGATGGGAGATGACAAGTGCCTGGATTAGGACCTGTGCCGCTTCCTGTGTAAGGCAGGGTCGTACTCTCCGAATGTTGTAGAGCATGAACCTACAGGATCGGGTCACCGCCTTGATGTTAGCGGATATAAGGTTACACGTTTTAATTCATGTTATGAAATCTGTGCTTATGATACCCACAAACCATGACAGGCCTACACAATACAACAATATAACTTAATATTGGGAAGAATTTAGATACATTTCATAATATAATAATACCTAGAAAATACAAGTTCAATGCAAATTATGGATAATGTGAACACTTAGAGACATCTGGTGGTTGTACTTAGCTAGTACATCTTCAGGAAAAACGTTAGCCGATATACAGTCATGGTCAAAAGTTTTGAGAATGACGCAAGTATTGGTCTTCACAAAGTTCGCTGCTTCAGTGTTATGAGATATTTTTGTCAGATGTTACTATGGTATACTGAAGTATAATTACAAGCATTCCATAAGTGTCAAAGGCTTTTATTGACAATTACATTAAGTTTATGCATAGAGTCAATATTTGCAGTGTTGACCCTTCTTTTTCAAGACCTCTGCAATCCGCCCTGGCATGCTGTCAATTAACTTCTGGGCCACATCCTGACTGATGGCAGCCCATTCTTGCATAATCAATGCTTGGAGTTTGTCAGAATTTGTAGGTTTTTGTTTGTCCACCCGCCTCTTGAGGATCGACCACAAGTTCTCAATGGGATTAAGGTCTGGGGAGTTTCCTGGCCATGGACTCAAAATGTTGATGTTTTGTTCCCCGAACCACTTAGTTATCAACTTTGCCTTATGGCAAGGTGCTCCGTCATGCTGGAAAAGGCATTGGTCGTCACCAAACTGTTCTTGGATGGTTGGGAGAAGTTGCTCTCGGAGGATGTGTTGCTACCATTCTTTATTCATGGCTGTGTTCTTAGGCAAAATTGTGAGTGAGCCCACTCCCTTGGCTGAGAAGCAACCCCACACGTGAATGGTCTCAGGATGCTTTACTGTTGGCATGACACAGAACTGATGGTAGCGCTCACCTTGTCTTCTCCGGACAAGGTGTTTTCCAGATGCCCCAAACAATCGGAAAGGGGATTCATCAGAGAAAATGACTTTACCCCAGTCCTCAGCAGTCCAATCCCTGTACCTTTTGCAGAATATCAGTCTGTCCCTGATGTTTTTCCTGGAGAGAAGTGGCTTCTTTGCTGCCCTTCTTGACACCAGGCCATCCTCCAAAATTCTTCGCCTCACTGTGCGTGCAGATGCACTCACACCTGCCTGCTGCCATTCCTGAGCAAGCTCTGCACTGGTGGTGCTCCGATCCCGCAGCTGAATCAACTTTAGGAGACGGTCCTGGCGCTTGCTGGACTTTCTTGGGTGCCTTGACACCTTCTTCACAACAATTGCCTGTGAAGCCCTTTTTGTGCAAAGCAATGATGACGGCACGTGTTTCCTTGCAGGTAACCATGATTAACAGAGAAGAACAATGATTTCAAGCACCACCCTCCTTTTAAAGCTTCCAGTCTGTTATTCGAACTCAATCAGCATGACAGAGTGATCTCCAGCCTTGTCCTTGTCAACACTCTCACCTGTGTTAACGGAAGAATCACTGACATGATGGCAGCTGGTCCTTTTGTGGCAGGGCTGAAATGTTTTTTTTGGGATTAAGTTCATTTTCATGGCAAAGAGTGACTTTGCAATTAATTGCAATTCATCAGATCACTCTTCATGACATTCTGGAGTATATGCAAATTGCCATCATCAAAACTGAGGCAGCAGACTTTGTGAAAATTAGTATTTGTGTCATTCTCAAAACTTTTGACCACGACTGTACAAACATGGAGGTATTCTACCCAAGATAGACTATACTGAACATAGTTCCACTGCAACACTTATAGGGCTTGGATATACAGTGGGGAGAACAAGTATTTGATACACTGCCGATTTTGCAGGTTTTCCTACTTACAAAGCATGTAGAGGTCATTTTTATCATATGTACACTTCAACTGTGAGAGACGGAATCTAAAACAAAAATCCAGAAAATCACATTGTATGATTTTTCAGTAATTCATTTGCATTTTATTGCATGACATAAGTATTTGATCACCTACCAACCAGTAAGAATTCCGGCTCTCACAGACCTGTTAGTTTTTCTTTAAGAAGCCCTCCTGTTCTCCACTCATTACCTGTATTAACTGCACCTGTTTGAACTCGTTACCTGTATAAAAGACACCTGTCCACACACTCAATCAAACAGACTCCAACCTCTCCACAATGGCCAAGACCAGAGAGCTGTGTAAGGACATCAGGGTTAAATTGTAGACCTGCACAAGGCTGGGATGGGCTACAGGACAATAGGCAAGCAGCTTGGTGCAAAGGCAACAACTGTTGGCGCAATTATTAGAAAATGGAAGAAGTTCAAGATGACGGTCAATCACCCTCGGTCTGGGGCTCCATGCAAGATCTCACCTCGTGGGGCATCAATGATCATGAAGAAGGTGAGGGATCAGCCCAGAACTACACGGCAGGACCTGGTCAATGACCTGAAGAGAGCTGGAACCACAGTCTCAAAGAAAACCATTAGTAACACATTACGCCGTCATGGATTAAAATCCTGCAGCGCACGCAAGGTCCCCCTGCTCAAGCCAGCGCATATCCAGGCCCATCTGAAGTTTGCCAATGACCATCTGGATGATCCAGAGGAGGAATGGGAGAAGGTCATGTGGTCTGATGAGACAAAAATAGAGCTTTTTGGTCTAAACTCCACTCGCCGTGTTTGGAGGAAGAAGAAGGATGAGTACAACCCCAAGAACACCATCCCAACCGTGAAGCATGGAGGTGGAAACATTATTCTTTGGGAATGCTTTTCTGGAAAGGGGACAGGACGACTGCACCGTATTGAGGGGAGGATGGATGGGGCCATGTATCGCGAGATCTTGGCCAACAACCTCCTTCCCTCAGTAAGAGCATTGAAGATGGGTCCTGGCTGGGTCTTCCAGCATGACAACGACCCGAAACACACAGCCAGGGCAACTAAGGAGTGGCTCTGTAAGAAGCATCTCAAGGTCCTGGAGTGGCCTAGCCAGTCTCCAGACCTGAACCCAATAGAACATCTTTGGAGGGAGCTGAAAGTCCGTATTGCCCAGCGACAGCCCTGAAACCTGAAGGATCTGGAGAAGGTCTGTATGGAGGAGTGGGTCAAAATCCCTGCTGCAGTGTGTGCAAACCTGATCAAGACCTACAGGAAACGTATGATCTCTGTAATTGCAAACAAAGGTTTCTGTACCAAATATTAAGTTCTGCTTTTCTGATGTATCAAATACTTATGTCATGCAATAAAATGCAAATTAATTACTTAAAAATCATACAATGTGTTTTTCTGGATTTTTGTTTTAGATTCCGTCTCTCACAGTTGAAGTGTACCTATGATAAAAAATTACAGACCTCTACATGCTTTGTAAGTAGGAAAACCTGCAAAATCGGCAGTGTATCAAATACTTGTTCTCCCCACTGTAATTGAGTTGAGAAAACAATTATTGTTGGGACACTATAACTGGTAGTCAGCTTTCCCCTGTATCAGGTGTTGATCTAAGGGGTAGGCCTAGGCTGTATGACAGAATGGAGGAGTTTGGGGCCACTGGCATTTATGGGTTCCTATGAGAACTCATGTTGCTCATGTTGCCACTAATGTCAATACTAATATTCTAGAGACAGGATAAGAAACATCAGGATCAGACACATCATGCAAACAAGGATACACAAATAGAAGGAAAGCATAGAATGAGATTGAATACCTTTACAATTCTGCATATTGAAGAGGTGCATTTATATGATGTTGGGGTCACTCGGTTGCCCCTCAAACACGTGGCAGTCCTTTGGATGGTCTTTGTCCTTTGTCACACTGTCATCTATTTTGTGGAAAGGCTTTGCCATCAACTTTGAATAGTCCTTGGCGTGCATCGCCATCTGTGGGTAAAGACGGTATTAGGCTTCGTCCCAAATGGCACCCTATTCCCTATATAGTGCTTTACTTTTGACCAAGACCAGGGGCTCTGGTCAGAAGTAGTGCACTACATAGGGAATAGGGTGCCATTTGGGATGAAGTCTTTGAATGTGGCAGAACCATCTAGGCTGGGGGTGTCACATTTGAATTGAAATGTAGTATTATACATCAAAGGACATTTCTAAGGGAAAAATTTAAGGTAGATTTGCCTCAAATATATATATTTTTCTTTTTCAAGCTCTCTGGCTCCAGTGTAAAATGTGTCTTGGTCTAATTTGGTTTGTCTGCAAAGTAGACAGATGGAATATTACTATAGTAATACTACTCTTACAAATACTACTAGTACAACAAGTATGACCAATCTACAGTATCTTATCATCATTGTCATCAGCAGCAGCATCACAAACCATCCTAGTTGTCACTGTGACTGGATACAGAACCAGATACAGTGCCATTCTTTGTTTGGCACACCTTTCAGTATTTTCTCGAGGTTGGTGATGGTGGACAAGCCAATGTCTTCTTCTCCAGACCTCTTCATCAGCTCCAGCACTGTCAACAGCATCTGATAGGTCTGATAGTAGTAGTAATCCAAGGCATTGGTCATCTCTCCAAGTTCTGGGGGACAGGGGATAGCGCTGGATAATTTTTGTTCCAGATGACAAATAATATTTATTCCTTTACTCCTTTAATTTCTTCTAATTTCTTCTCTCCCTCTGTACCCATCTAAGAGCACACAGTAATAGCTTTAATCCAGTCAGTTGTGATCTCCTTCTCATCTGCCAGAGAACATCCCAAGATACCTGTAATTAGTGACATCACCATTGACAAACATATGTGTGGATCAAACTGATCAAATTAATTACATGTATCTGTTATATAGCATTTATAACCGGACCAACACTAACTATAACACATACAAGTGCAACATAATGTATCTATGTACCATTTACAAATGGGCACCAATATAGAAACTATATCGATCAGTAAAAACAAGAAAATTGTGCCGTCTGGTTTGCTTAATATAAACCATTTGAAATGATTTATACTTGTACTTTTAATTGTGATAGTTAAGAATATTTTTGCAATTACATTTACTTCATACACTTAAGTATATTTTAAACCAAATACTTTTAGACTTTTACTCAAGTAGTATTTTACTTGGTGACTTTCACTTTTACTTGAGTTATTTTCTATTAAGTTATCTTTATTTTTACTCAAGTATGACAGTTGGATACTTTTTTCCACCACTGCAAATTATCAATATTGGTGCGCACCACATGTCTATATGGATTTAAAACCTGGGTGGTTTGAGCCCTGAATGCTGATTGGCTCAAAGCCGTGGTTTATGAGACCATACAGTGAGGGAAACAAGTATTTGATCCCCTGCTGATTTTGTACGTTTGCCCACTGACAAAGAAATGACCAGTCTATAATTTTAATGGTAGGTTTATTTGAACAGTGAGAGACAGAATAACAATAAAAAAATCCAGAAAAATGCATGTCAAAAATTTTATGAATTGATTTGTATTTTACTGAGGGAAATACGTATTTGACCCCCTCTCAATCAGACAGATTTCTGGCTCCCAGGTGTCTTTTATACAGGTAACGAGCTGAGATTAGAAGCACACTCTTAAAGGGAGTGCTCCTAATCTCAGTTTGTTACCTGTATAAAAGACACCTGTCCACAGAAGCAATCAAACAATCAGATTCCAAACTCTCCACCATGGCCAAGACCAAAGAGCTCTCCAAGGATGTCAGGGACAAGATTGTAGACCTACACAAGGCTGGAATGGGCTACAAGACCATCGCCAAGCAGCTTGGTGAGAAGGTGACAACAGTTGGTGCGATTATTCGCAAATGGAAGAAACACAAAATAACTGTCAATCTCCCTCGGCCTGGGGCTCCATGCAAGATCTCACCTCGTGGAGTTGCAATGATCATGAGAACGGTGTGGAATCAGCCCAGAACTACACAGGAGGATCTTGTCAATGACCTCAAGGCAGCTGGGACCATAGTCACCAAGAAAACAATTGGTAACACACTACGCCATGAAGGACTGAAATCCTGCAGCGCCCGCAAGGTCCCCCTGCTCAAGAAAGCACATTTACAGGGCCGTCTGAAGTTTGCCGATGAACATCTGAATGATTCAGAGGAGAACTGGGTGAAAGTGTTGTGGTCAGATGAGACCAAAATGGAGCTCTTTAGCATCAACTCAACTCGCCGTGTTTGGAGGAGGAGGAATGCTGCCTTTGACCTCAAGAACACCATCCCCACCGTCAAACATGGAGGTGGAAACATTATGCTTTGGGAGTGTTTTTCTGCTAAGGGGACAGTACAACTTCACCGCATCAAAGGGATGATGGACGGGGCCATGTACCGTCAAATCTTGGGTGAGAACCTCCTTCCCTCAGCCAGGGCATTGAAAATGGGCCGTGGATGGGTATTCCAGCATGACAATGACCCAAAACACACAACCAAGGCAACGAAGGAGTGGCTCAAGAAGAAGCACATTAAGATCCTGGAGTGGCCTAGCCAGTCTCCAGACCTTAATCCCATAGAAAATCAGTGGAGGGAGCTGAAGGTTCGAGTTGCCAAACGTCAGCCTCGAAACCTTAATGACTTGGAGAAGATCTGCAAAGAGGAGTGGAACAAAATCCCTCCTGAGATGTGTGCAAACCTGGTGGCCAACTACAAGAAACGTCTGACCTCTGTGATTGCCAACAAGGGTTTTGCCACCAAGTACTATGTCATGTTATGCAGAGGGGTCAAATACTTATTTCCCTCATTAAAATGCAAATCAATTTATACAATTTTTGACATGCGTTTTTCTGGATTCTTTTGTTGTTATTCTGTCTCTCACTGTTCAAATAAACTTACCATAAAAATTATAGACTGATCATGTCTTTGTCAGTGGGCAAACGTACAAAATCAGCAGGGGATCAAATACTTTCTTCCCTCACTGTATACCACGGGTATGACAAAACATTTATTTTTACTGTTCTAATTACCTGGGTAACCAGTTTATAATATCAATAAGGCACCTCAGGGGTTTGTGGTATATGGCTAATTTATCATGGCTAAGGGCTGTATCCAGGCACTCTGTGTTGCCCTTAGACATGGTATACTGACCATATACCACACCCCCTTGTGCCTTATTGCTTAAATAATGTAAACATTTACAAAGATAAACACTAGCCCCATTGACAGATACCTTATCCTGCCATAAGTGGAGGCCTTACCTTGCAGTTTGACCATGTCCATTTCCTATTTTCTTCTCAACCATTTCCCCAAACGTAAACCTGCTCCCTAGACAGGGGGTGTCCATGAAGACCCCCTTGAGTCATCTCAAACCATGACCCTATTGGTAAGAGTGAATAAACACACACTTACTTATATGGTAGACTTCTGTACAGTAGATATACTGTAGGTATATACACTGAGTGTACAAAACATTAGGAAAACCTGATCTTTCCATGACAAAGACTGACCAGGTGAATCCAGGTGAAAGCTATGATCCCTTATTGATGTCACTTGTTAAATCCACTTCAATCAGTGTAGATGAAGGGGAGGAGACAGGTTAAAGAAGGATTTTTAAGCCTTGAGACAATTGAGACATGGATTGTGTACAGTGGGGAGAACAAGTATTTGATACACTGCCGATTTTGCAGGTTTTCCTACTTACAAAGCATGTAGAGGGCTGTACTTTTTATCATAGGTACACTTCAACTGTGAGAGACGGAATCTAAAACAAAAATCCAGAAAATCACATTGTATGATTTTTAAGTAATGAATTTGCATTTTATTGCATGACATAAGTATTTGATACATCAGAAAAGCAGAACTTAATATGTGGTACAGAAACCTTTGTTTGCAATTACAGAGATCATACGTTTCCTGTAGGTCTTGACCAGGTTTGCACACACTGCAGCAGGGATTTTGGCCCACTCCTCCATACAGACCTACTCCAGATCCTTCAGGTTTCGGGGCTGTCGCTGGGCAATACGGACTTTCAGCTCCCTCCAAAGATTTTGTATTGGCTAGGCCACTCCAGGACCTTGAGATGCTTCTTACGGAGCCACTCCTTAGTTGCCCTGGCTGTGTGTTTCGTGTCGTTGTCATGCTGGAAGACCCAGCCACAACCCATCTTCAATGCTCTTACTGAGGGAAGGAGGTTGTTGGCCAAGATCTCGAGATACATGGCCCCATCCATCCTCCCCTCAATACGGTGCAGTCGTCCTGTCCCCTTTCCAGAAAAGCATCCCCAAAGAATGATGTTTCCACCTCCATGCTTCACGGTTGGGATGGTGTTCTTGGGGTTGTACTCATCCTTCTTCTTCCTCCAAACACAGCGAGTGGAGTTTAGACCAAAAAGCTCTATTTTTGTCTCATCAGACCACATGACCTTCTCCCATTCCTCCTCTGGATCATCCAGATGGTCATTGGCAAACTTCAGACGGGCCTGGACATGCGCTGGCTTGAGCAGGTGGACCTTGCGTGTGCTGCAGGATATAAATCCATGACGGCATAGTTTGTTACTAACGGTTTTCTTTGAGACTGTGGTCCCAGCTCTCTTCAGGTCATTGACCAGATCCTGCCGTGTAGTTCTGGGCTGATCCCTCACCTTCCTCATGATCATTGATGCCCCACGAGGTGAGATCTTGCATGGAGCCCCAGACCGAGGGTGATTGACCGTCATCTTGAACTTTTTCCATTTTCGAATAATTGCGCCAACAGTTGTTGCCTTCTCACCAAGCTGCTTGCCTATTGTCCTGTAACCCATCCCAGCCTTGTGCAGGTCTACAATTGTATCCCTGATGTCCTTACACAGCTCTCTGGTCTTGGCCATTGTGGAGAGGTTGGAGTCTGTTTGATTGAGTGTGTGGACAGGTGTCTTTTATACAGGTAACGAGTTCAAACAGGTGCAGTTAATACAGGTAATGAGTGGAGAACAGGAGTGCTTCTTAAAGAAAAACGAATAGGTTTGTGAGAGCCGGAATTCTTACTGGTTGGTAGGTGATCAAAAACGTATATCATGCAATAAATTGCAAATTAATTACTTAAAAATCATACAATGTGATTTTCTGGATTTTTGTTTTAGATTCCGTCTCTCACAGTTGAAGTGTACCTATGATAAAAATTACAGACCTCTACATGCTTTGTAAGTAGGAAAACCTGCAAAATCGTCAGTGTATCAAATAATTGTTCTCCCCACTGTATGTGTGCCATTCAGAGGGTGACTGGGCAAGACAAAATATTTAAGTGCCTTTGAACTGGGTAGTAGGTGCCAGGCGTACCTGTTTGAGTGTTTCAAGAACTGTAATGCTGCTGGATGTTTCCCATGTGTATCAAGAATGGTCCACCACCCAAAGGACATCTAGCCAACTTGACACAACTGTGGGAAGCTTTGGAGTCAACATGGGCCAGCATCCCTGTGGAACGCTTTTGACACCTTGTAGCGTCCATGCCCAGTCAATTTGAGGCTGCTCTGAGGGCAAAAGGGGGTGCAACTCTAGGTGTTTCTAATGTTTTGTACAATCAGTGTACATTTGCTGTCACAAAAAGCAATTAAATTAATCAAGTAGTTTATGACTGTCATGCGTTAATTTGCGCTAGATACAGTACCTTCAGTAGGTCCATTTATGAAGAAGTGTTTCTCTATGGCACTGTAGATGGGGTAGGGATTGGTTACATCTCTCTGCGACTCCTACAAGAAACAGAGGTTGTAATGAGTGTGTAACTACTGTAATAATGCACAGCTCACTACCAGTGAGATGAGAGAAAGGAGTGATTCAAAAGTGGATAAACAATGGCAAAATTATTTCTGAGCATAGAAACTAATACAGGATGTATTTGTATTTATTATGGATCCCCATTAGCTGTTGCCAAGGCAGCAGGTACTCTTCATGGGGTCCAGCAAAATTAAGGCAGTTATATACAATTTAAAAAACATTACATTACATTTCACAACACATTAAGTGTGTGCCCTTGGGCCACTACTCTACTACCACATATCTACAAGTGTGTATATTATCATGCGTGTGTGTATGAGTGTGTCTGTGCCTGTGTGTGTGTCTCTGTGTGTGCCTGTGTTTCCTCTTCACAACATACCCCTACAAAGAGAGTGAGACTTCTGAACTGTCTGCTAAAATTAACAATACAAATTCTTATTATCAAAGGAGGTAATAATTAACAACAAATGTGTCATAGTACAAATGATCAGACTCTTAGCCTTTTGTGAATTTCTTGAATGTTTCTCCATGATTTTTCAAAGTAGTTGATTGCAAAATGGACATAATGTGTAGGCGTACATATCAGAAGCCCAAGGTCTCAAAACAGAACTGGCACTGAAAGTGTGCCTCCTTCAGTATGCCATATACAGTACCAGTCAAAAGTTTGGACACACCTACTCATTCAAGGGTTTTTCTGTATTTTTACTAAGACATCAAAACTATGAAATACCACATATGGAATCATGTAACCAAAAAAGTGTTAAACAAATCAAAATATATTTGAGATTTGAGATTCTTCAAAGTAGCCACCCTTTGCCTTGATGACAGCTTTGGACACTCTTGGCATTCTCTCAACCAGCTTCACCTGGAATTATTTTCCAACAGTCTTGAAGGAGTTCCCACATATGCTGAGCACTTGTTGGCTGCTTTTCCTTCACTCCGCGGTCCAACTCATCCCAAACCATCTCAGTTGGTTTGAGGTCGGGTGATTGTGAAGGCCAGGTCATCTGATGCAGCACTCCATCACTCTCCTTTTTGGTCAAATAGCCCTTACACAGCCTGGAGGTGTGTTGGGTCATTGTCCTGTTGAAAAACAAATGATAGTCCCACTAAGCGCAAACCAGATGGGATGGCATATCGCTGCAGAATGCTGTAGTAGCCATGCTGGTTAAGTGTGCCTTGAATTCTAAATAAATCACTGACAGTGTCACCAGCAAAGCACCCCCACACCATCACACCTCCTCCTCCATGCTTCATGGTGGGAACCACACATGCAGAGATCATCCGTTCACCGTGTCTCACAAAGACACAGCGTTTGGAACCAAAAATCTCAAATTTGGACTCATCCGACCAAAGGACAGATTTCCACTGGTCTAATGGCCCAAGCAAGTCTCTTCTTATAATTGGTGTCCTTTAGTAGTGGTTTCTTTGAATCAATTCGACCACGAAGGCCTGATTCATGCAGTCTTGTCTGAACAGTTGATGTTGAGATGTGTCTGTTACTTGAACTCTGTGAAGCATTTATTTGGGCTGCAGTTTCTGAGGCTGGTAACTCTATTGAACTTATCCTCTGCAGCAGAGGTAACTCTGGGTCTTCCTTTCCTGTGGCAGTCCTCATGATTTGATGTCTTCACTATTATTTTACACTGTAGAAAATGGTAAAAATTAAAGAAAAACCCTTGAATGAGTAGGTGTCCAAACTTTTGACTGGTACTGTACTTTATGACATGTAGGCCTAATGTACTGTATGTTGTAAAGCAGGTTTGTGGGTAGGAATCCACTAAACAAAATTAAGTACATTTCTCTTCTCCTCTTTCTGACACAGATTATTTGATTAGGTTGTATTTGTTCAATTAATTTGGAACAATGCTTTGAAACAAAGTCCAGTATTCTAATCAATTTTAGAAAGTGTAATAGCGGTTTGATTTACTATCCACTGTCTGTTATTGATTAAAACCCCGCCCGAATTCAATAATCTCAGAGATCCATTAAACCATAAAAACAGACATCTATTGTGTTCATTTCATAGCGGTACTTCTGGACCGAACCTCGCGAGAGTTTGCTGTAAAATTTTCTGGATCATATCATTACCTTTACAAACCACAAGAGGGCAATGTGTCCTTTAGTTTGTTTTTTATGTACAACCCTTATTTATTGAAGTCCTGGATATAGGCTGGTCAGATGAGTTTATTGAACCGATGTTAATGATTGGGTATGACTATTGATTTTCGGGTGAATATAGATTGTCAGTAGTAGGTATTGACTGTGCAGTTATAGTTTATTGGCCTGTTCTCCTTATATCTGGTTGAAGCACAGGAGTAATCAGAGCAGGGATGTAACTATACCTGCGACCTTCCCCAGTATCTGTGCGTTATAGATGACGATGATACCGCGAACGCACAGATACTGTGATACCTGCGACCTTATTCAAAAAAGCTCTCATGATCTTATAGGCCGATCGTTCCAGCTCAACAGCGACATATGGTATGTAACTGACAGTGTGTCATGTCACCTTTTTGTTTTTTTGCATCACGCTCAAAATTTGCGCGAAAAGCCCAAAATATAGGCCTACAACTACCCAGAACTTCCATTAAAATTCAGTTCTTTGAATGAGTAGGCCTAAACAAAGCGTTGGATTGGCGGTGAATTTACCAGTGCGTAAAATACTCATAACATTGTTACGTCATAATTGATCAGAAAAACTGGTGGGGTCAGTCTTATCTTCGTTGTTGACTGGACGACCCAGTGTTAATCATTGTATGCGCATTCACTTATTTTACAAGGAAAAGACATGGAGAGTAAAGAGTCTGAGGTATGTTACTTTATTTTCAATGCTGTGGGTATTGTAAATGAGAAGAAGAAGCATTGTACAGATTTTACAGGTCTAAGGCACTGCATCGCAGTGCTAACTGTGCCACTAGAGATCCTGGTTCGAATCCAGGCTCTGTCGCCGCCGGCCGCGACCGGGAGACTCATGGGCGGCGCACAATTGGCCCAGCGTCGTCCAGGGTAGGGGAGGGAATGGCCGGCAGGGATGTAGCTCAGTTGATAGAGCATGGCGTTTGCAACGCCGGGGTTGTGGGTTCGATTCCCACGGGGGGCCAGTATAAAAAAAATGTGTATTCACTAACTGTAAGTCGCTCTGGATAAGAGCGTCTGCTAAATGACTAAAATGTAAATGTATAACATCCAATTGTATTCATTTCTGTGGGTTACACGGTAGTTTATAGGCTGTCATTGACCAAAACATTTAAGTAATAGACCACTCATTGGCTACTGTAAAGATAGTCTAGATGTAGCATGTAGGCCTACTTTCTATTGACTTCAGGGAGCAAAGGTTATGACCATTAGGTTCAGTGCAAGCAAAGATGATCAATTATATTGACAAGATAGTCGAGTGGCCAATCTAACAATGGAAATACATGTCCTGGAAGGCAGGAGGGGGCGAGATCAGGTAGGACCATTCTAGCCAAAGAGAGGGCACAACTCCAATATAAAGTAGATTTTTTTCAAAGTTGCCGAAATGCCACGTGTGTCCAGTTATATCAGTGCATTCCTAACAACCTAACTATTATGAAACTTCTATTTGATCAAATAAGCATCACGGAGCAAATTAGCGATTAGATTTTTTGTTGACCAAATTCGATACTCTCTCATTGACCTCCATACAAAAATTACTTATTTTCATGGACACATTTTGGGTGGAGTAAACCCTCTCGCTTTGCCTCTTCCTCTCTGGTGCAAGTGTTGCAATAGGTCAAAGGATATAACCTCACCTTCACTATAGATATTAGTTTTTAAGATGTGACCAATGAGATGGCTAAATGTGAGGCATGTACAGGACTTTCTGATGTCTTTCTGATGTCTTTCAGGGGTCAGAGGTCAAAATGATGATCTCACCCTCACAGATATTGGAATCACAGCCTCTTGATGACCCTATCAATAATGCTGATGACATGCAGGATGAAGTCAGGTAAGTGATTTACACAAATTATCCATTTACACATACAGTTGAAGTCGGAAGTTTACATGCACTTAGGTTGGAGTCATTAAAACTAGTTTTTCAACCACTCCACAAATGTCTTGTGAACAAACTATAGTTTTGGCAAGTCGGTTAGGACATCTACTTTGTGCATGACACAAGTAATTTTTCCAACAATTGTTTACAGACAGATAATTTCACTTATAATTCACTCTATCACAATTCCAGTGGGTCAGAAGTTTACATACACTAAGTTGACTGTGCCTTTAAACAGCTTGGAATATTCCAGAAAATTATGTCATGGCTTTAGAAGCTTCTGATAGGCTAATTGACATCATTTGAGTAAATTGGAGGTGTACCTGTGGATGTATTTCAATGCCTACCTACAAACACAGTGCCTCTTTGCTTGACATCATGGGAAAATCAAAAGAAATCAGCCAAGACCTCAGAAAAAAAATGGTAGACCTCCACAAGTCTGGTTCGTCCTTGGGAGCAATTTCCAAACGCCTGAAGGTACCACGTTCATCTGTACAAACTATAGTATGCAAGTATAAACACCATGGGACCATGCAGCCGTCATACCGCTCAGGAAGGAGACGCGTTCTGTCTCCTATAGATGAACGTACTTTGGTGTGAAAAGTGCAAATCAATCCCAGAACAACAGCAAAGGACCTTGTGAAGATGCTGGAGGAAACAGGTACAAAAGTATCTACAGTGGGGAGAACAAGTATTTGATACACTGCCGATTTTGTAGGTTTTCCTACTTACAAAGCATGTAGAGGTCTGTAATTTTTATCATAGGTACACTTCATCTGTGAGAGACGGAATCTAAAACAAAAATCCAGAAAATCACATTGTATGATTTTTAAGTAATTAATTTGCATTTTATGGCATGACATAAGTATTTGATACATCAGAAAAGCAGAACTTAATATTTGGTACAGAAACCTTTGTTTGCAATTACAGAGATCATACGTTTCCTGTAGGTCTTGACCAGGTTTGCACACACTGCAGCAGGGATTTTGGCCCACTCCTCCATACAGACCTTCTCCAGATCCTTCAGGTTTCGGGGCTGTCGCTGGGCAATACGGACTTTCAGCTACCTCCAAAGATTTTCTATTGGGTTCAGGTCTGGAGACTGGCTAGGCCACTCCAGGACCTTGAGATGCTTCTTATGGAGCCACTCCTTAGTTGCCCTGGCTGTGTATTTCGGGTCATTGTCATGCTGGAAGACCCCCGCCACGACCCATCTTCAATGCTCTTACTGAGGGAAGGAGGTTGTTGGCCAAGATCTCACGATACATGGCCCCATCCATCCTCCCCTCAATACGGTGCAGTCGTCCTGTCCCCTTTGCAGGAAAGCATCCCCAAGAATGATGTTGGAAAACTCCATGCTTCACGGTTGGGATGGTGTTCTTTGGGTTGTTCTCATCCTTCTTCTTCCTCCAAACACGGCGAGTGGAGTTTAGACCAAAAAGCTATATTTTTGTCTCATCAGACCACATGACCTTCTCCCATTCCTCCTCTGGATCATCCAGATGGTCATTGGCAAACTTCAGACGGGCTTGGACATGCGCTGGCTTGAGCAGGGGGACCTTGCGTGTGCTGCAGGATTTAATCCATGACGGCGTAGTGTGTTACTAATGGTTTTCTTTGAGACTGTGGTCCCAGCTCTCTTCAGGTCATTGACCAGGTCCTGCTGTGTAGTTCTGGGCTGATCCCTCACCTTCCTCATGATCATTGATGGCCCACGAGGTGAGATCTTGCATGGAGCCCCAGACCGAGGGTGATTGACCGTCATTTTGAATTTCTTCCATTTTCTAATAATTGCGCCAAAAGTTGTTGCCTTCTCACCAAGCTGCTTGCCTATTGTCCTGTAGCCCATCCCAGCCTTGTGCAGGTCTACAATTTTATCCCTGATGTCCTTACACAGCTCTCTGGTCTTGGCCATTGTGGAGAGGTTGGAGTCTGTTTGATTGAGTGTGTGGACAGGTGTCTTTTATACAGGTAACGAGTTCAAACAGGTGCAGTTAATACAGGTAATGAGTGGAGAACAGGAGGGCTTCTTATAGAAAAACTAACAGGTCTGTGAGAGCCGGAATTTTTACTGGTTGGTAGGTGATCAAATACTTATGTCATGCAATAAAATGCAAATCAATTACTTAAAAATCATACAATGTGATTTTCTGGATTTTCGTTTTAGATTCCGTCTCTCACAGTTGAAGTGTACCTATGATAAAAATGACAGACCTCTACATGCTTTGTAAGTAGGAAAACCTGCAAAATCGGCAGTGTATCAAATACTTGTTCTCCCCACTGTATATCCACAGTTAAACGAGTTCTATATTGACATAACCTGAAAGGCTGCTCAGCAAGGAAGAAGCCACTGCTCCAAAACCGCCATAAAAAAGCCAGACTACGGTTTGCAACTGTACATGGGGACAAAGATCGTACTTTTTGGAGAAATGTCCTCTGGTCGGATGAAACAAAAATAGAACTGTTTGGCCATAATGACCATCGTTATGTTTGGAGGAAAAGGGGGGTCCTTGCAAGCCGAAGAACACCATCCCAACCGTGAAGCATGGGGTGGCAGCATCATGCTGTGGGGGTGCTTTGCTGCAAGAGGGACTGGTGCACTTCACAAGAGAGATGGCATCATGAGGAAGGAAAATTATGTGGATATATTGAAGCAACATCTCAAGACATCAGTCAGGAAGTTAAAGCTTGGTCGCAAATGGGTCATCCAAATGGACAATGACCCCAAGCATACTTCCAAAGTTGTGGCAACATGGCTTAAGGACAACAAAGTCAAGGTATTGGAGTGGCCATCACAAAGCCCTGACCTCAATCCTATAGAACATTTGTGGGCAGAACTGAAAAAGCGTGTGTGAGCAAGGAGGCCTACAAACCTGACTCAGTTACACCAGCTCTGTCAGGAGGAATGTGCCAAAATTCACCCAATTTATTGTGGGAAGCTTGTGGAAGGCTACCCGAAACGTTTGACCCAAGTTAAACAATTTAAAGGCAATACTACCAAATACTAATTGAGTATATGTAAACTTCTGACCCACTGGGAATGTGATGAAAGAAATAAAAGCTGAAATAAATCATTCTCTCTACTATTATTCTGACATTTCACATTCTTAAAATAAAGTCCTAACTGACCTAAAACAGGGAATTTTTACTAGGATTAAATGTCAGGAATTGTGAAAAACTGAGTTTAAATGTTTTTGGCTAAGGTGTATTTAAACTTCAGACTTCAACTGTAGGTCAAAGGTCTATACATTATGGCTAGGTCCCAGTGATTTACATTTTAGTCATTTAGCAGACGCTCTTATTCAGAGCAACTTACAGTTAGTGAGTGCATACATTTTCATACTGGCCCCCTGTGGGAAACAAACCCACAACCCTGGCGTTGCAAGCACCATGCTCTACCAACTGAGCTACAGGGGACAGAGAGAGATTCCTTTCCTCTACACAGATGTGAAAAAGATCAGCCTGATACTGGGAGCCTGGCCCAGTTCTTTGCTGATCAAGAAACAGCCAGCCCAAATCAGTCAATAGCGGCTGAACCAGAGGCAGAGATGCAGGAGGCTTATCTGAAGTCAGCTGACCCAACCCAGTCACTAGAGGCTGAAATAGATAGTGATATGCAGGCTGATCTACAGACAGCCGGCCCATCCCATGTACAGGAGCCACACCAGACTTCTCTACTCAACCCTGGAGACCTGGAACTGGAGGTGAGGCCTGTAGTCATCTCTCAATCTAATCTACTGGTTGCATTGTGTGTGTGTGTGTGTGTGTGTGTGTGTGTGTGTGTGTGTGTGTTGGGAGGAGAGAGTACTAGAGTTGATTGAATTCCAGCCTAACTGTACTTCCTGTCGTCCCCAGGATACTGATGTGACCTTCACCACCACGCCCACGCCCCCCCAGGCTGCAACATCCCAGAACAGCCTTGTCAGGCTGCAAAGAAGCTCCCTAGACCTCTGCACCTTTCTGCAGGACATGACTGACGAGTATGTTGCTCTGTGGCTTTCCAATTCTCCCCTTGATTGTTTATTTGTATTATAAACCTTTTAGATGCCCAGCTCAAGTGGGCTTCCTAGATATGTTCCCCATTAGAAAAGTTATATTTTATTTACTTTTCAGCCACTGGAATCTGCTGAGTGAGAAAATGCGTCCCAAGGTGAGTTAAAGTCAGTTCCTGTCTGCTTGATTAGTGAAATGGTAAGGAGGGGCATACAATGAGTAATCACATGGATCTAAGTCATTATATCAGAGTCTAACTTCTCTATATTTTCATTGCAGTTAACCAGAGATGAGTTTACTGCCAAGTGCATGGACATTGTCACATGGGTGAAGAAGACCACATCGACAGTGGTGTTTCCTGCCCTTGACCTCACCATGCAGATAGAGCTGACTGAGTCGCCAGGCTCTCCTGGATCAGGAAGTGAGGAGGCAGGAGAGGTGACTTCTCTCTCCCGCACCGTGACATTAAGCTGTACTCAAGGCACCAGCTCTAAAACCTCCTGGAGCACGCGGACACCCATACCTTTCCCCTCCAGTCACAGGTAAGCATCCCTATCCACTTCTCTCCAAGAAGGTCTACCCACACACATTATTCCCACCCCCACCATGAGTACCAATAACCTGCCCCACTTATTGAGAGATACTGCTTAGATGCAACACTAGCGCTCTAAAATGTGTATTGGTTTACAATGCTTCCTTTGAGTAATAATAATGAGGTTGAGTCCGAAGCGCTATGGACATTTGTGTTGCTATGTCTCTGTTGTGTGCATTCTCTAGGTCCATGACCTCTTTGCTGAGTGAAGAGGACAATGAAGACTTGATCCCTGGAGAGTTCACATATCTCTCCACACCTGAGGGGGGCAATAGAGAGGTTAGGGACAGACCCTGCTCAGAGCCACTCAGGTCTGTATTTGGCCTGTCTCAGAGCTGTGTTTTCAATCAAATGGTCCGCAGTGGAGCATGCAGGTCGCTGAGTGAGATTGTACTGCCGTCCAGCCGGAGTAGACAGAGAAAGCTCAGGCCCATCATCGTCTCCACAGACACCAGGTTGGTAATGGGAATTGTGGAGATGTTGATGAAAGTCCTCAACTCCAGGCTAGCTCAGCTAATGCTAAATGTGGGTCATGGCAGCAACTCAGCAAGCATTCAGTTTGCTCAAGAGATGCTGAGCATGGCAACGGCATCAATGTATGCCCATGCCATGGAGCATATTGCGCACGGCCGCAAGTCCAGCAGTCCCCAGTCCAAGTCTCAGCTTGAATTAGAGAGGGAGCTTGAAGCCATATTGGGTCCTCTGGCTGGACAGGTAATAGTCACCATCATCAATAGCATCCTCGGGACTAAAGACAACGGAAGAACTGAGCAGGAACGGACCAACCCTTTGAGTTACTTCCTTACTGCAGTTTCTGCTGAAATTCAAAGCCTTGTAGTTCAAAGATCTGCAAGTAGACAGTCCTCCAGGCAGTCCATCAGTGACCACTTGTTGAATATCTCCAAGGGCAAGATCGTGAAAGCCGTTCAAATTAAAATGTCACAACTCTATGGCGAGTCTACCAATGAAAGCTGCATTTCAACAACTCCAACAATCCAGAGCCTGTCCAAGTGCCCATCCAAAGAATCCCTTTGTGATTGGACTCTCAACTCAGACAACGTGCATCCAGCTAAGTTCCTGTCCAGCAACAGAATTACAGCATTGTCGACGGATGTTGTGGATGTTGTGTTTGGTGATGTTCTTTATAATCTTGGACTTTTGGACAGCCAAACACCTTTAAGGCCACAGAATGCCAGCTCCAGCTCATCAATAGACATCAGCGGTGTTGCTGGGGAGATGGTCAGACAAGTCTCCGTAAAACTCCAGCCCTTTGTTTCTGAGAGCAGTCTGGAAGCCATGTCCATGACTCACGACTCATCATCTCTGCCCATCTCAGACTCTGACTTGAAGCTCTTGTGCTCTCACTCAGCGGTTGCTGTGGCAACTGCCTGCCAAGCAATTAAAACTGAGCTTGAGATGAGTCTCAACTCAGCCACAGAGGCCGGCTCCCAGTGTAACCTTGCTGCCAGAGACCTGGTATCTTCTCTGTCACAGAGTCTTGAGGACATGGATGTTTCTCACATAATTTGGGGCCTTAATGAGGCAGCTGTGACATTTCCCAACCTGAACGAAACCCCTTCGACCTACACTAATAGATTAGAGGAAATCTTATCTGCCCATATTTCCCCTGAAAGAATTGCAGCGGCATCGGTTGATCTTTTTGATGGCGTATTAGCAGACTTGCATGAGGCATCTGAGTCAAATAAGGTCTCAGCAGCCACAAAATCTGGTCGCAAAAAGTTCTGGGTGGTTGTACATTCAAGTTCACAAAACCTGTACACCAACGCACTGGACAAACTAAATAAGTGGTTCAGTTTACATCATCTCACTGAGGAAGAAGATGTCCCTCAGATGACCAAGCTCTCTGCAACTGGACCACTCCTAACTGAGGCCTGTTTGGAGGTATCTCCTGTGCAAAAGACCAGTAGTAACAGCTCTGGTATGTCCTTCAGGTCTCTCAGTAATATCTCAGACAACCAGTTAACCCTCAACACATGCACTAAAGAGGTCATCAAACAGGTGGCCTCAGTTCTGAAGGTTGAGGCTTCTAAGGAAGACTGTTCTCCTTCCATTGGAGGGAGGACATCAAATGTCACTAAGCAGAGCTTCACCAAATCTGCTAAGAACACCCTCAGCCAGATCCTAAATGTGATCAAGTGCAGAGTGGCTGCCTCAGATAATTTATCTGTTAGACAGAAAACAACTGACATGTTGGACTCTCTTCTTGAGAGCCTTGACCAGTTGACTGCAGATGAGATCAAGGGGACAGCGTCCCACACCTCAACCACAATAGATGTGCCAGAATCACTGTCTAAGCTATCCTTGACAAAATACTCGTCTACTCATGAGAGGAACCAGGATGCTTCCCCTGCAAAGCTTGTGTGTCAACCATCATGTCTGATACCAACATACATGTGTGACACCAACATTATAGGACAAACTATAATGGAAACGATGGAGACAGACAACTCAAAGAAGACTTCAGCAGAGGAAAACCTTGAGAGGCTCCTCTCCATTGAAACCATTCAAGGTGTGTCAGACGACCTCATCACAAAGGTCCATGGTCTCATTCAGGAGATCACAATAAGCCGGCAACGTCAATCCATGGCTGGGCACAGGAGCTTCTCTGAACCAGCATTGCCAAAGCCAGCCCTGAAAAAGCTTTCAAGGAATGATGCCTCTGAGCTTGCTTACAGCTTTGTCGAAAATTCAGTTAGGACTCTCCTGGGGCAGTGTTTAGATGTGTCGCCCTTTTCCACCGGAGTAAGGCAGACGATGGATCAGGTCACTAAGATAATGACCAACACAGTGATGGACAACCTGACTGATGTGTCCAAGCCCACAGTGAAGTCAGAGGATGGTAAGTTAAATTGCCATTTTAACTCTGTAGAATAATATTTTGTAACGTTCTCAGTAGATTGCTCCTTATGATGTTTACTGACTTCAACTGTGCCTAATGTATCGTCTCTACTTCTCCCAGAATTAATTTCCAGGTTAGTCCTACCAGATGAATTCCCCACAAGGAGCCTTAACCCAGCTGATGGCAACGCTGATGTGATGCCTCCCTCTGCTGGAGTTGGAAAGAAGAGCAAGAAGTGGCGTTTCCTATTTAAAATGCCTAACATCCCAAAGATCAGGATCAAGGTAGGGAGCTCTGTGTTTGGGAATTGCCTCTAAGTTCGAGCTGGGATTTAATTATCCCACAGCCAGTGGACTTATAAGATATTGTGGGGGCTCTAATGTCAGGATGTATTTTGTCAACAGGTGTTCAAGAGAAAAGGGCAAGCCAAGAAGCACCCAGAACTGGAAGCGCTGCCAACAAAACGTTTCAGTGTTATGTCACTGAGTGAGTAAGCATTGATTATGTCATTTAAATTAATCACCATGTGACCAGTTTGTTTTAGGACCGTGGCAAGAGTGAACAAAGATACATAGAGTAGAAGTTTGACCTAATTTCTGATTACGCAATGTTCTCATATCACAGATGCTGAATGTGAGGTTCCAGAGGTTCCTTCCTCTTCCCCACCCATGGAGGACCTGATACCTGCACCTACTGCACAGGATCCCCAGTCCCGTAAATGCCCCCTTGTGGTTAGGGTGTTCCGGGCCCTCTCTCGAGCCATCACAAGCCCCTTCAGAGGAGCTTCAGGAAAGAAGCACTAGATAAGTGCCTGATTTTAATAAACATTACTGCATTTATGTTTGTGTCTACAGCAGTTGTATGTGCAAAATAACAAGATTAGTACTTCCGAGTGATTTATAGTGGTAGACTTTTTATGGTCATTGATTGTGGAATACTGATATCAATACAGACAAAATATTGCCTCTTATAGGGATACCTTGCCTTCAGTGTGACATGCCCATATTCCATATGGCTAATAGGGAATCCCCACCCACCTCTAAGACTTCTGAGACGCATTGATAATTCTCACAGGATCACACTCATCCCACTCCTAGCTTATTGACTATGCCTGGTTTAACAATAGCGCTTCACCATTCTTTTTTAGATCTGGATCACTTAGAATAAACAGGGTAAACACTGTGAGGCCTCATAAGTTTGATGCACACAATGACTGTAGTAGGTGTGGGGGAGCACATGGGCCAAGACTGAGTGACGAAACTATAGGTCTTCCTAAAGTGAATTCCTCAAACAGTGTGGCTTTTCCAAAGTGTATACAGCACATCCTACTTTCCATTACATGGGTCACTCTCAACATCAAAGCTTTTGACCTTCACATGTCTATCTCCATCATGGAATTTCGCTCTATTTGTACCCGTTGATCTTATCTACATTTCGCTCAGCTTTGGTCGTGTAATATAGGACATCAAAGGCTTTGCTCATGGTATTTAAGTATTAATAGGGAAAATAGTGTAAAATATGTCAACAATAAGGATGTAGACTTCAAACCAGGTAACTGAAATCAAATAGCAAACCATTTCTTACATTCATAGAATTGTATATGTTAGAACTCACATTGACATTAGCATTTTGACAGATAGCATTGACTGATGAGTTCAGAGAGCACTAAAAGCTGTCTGACGGAGGGCTCTGCTCAGGATTCTAATAAAGCAATATTGTCCACACGACAGATGGAAAACATTGTTGAATCATGAATATGCCTCCCTCTGACGGTGACACAGGCATCTGCCCCCTAACCCTGTGCATACCATCTGGGACCAACCCTCATATTCTATTCAGCATTAGTCAACAGCTTATACTGGTGCTGCTTCATCATCTGTGAAGACAGGGTAAATGACTGACACATGCCTCCAAACAAACACACACACATAAACATTTTAGGAATAAAAGGAAAAACAGCAGAGCCCCATGAGGTCAATCAGGCCATGGTCCACGATGAAGAGAAAAGTAATGGTGCTGTGAGTTATACAGTGACGGTCTGTGGATGATGTGTCTCATACATTATGGATGAAACCTTATGTTTTCCATCACTGTCAGATGTGCTTTGCTACTTTCATCTGCCAGTGATTGAGTTCTTAAACTGGTCTATATAGAATTCTACATTCGAGGGTCACCGTCAATTGAATCATTGAACATACAAAATTCAAATTATGAGTCATCCGCATTGCTCATCCTGTCACGAGCACCTTGGCATTAGTCAATTAGTTACTTGCACCAGTTCCTAGCACAAGAGAAAGTGGTTTGGAAACAGATTAACTCACCCTACTGTGTGCGTCTGTGTGTGTGTCTGTGTGTGTGCAGGTATATCTCACTGGTCATCCCCAAAGCCAACACCTCCCATTCCTTCCAGTTCTCTGCTGCCAATGACTGGAACGAACTGCAAAAATCTCTGAAGCTGGAGACTGTTATCTCCCTCATTAACTTTAAGCATGAGTTGTCAGAGCAGCTTACCGATCACTGCACCTGTACACAGCCATTCTGAAATTAGCCCACCCAACTACCTCATCCCCATATTGTTATTTATTTAGCTAATTTGCACCCCAGTATCTCTATTTGCACATCATCTTTTGCACATCTATCATTCCAGTGTTAATACGAAATTGTAACTATTTTGCACTATGGCCTATTTATTGCCTTACCTCCATAACTTACTACATTCGCACACACTGTACATATATTTTCTGTTGTATTTTTGACTTTATGTTTTGTTTACCCCATATGTAACTCTGTGTTGTTGTTTTTATCGCACTGCTTTGCTTTATCTTGGCCAGGTCGCAGTTGTAAATGAGAACTTGTTCTCAACTGGCTTACCTGGTTAAATAAAGGTTAAATAAAAATGTAATAAATAAAAAGTGTGTGTGGATAACAACAGGATCCAACTCCTCCCTTCCCCCCTCACCTCATTTCCAAAAGAAAATATCATCTCATACAGATACATAACCCCCTGTGAAGATCATCCAACCTAATCAACCACCATTATCTAATCAGACACAACCGTGGAGGAACAATCTGCCGCTAATTGGGCGGGAAAGGAATCCAAGGGGGAGGGGCTACTCTGTCTCCCCACTTCCACCCCCACCCATGTTTTATAATCAGGTGGTATTTCACTGGGCACTGTGAATAGTAAAAAAACAAACTTTAAAAGTCATTCTTCACATCCGTGGCATTGTCAGTTTAGTGGTAAGGTCAACCCTTTGAAAAGGAAGATTGTCTTTAAGGACAGTGGGCTGTATAATATTATGGATGTTTCTCTGTTGAGGGAGGCAGGAGTATGAGTTTTTGTGGCGGTCACTAAGACACATACACAGTTGGCTTTGTAAACAGTAAACACATAACTCATCACTCGAACAAAGGCACACGGACAACAGGATGAGAGTGATGTCAGCTGCCTTCACCAGGTCCTGATTAAGAAAAGCTTCATTGGGGTATTGGCTCCTATGGCCACCATGGGATTCAGTTAGACCCTATTGATTTCCTTTCAATGCCAGAGCTGGCCAATAAGCCAAACACAGGCAGCTAAATAGAACCTGATGACACATGTTGTTCTGCAGGACTGAGGTCATCTACATGAGATCATTTAGCATCTAGTCATTGGACAGAGAGGGAGCAGCTGGGGGAGGCTGGGTGTTATTATTGGCACTTACAAAATTTCTTATTGATCATACTACTGACCAAAACGTTGACATCATAAAACGTGCAGGAGTGTATTTATTGGATGTGACTGTTTCCATTTTCTAGTGATAACTAGGATTTTTAACATTTCTTCTGCATTATTCCTAAAATGTATGCCTGTGTAGCAATGACATATGTTTTCCAGTAGTGAGTCCTTTACTGCAGCAGTGAGTCCTTTACTGTAGCAGTGAGTCCTTTACTGTAGCAGTGAGTCCTTTACTGCAGCAGTGAGTCCTTTACTGAAGCAGTGAGTCCTTTACTGTAGCAGTGAGTCCTTTACTGTAGCAGTGAGTCCTTTACTGAAGCAGTGAGTTCTTTACTGTAGCAGTGAGTCCTTTACATTCTGTCTTGTTTTGAAGACCACCTGCCTCCTCAGTCCTGTATCTCTCCTCCTCACCCCCAGGGGGTGATCACGGTCAGGTGCAGACCAGGCCAGGCCATGGGTCCTCTGTCTCTAAGCCTCCTCTCATGGCTCCTGCTCCTCTCCATGGCTCAGTGCATTAGGTAGCACGCTGAGCATGGATCTCATTGCATAACTGATAAAAGAGCTTTGTCTGGAGGAAAAGTAGCTGAAAAGTTGGCAAAAGTTTTCCGTAGCCAGCTGTCATCATGGTGATCAAGGAGGAGTGTGCAATGTAACCCACTTTTATTCTCCCATTACTTCTGAAAAAAAGATGTTGGTGCCCTCCATTTTGTGCACAATTCCTGAGCGTAGACAGAGTGCCTCAACACTGACTGACATCAGGAATTACAGATAGAGAATGTCCAAAAAATTATATTCATTCTTAACAGCATCACTCCTGACTTTATACAACATATCTGGACTAAAATTACAGTTATAAAGCTTTTGAAACTAAATCGTCTGTGGCTTCTTTTTTTAAATGATGACCCATTTTAAAGCTGCAGAAATATTTCACTCATTACAACACATCTCTGCGTTACATTTGCCTCATTATGTTTCATGTAGTCCCGTGTAGTTCAGTTGGTAGAGCATGGCGCTGGATAAGAGTGTCTGCTAAATGACTAAAATGTAAATGTATCACTTTAGGCTAGGCTCCACAGACTCCCCAGCCCATAGCCAAAGAAGCCTGAGATGTTTATACCTCACTGGAACAACCCATATATTTTAGCCATCATTTTGTACAATGCATTAAGCCCCCATAGTCCTGCTGTAATTTGTGCAAGGCATATAGGCAGCCATCATGTGTGCTCTAGAGAGCGCAGCTCCCCTGTCTGTCCTCTGGCTCTATTGTCGTATAGGAGATATTTTGCCAAATTACTTGAGCAGGCACTTTTCTAAGACAATGGAGCTCCTACAGACCCGGCCTCAGAACAATGGCACAGCCGTGCATAATAACCATCTGTCTGTCACCTTAAAGGATTAGACACACACACACAGGGGTTATCAGCTGAATCCTGTGAGGGTGTGGAGTGTGGGTCTGGCTGTGTGTGAGTGAGGGGGATGGGGACGAGGGTGCAAAGATTAAGCTGATTAATATGACTAAAGTGTAAACTAGTGTGTGTGTTTGTGGGTGTGTGTGTGTGTGTGTACACACGTGTATATCCGTGTCTCTCTCTATGAGTGTGTTACAGAGAGAGCCTATGTATCTGTGTGTGTCTGTATTTGTCAGCCCAGCAGGATTCACTTGGGGACAAGTGGGAGTTTAACCACATATCCGGACCATTGAGCCTCAGTGACCCACAAGAAGGCTCTCCACACAGAACCAACATTTTACCAGATTAGAGTGCTTGGGTCCTCTGGCACTTTACAAGGCTGAATCAGGACAGCTCTCTGGCTTTGTATAAAAATGGAATAAAAAAAAAAGAAACATCTGTCACTTAAGTGGATTTGCCGCTGTGAATGTTTTGCATTTAAATGAAGCCATTACTGTCAGTAAAGCTATTGGATTGTCATGCCTCGTCACCAAATGGCTTCAACAATCTATCTGACATGATGCAGTGTAATAGCTATGCAACTGTAGTGTTCACTGGCCCTCAACAAAACGTTTTGGTGAGTTTTGGGCAGAGATGCAGTTTGCTGAGATACTGTATTTGGAGAACAAACCAGAAGTTATGTTTGTTGTACCCATTCTATTTTTGTGCCCTATCATTCCCCTAAAAATAAACCTATTTTGGGTGATTGTTTGGCAATGATTTCAAATGTACTGACAGAAGTCTGACCAGGCCTTGAAGAAAAGTTTTCTACAAAGGATTTGTAAAATGAAAGGATTCCAAAAACCACTTTCACTCGCAGTGACCTCCACCCACACACACATACTGTATACATGCACAGAACACCCACATCTGGGTACAACACACACACACACACACACACACACACACACACACACACACACACACACACACACACACACACACACACACACACACACACACACACACACACAAACACACACACATAAATGGGTCATCAGGCAGTGTAAGGGTGTCAGTGAGTGGGTTTTGCGTAGGCCTTGTGATAGCAGAGTTCTCCCAGAAGACACTTCACATCTGATGTTACTGGGCTGAATACTGAAGAGGAGCACGTTTGTGTGAATCCTTGATGTTGAATCATACCCATGTAGAATTCTTAAGTATGTAAATCGTTTTTTCTTGTTATAGCCTACCACAAATGTCTAAAAGAGGGAAAGGGTGTTTATCCTACTCATTATTCCTCTATGGCTGTGCGACTGCCTCAATAACTCAAATTGGGAAGTAGAGTAATGTTATTAGCTCACTGTGAGCTTGTCTTCACTCACTGAACTGGGACAGCTGTTTCGATGGTACCCAGAGAAAGACCTGATAGTTGGGTATCATGTTGTATACACCACATAAGACCTGATAGTTGGGTATCATGTTGTGTACCCCACATAAGACCTGATAGTTGGGTATCATGTTGTGTACCCCACATAAGACCTGATAGTTGGGTATCATGTTGTGTACCCCACATAAGACCTGATAGTTGGGTATCATGTTGTGTACCCCACATAAGTCTATCATCCCTATACTTTTCAATACTTCACCAATTGCTCAGGTATGACTCCCATGCTCTGACATGGTCAGGGAGACTCGGGTTACAAAAGTTTAATTAACCATCTGTATACCTTACCCTCCCTACTATAACCTACTGTAGCACACCTACCCCTCTCCAGCTGTATCTAACCACCTTGTCAACATTTCCAATCTGCACTGCACGAATAACCCCATTAGGGGTGTTATTAGCTGTGATAGCCGCAATATGCTAGTTGGATAGCTCGCGGCTGGCTAGCAGGGGCTCTCTCTGTTTGCCTGATAGGAGCAGATGAAAGTAATTTTATCTGCAGGGGGGAAACAGCAGGATACGAGAGAGAGGCCTGTGTATAATGACAGGATGAGCGGCTGAGAGGGGGGAATGGGTTGCAGAGGCTGGATCTGTTCCACACAAATAGGCTAACAAACAGTGCTAGGATTGTGTTTACCGAAGCAAGTCCCCCCGCTGTTAGCCTAGATCTCAACTACTCTGTCAACGTAACCTGACAACTGTTTCTCTGTTAGGTGATGTTGTTGTCTGTCAACATAGCTGGTTGGTAATGGAACTACTCAATCTGTGGTAATAGGTTTGTCATTGTGTGTACAGCTATATCTATATCTTATTGTACACTTCTCCTCCACCAAGCAGATTTATTACTAGTTTATCTCCTGAGGAGATATCTGAAACAATCTTCAACAAATCTGCTGGATAGCTAACTTGATCACTATTCCAGTGTGTCTCTACTAGGCATAGAAACACTTGACTGAAGACTGCACCTTGCAGATCCAAGCAGCAGTTAAAGTGAGTGGCGTCCATCTCTCTGTTCTCTTCCTCCGGCCGGCCCTCTCTCAGGAGACTGGTTAATCTAATGGGATCCATACTGATGAAAGAGCTCAGCCTGCAAACCTGATGACTTCAGCTCAGGTAATTAGAACCAGCTTACCACATGACCGCATGCCCCTCCTTTGATTTCAGACAGTCTGGATGTACTTCTGTAGCCTTCACAGATGTGGTCATTCAATTTGATCAAACTGTGGTCTCCCAGGAATGGATTAAGAAACATTGGCCTATTGCATGTTATGAAGTCATGGCGGTGCTACTGAATAGAACTGAGACACAGGCTGAGCTATAGACAAATGACTTGGAACTAACTAAAACTAATAAAGCCATCATAAAATTGAATTGGCGAACAGGACTGGTTCTCATGGATGACCCCCATCTCAGCGCTATCTACATACTAGGTCCTGAGCGTGATCGGCAATGTCAGAACTGCTCACTTCTATGGCACACCAACCACTGAAGCAGAGACGCCAACCAACCCAGCCAGGGTCACAGTAAGCTCTACCCATGCTCCAGCCAGGTTGAAGCCATTGAATCGTCAGAAGAAGAATACATTTCAGACGAGAGAGTTGGAGCTCAACAGAGCATAGAAACCAGGTCACCTAGTCACCAAGTAGACACCTGTATAAATATGACCCATATACACTACTGTTCAAAAGTTTGGGGTCACTTAGAAATGTCCTTGTTTTCCATGAAAACATACATGAAATGAGTTTGAATAGGAAATATAGCAAAATGCATAGGAAATGTTAGGTTAGAAAAAGGTTAGAAATAATGATTTTTAATAGAAATAATAATTGTGTCCTTCAAACTTTGAAGGAATCCTCAATTTGCAGCAATTACAGCCTTGCAGACCTTTGGCATTCTAGTTGTCAATTTGTTGAGGTAATCTGAAGAGATTTCACCCCATGCTTCCTGAAGCACCTCCCACAAGTTGGATTGACTTGATGGGCACTTCTTACGTACCATACGGTCAAGCTGCTCCCACAACAGCTCAATAGAGTTGAGATCCGGTGACTGTGCTGGCCACTCCATTATAGATAAAATACCAGCTGACTGCTTCTTCCCCAAATAGTTATTGCATAGTTTGGAGCTGTGCTTTGGGTCATTGTCCTGTTGTAGGAGGAAATTGGCTCCAATCAAGCGCCGTCCACAGGGTATGGCATGGCGTTGCAAAATGGAGTGATAGCCTTCCGTCTTCAAGATCCCTTTTACCCTGTACAAATCTCCCACTTTACCACCACCAAAGCACCCCCAGACCATCACATTGCCACCACCATGCTTGACAGATGGCATCAAGCACTCCTCCAGCATCTTTTCATTTTGTCTGCGTCTCACAAATGTTCTTCTTTGTGATCCGAACACCTCAATCTTCGATTCGTCTGTCCATAACACTTTTTCCAATCTTCCTCTGTCCAGTGTTTGTGTTATTTTGCACATCTTAATCCTTTATTTTTATTGGCCAGTCTGAGATATGGCTTTTTCTTTGCAACTCTGCCTAGAAGGTCAGCATCCCGTAGTCGCCTCTTCACTGTTGACATTGAGACTGGTGTTTTGCGGGTACTATTCAATGAAGCTGCCAGTTGAGGACCTGTGAGGCGTCTGTTTCTCAAACTAGACACTCTAATGTATTTGTCCTCTTGCTCAGTTGTGCACCGGGGCCTCCCACTCCTCGTTCTATTCTGGTTAGAGCCAGTTTGCACTGTTCTGTGAAGGGAGGAGTACACAGCGTTGTACGAGATCTTCAGTTTCTTGAGGATTTCTCGCATGGAATAGCCTTCATTTCTCAGAACAAGAATAGACTGACGAGTTTCAGAAGAAAGTTATTTGTTTCTGGCCATTTTGACCCCTATAATCGAACCCACAATTGCTGATGCTCCAGATACTCAACTAGTCTCAAGAAGGCCATTTTTATTGCTTCTTTAATCAGCACAACAGTTTTCAGCTGTGCTAACATTATTGCAAAAGGGTTTTCTAATGATCAATTAGCCTTTTAAAATGATAAACTTGGATTAGCAAACACAACGTGCCATTGGAACACAGGACTGATGGTTGCTGATAATGGGCCTCTGTACGCCTATGTAGATATTCCATTAAAAATCAGCCGTTTCCAGCTACAATAGCCATTTACAACATTAACAATGTCTACACTGTATTTCTGATCAATTTGATGTTATTTTAATGGACAGAAAAATTGCTTTTCTTTCGAAAACAAGGACATTTCTAAGTGACCCCAAACTTTTGAACGGTAGTGTAGCTACAGTATATGTCAGTATATCTACAGTAAGGCAGTGTTTCCAATTCCAACCCCTCCTTGAGTGTACCCAGCTGATCTACTTATTTGATGTATTCTAGGCTAGCAAATAGCATCAAGCCATTGATTAGTTGTAGCGGACTAACTGTAAAATACAATGAAACCAAAATGTTTACTGTTTCGCTGGTGACCACTAAGACTCTGACCATACCTGGCAAACTCCACTAGCACTACAGATAACGGGCAGCAGTATGTACCTCTGATGACTCTCACCATGGCCTGTACTCATGTGGTTATCTGGAACTAGATTTCCAGTACTGTGGTTACATAAATGGACGGCTCGGTGCTGATGGAGAGATTGCGATTCCATTAATAAAGGACTTAAGAGAGGCAGCTGATCTGTTCTATGGAGGGAGAGCCCAGGGCATGTTCTTTTTGTGGTCACAATGAGGCCAGCCTCACCAATGGGAAGACCGACCTCTCTATGTGGTGTGTATGTGGTGTGTGTGTGTGTGACCTGGGCTTATCGCTTCAATCACAAGCATGGCTCCACGGTTATGTGAGAGAGCAAGGAAGAATGAGGCAGAGTGAGAGAGATGGAAAGAAAGAGAGACAGGCAGGCCACGGGCCACTGCACACCATTACACATCGTATCGCAGGAACAGAACTGATACTGTGCAAAGAGCGAGGAGTCAGTAACCCTCGCCCTGGGCCCTGTACTATACAGTTATAGTTAGTTATATAAGTCAAGTTCCGACTGACAACTGTGTCCAATATGTAGCCTGAGTCTAAAATAGATTGAAAGATAATGTACTCTGGCTATTCTGCAGTACTACATTGCTGTAAGAAGACAGCAGATATTGAAATGAAAAGTCTTGTCTAGAAGAACAATGCAAGGGATATGCATTTTTATGGCCGATTGATTTGTATAATGGGCTCTTTCAGTGATATCCATCAAAATGAAGTGAAACATTAGAGAGCGAAGTAGAAAGACAGTGATAAAGGAGGGAACAGCGGTCTTAACACTGAGCTCATCTAGAGTAAACACTGATGGTCTCTAATGCGTAAACAGCACACTCTCCTCCCTGCTATTCTCCCTGCTCTTGTTTCAACAACATTACACAAACAACATCTCAATAGACATTGGGGCGTGGGTGATGCGTTACTTCTTTACTATGATTGAACAGCTATTGCAGTCGATAAAGCAAGCCATAATTATTATCAAACAATCAGAGGGAAAATTAAAGTCTCCCGTTGAGTATGCTAATACGTTGTCATTCATGCTACAATAATGGGCCGTGCCTGTCACGTTCGTCAGGTACAGAGGACCAAGGCGCAGCGTGAAAGGTGAACATATTTATTAAATAATGAAAACACGAACAAAAACAACAAACGATAACGTGACGTCCTCGGTCAAACACAAACCACACTGGAACAAGATCCCACAACCACTGTGGAAAAACAGGCTGTCTATATATGGTTCCCAATCAGAGACAACCAGCCACAGCTGACACTCGTTGCCTCTGATTGAGAACCATTCTGGCCAACATAGAAATACAACAACTAGACACGAAAAACAAATGAAAACTCACACCCTGGCTCAACATACTAGAGTCCCCAGAGCCAGGGCGTGACAGTGCCGTTCCCTGCCCACAACTCACAGGATATAATGATAACTTAGCTACCCTTTAACTTGAGCACCTGTAAATGGAATTCTTAAAGGCTCAATGCGGCCGTTTTTATATCAATATCAAATTATTTCTGGGTAACAATTAAGTACCTTACTAACCACGTTTCCATCTAACCATTTCATGCAGATTAATTACCTGACACATGAAAAAAGTCACAACCCGGCTGATGGAAAAATGAAATGCCGGTACAACTTTATAAATGTCGACAGACAATGTGTTTGTTCGACACGGTGGGATCTTTTTGTGACGGTAAAATTAAATATGTGAGAAATGGCGGTGGAAACGCCTTTATGCGCAAATATTGATATAATAACCATCATATCGAAGTAAACTTGGAGACACACGATGATATGTTGTGGTCTTCCCACTACGACTCGGAAAGCATGCAGTTTATTAGGTTACAGATAAAATAAGTTATGATGAACTTCACAGGCGGTGAATGTGAAAGATGATGAGCTTGATGCTCCTTTCCAATAAATATCAAAGGTCTTATTCTGGTGACATGATGGATCGATGCTTGGCTGCCGTTTGACAAATACAAATAATATTGCTCTTATCCATAATAATCTCATCATGTAGACTAGCCTACCCACACTGTATCTGCCAGCTGTTGACTAGGGCGCATGTGCCAAGACCAGAGTAGGCACATTTGCTGTATAATGCATCCGTTTCTGTGACAATACCATCAGTAGAGTTGAAAATGCGATGGAAACCCATTTAACTACGATTTTTTTTTTTTCGGTACATGGGAATTTAACCACACAAGTTATTTTTATTAACATTTTAGTCATTTAGCAGATGCTCTTATCCAGAGCGACTTACAGTTAGTGAGTGCATACATTTTCATACTGGCCCCCCATGGGAAACGAACCAACAACCCTGGCATTGCAAGCGCCATGCTCTACCAACTGAGCTACAGGGGACTTTTATGTGCACTATGTCATCACGCACAGCCTTTTATCTGCAAAAAGTCAGTTTGATGGAAACTCATCTCTGGTGGGAAAATGCGCATATTGTTTTATGCAGATTTTTAAATATTCACATTAAAATCGGACGCAAATTGGATGGAAACCTAGCTACTGTAATATATTTCCATTAAAAATAGCTTTTTAGCAAAACAATATTTCTCAAGCAAGAATTTAGCTAGGACTGTGGGAGTGGTCTGAGTGGGAAGGGGAAAACTGAAAAGTAGCTGTTATTGACAGAGAGGTTTGGATCTCTATTTGTTATTGGTCTATGAACTAATTTACTGCATTGTGATGTCACCATGGTTAGCCGAAACACCCGCCCATGTAAACCTGGTGATTAGAAGGTCCTGTGTAGATTTGTATTTTCAATCAGCATCTATAAGGAAATAACACTGATCAAATGTTTTCAGACTTTTACAGTGTTTTTTTTATTTTATTTTTTTATATATATATATATTTTTTTTTTTTCGGGGGATGGATCAGCTTAATATTGCAGATAGATTGTATCTTCTATCAATGTAATTGTCTGCATCACTTCCAATCCCCCATGTTTTTTTTATTTTTTATATATATATTCCCCTTTATTACTTTTCAACCCCACCATCCTTTCCCTACTTGGAGTAAATTAGTGAACAACAACGCCCAGGCCTCTACTTCCGGTCTATACTTACTATCTACACCTTATGGACAGAGTTAATTTTACAATAATTCTATATCTATATCTATATATATATATATATATATATATTTATTTATTTTTTTGCTCCTGAACTTCTTCTACTCTCAACCTCTCCGATCATTTTCATGATGTCCATCCGGTTTGCTTCTAAATGCCATATCTTTCTAACTGTGCTCTTTCCCAAAAGCTCCCAACATACAACCTATATACTTATTATGGACACAGTATGCTTACATTATTAGCTATCTTTGTTATTATTTGTTGTTATTTGTTATTTGTTATTGACTTTTACAGTGTTAGTTTCATCAGCTGTTGTTCAATATGACATAAAACAAAGGAAAAACTGAATTTTGTCTGCCCTGGGCCTTTAATCACATATAAGGCAGATTAATTACAGAATAAATCCTGTACAATAACCACGTGATTAATAATTAATGTAGTCATTAATACATGGTGAAAACTGGGTCTATATACAGTAAGCTCAGGGGCCAATGTGATCTTAGCAGCTGTACTCCCTTGGCACGCAATCGGACGTGATAAGGTTGGCTTTGCATTGCAGCCAATTCCTTGGTGATCTGACTGTCTTCTAATGAAAAGTGTGTTTGCATAACTGTTTTTAGACCGTTGAGTTTTGATGGTCAACGGTATTCATTGCGCTGTCTCTTTAATGCTATGGCCTATAGGCTTATGCATTGTTGCATTTACTTGTGCGAGAAAAAGCGTACAGCGTATGAAGAAAATAGAAGAGAACAGTACATTTATCTTGCTAAAAATACTAAAATGATATAGATTCAGTGACAGATTCTTATATGATGTTGCATCCATAGCTAAACTTAGGCTTTATACAAGTGTGCCATAGGCATGATTGCAATAGGCTGCAATGTGTAAGAGAGTTAGAAGTAGCACTTGAACACATTATGAATGCAATTTTCCCTCCAAATTGCCTCTATTATTCAGAGGCCAAACCGCAAAAAATTCTAGGATATCACAGCGATGGCACTTTAGCTACCAACTTCATTGCAGAATCACAGGGAGTAGACCTATATTCTATGTATTACATTTTCATCTGGGAGGTTTGTGTAGGACTGGGATAATCCCTGTGCAGAACTGTATCTCCCCTCACAACAACTCAGTGGTTCACTGGATCACATCAATCAATTCAATAAGGCCAACATCGCCTTTGTTTTTGAAAGATGCGCCGCTGAAAGCGTGCCAATTTTCAGTGTGTTGGAGTTTCTTACAGCCAGGCAGTATCCACCACAGCGGCGGCTAAATCTGGGCTAAATCCCGCTGACAAAAGAAAGTTACGACTCATGTGTGTCCCCACAACACTCTTAACTCCTCGCTTTCCACACTGGTCCCAATAACTCCACTGTGGCAGTCACCAAGATGAGACAAGAACTGATAATCTCGCAGAGGAGGTCTGCTCTAAATTGACCGAAAGGTTAACACACTAAAGGCTAGTTTACGGTCCGCAGGTTGACTGTGGCTCAACCGACCCGAGTCCCAGCCTAATCTCATGGCTCTTTGACCCCCTGGGCTTTATAATGATCAGCTAGCATAACATTGAAAAGAGGACATTTCAACAACAGAGAGCCAACTGTGTTGTATCCCAACTGGCTATTTATACCACAAGAAGAGGGCAGAACAGTATCCCCTGACATGGGCTTATTATTCGTCCACAGAGGGAAACTCTGATCTCATTCATAGCCACAAAGCTCTTCTCTAAACATAACACTGGGGGCACAGATCTGGAGGTTAATGGTTTATTTAATGGCTTTAAACTCATTTCCCCCAGTAATATGAGTTTTCTCATGAAACGTAATGATATGTAGGGAATGTGCCAGGCCCATTACAGGCTTCATCCAATATTTATATATTTTTTCCCAGAAATGGTTTTCCTGGCTTTAGCCATTCCTGATCTAATGCCAATCATCCCTTATGCCCAATATATTGATGAAATGTGTCATCTGTGGATTAAGGTTGGCATGATTTTGCTCTTCTCTGAGAAACGAAAGCATATTTAGTGACTGGCTACATCTACTCCGATTAAACCAACCTGGACAGTTCTTACTGAAATTGGCTTGTTACTACACTGACGTGCAGGCATGTGCTGTAGGTATATTACGGCTAGGCTAAATTCCATATTAATGGTACACTAACTAATTAGTAGAGCCCTACAGGGCTAGCCATTTCATGAACCACAAGGCATTGCAGTGCCATTCACCCACTAGGAAGACATAACCACTGTGCTGTATGTAAAGTGAGGTTTGTTTGCACTTCTGAGACATTTTAGTGGTTCTCTCATCCCATTCTACATTGTGCTACTCAGTAAACAGGCTAGCGTCATCCTCCTCTCGCTGTGTCGTGATGGCTTGACTGTCTGTGACTCACCCACAGAGAGCATGCTCCTCTGCCTGCCTGCTCGCTAGCGTGACGCTGAGAGGAGAGGCACGACAGGCTCATGTTCAGGCAGTAGAGGCTGCCTCTTGCACGGCCCGCTGGGTACAGTCACGGCATTGTTACCGGGCAGATCCTCCAGTCTGTAGCACGCTCTGTGGCTTGTGAGTGGGTGAGCCAGCAAAGCGGCCTATGACTTGTAGTGATATGACAGATAGGGAACAGGCAGACGCACCATTAGGAAAAGTATGTTGTGGTTCTGGGACCTACTTTTGGGACAGTGGAAAGGATGGGACAGGTTGTGGGGTGGGGATGGAGGTGCATGTGTGAGCGTGTGGTGTGTATGTGCGTGTGTCTACATAAATCCTTGATGCAAACGGTGTATGGAGAACAATGCCCACATCCGCACTCTAGATGTCGTTGGATAAACAAATTCTTAGACATGGGGATAGTATCACAGATGATTGAGTGAAGATTACTGTGTGAGGATTACTGTATGCACTTAATGTGTTATGTTTGCCCAGAGCGTGACATGTGGCTCAATGTCTGAGCATCATGAGACGTGAGCGTGTCTTTACATATCTCCATTCCAAGGGCCATTAAGGTCCATTACAGCTTCACAGTTGAGACCACTGCTTGTTTTACCCGTGAGTGGTATTATGTATGTGTCATACAGTACAAAAACCTCTGTTCTATCTAATCTTCCTTGATCCACACACACACACACGTGCGCACATGACTGCAAGCACACACACATCATAAACATATATACACTACATTTGGCACAAGAACAGACAGAACAAGAACGTACATCACATCCTCACATGCACATACTACCTGTAGCCTATGTACACAAACAAACAGCGATACTGTATGCACTTGATATAACAACAAGGAAAATAAGTGTTATAGTGACTGTACAGAGGACTTCATGTGGTTTTCAGACACTTGTACAGTATAAACACACATGTATGTCACGTGAAAAATGTCATACAAATTATAAAAAGTTAACTTGAACAACTCTGAATTTAATACATGTGAAATTTAAGCTCAATGTGAAAACAGCCATTTCACATGTGAAACTCCAAATTTCACTTTTCTGTTGTTGTAAGGGCCCAGTTGTCTACGTGTCAGTCTGTTGTACAGTAGATGATCTGTGTGGCTCTGCCAAGGTCTATTCCTGTGGAACAGGCTCTGTCTTGGCTGGGCTCCCTCTGAGCTCACTGCTTCAAGAAGAGACCCATTGTTTTGCTTTCAGACTACAGATAGGGTTTCCTCCACCTGCAGCCAAGAAGAGATTTGACCAGCCTTCTCCAATCTTAGTCTACTGTCTAAAGACAGACTTGTTTATATTATTTTTCTCTCTGTCCTTTTTTCTGTTTGGGTTCACAATAACTCTATTAAACCTAGAACTGTCAAATCCAAGGAATAATGTTGTGTGTGTTTACAGGTCCTTGTGTTGTAGTGTGTGTGTGTGTGTGTGTACGCATGTACATGCTCACGTATGCAGGAAAGGGTGAACAGTGGGCAGTGTGGATGTGTGGAGGAGGTCACAATGTTACTTGAAAAAACAGATGCCAACTGTTCAGCTTGAGGTTGGGTTTCTGAGATGAGATGGTGGAGTCTGGGGCATGTACTGTAACAATAAGGCTAAACTGCAGACAATGTCTCTCCACCACCAATATCCAACCCCCACCCCACCCAGCCATCTCTCTCATTAATATTTAATGGAGCTTGACAAATAATTGCCCCATCTGTTACAGTAAGTGCTGCCTCAGCCGCCGACAATAAAAATAATGATGCTGCCGTAGCCCGCGGCCCAAGACAGCCATGTTGATAATTCAATCGGCTTCACTTGGCTTCGGTTGCTGTTGCTGTCTGTACAGTGACTGACTGGAGAGAGGGAGGAGGACGGTAGTAAAGATGTATAGACTGGTCTCTTGCTAGCACTGTTAAAACAGAATGCCACATGAGCTAATGGTTGCAGGAGAGAATCAGCAACCTTGACACAGTTTCCCATCCCACACACACATCCACGCACACACAAGAAGAGCCTCTACTCCAGCCAGCAACAATGTGAATTGTTCGTTAAGCATAGAAAGACACAAACATGAATTATTCTGGAGGAGGGGTCGAGTACTTTATCAGACACAAACTTGTATGCAGCTTATAGTGTCACTGTGCGTGTTGAATGCTCCTGTCTCAGCATTAGGCTTCTATATAAAAGGATAACTGACAATTTTATCAAAACATTTATATCAGAGATTAGTAGACATCAAAACTGTATATAAACAGCTAGTGGAACTCTCCATTACAAAAAACAACACATGAAAAAATAACAACACTTGATTTTCAGACACGTGTGAAGTTTCACATGACACATGGTTTCCCAACATTTCACATGATATTATAAGTTTCACATGTGTTTTTGTAACTGCCAGGATTAGAACGCAGGACAAATTAACATTTTAGTCATTTAGCAGACACTCTTATCCAGAGCGACTTACAGTTAGTGAGTGCATACATTTTCATACTGGTCCCCTGTGGGAATCGAACCCACAACCCTGGCGTTGCAAGCGCCATGCTCTACCAACTGAGCTACTGAGCTACACAGTACAACTAATGGCAGGCCTACCTCATCAAATGACCATGAGCAACCATGAACGACTCATATTCGCTACACTTTCACATGCGTATTTTCACATTTTAATGTCAACTAGGGCTGTCATACAATATTTTTTTTAAATACAGTTTATCACAGGATTTGCTGTGATTAATCACGATTATCGCAAATTCATAATTTGCTCAAATTGATCTGTAATTTTAAGATTTCTTTATACAAGAAGCATTAAAATAATATTGACGTCTTGATTTTGTCCAAAGTAACAGTTAGCAAAATCAGGTAAATTGATAAACACACTTTCTTAAACCTCAAAGTCAACTTCTTTTGACATCGCATTGTTGTTTTTAGCTGTATAGATTATGTATTTTGAATGTTTTGGCTTCTTCCAACGGTCACTGACCTCTCTCTCTGGCCGTGACCTGCTGCCTGACTGACACCACACAGCAGATGCTGACATGATCAAATGCTCAGTGCCTGCCTGTCTGTCTCTCACATGAGGAGAATAACACTATTTCACCACCACATGTGAACTTGCAATTCCACATGTGAAAGTTAGATTTTCACATGAATGTTTCTTACATGTAAAACTGCAAATTAGATTTTTACATTAGATTGTTTTTTTACATGTGAAAATGCAATTCCATATGTGAAAGTGAGTTTTTCACATGTGGTTTTCTTAAATGGGAAACTGCAAATGTCATTTTCACATGTGAACTTGCAATTCCACATGTGAATGTGAGATTCTCACATGAGAAAGTTTTTCACATGTGAAACTGCATTTCCGATTTTCACATGTGAAAGTTTTTAACTACAATTGTGAGGTAAAGAATGTGTGTGAGGTAAAACAAAAAAAAGTAAGGTAAAAATGTGAGTTAAATAAATATGTTTTTTTCTCATGTGAAAAGGTGGCGTTAACATGTGAACTCTAAATGTAATACATGTGAAAATATGGTTTAACATGTTAAATTTAAGCTCAACATGTGAAAACAGCGATTTCACATGTGAAAATGCGATTTTCACATGTGAAAATGCGATTTTCACATGTGAAACTGAAAATTTGTGGCTGTGCTCTGGACTTCCACCCCCAAAAACGGAAGCTGCATGGCCTTGATCCCAGGAACACTGGTGTCACCACGTTGCGAGTGACGTCACAGAGATTAAGTTGTGGGTCGCGTCGAGGGAAGACATTCACACGATACTTGCTGGCCTCTGGGGTTGTGCAGTTTGACCTGGTATGATTAGCCGTGGCCAGAGATGAGCTGCTGCTGTGGGTCCTTAGAGTAAAGCATGTAGTGGATGGCCAAGTTAGCTTCGCACTGTAACGTCATCAACTTGAGACCTGAGGTTCAAACCCGGCCAACCAAAACCATGCCATTTCAATATTGTGGCATCAACCTACACAAAAAAAGATGCTATCTAGAACCAAAAAGGGTGCTTTGGCTGTCCCCATAGGATAACCCCTTTTGGTTCCATGTAGAACCCTTTTGGTTATAGATAGAACACTTTTGGGTTCAATGTAGAACCTTTTCCACAGAGGGTTCTACATGGAACCCAAAAGAGTTCTACCTATGGGGACAGGGTTCTCCTATGGGGACATAGGACTTTTTTCTATGAGTGTACTAAATATATTTCAAGTTTCAAGTTTTATCAGTCATATGTTCGGGATACGCATGGTATACATAATCTAACGAAATGCTTCCTTGCAGATTCCTTCTCGACAATGCAACAACAATAATAAGAATAGAATACGAACATAAAGTAAATGGCTCAGTAGAATACAATAAACATATGAGCATAAGTATAATACAGGAAGGCACAATTTCTAGTCCAATATTTACCTGTGTATTGGGGAAGGGCTATGGGGGCAGTGTATAACCTGAGCAGTGGTGTAAAAATACTTTAAAGTAGTACATAAGTAGTTTTTTGGGGGTATCTGTACTTTACTATTTATAATTTTTGACTACTTTTACTTTTACTTCACTACATTCCTAAATAAAGTAATGTACTTTTTACTCCATACATTTTCCCTGACACCCAAAAGTACTCGTTATTTTGAATGCTTAGCAGGACTGGAAAATGGTCCAATGCACGCGCTTATCAAGAGAACATCCCTGGTCATCCCTACTGCCTCTGATCTGGCAGACTCACTATCCACAAATGCTTCGTTTGTAAATTATGTCTGAATGTTGGAGTGTGCCCCTTGCTATCCGTAAATTCAAAAAACAATAAAATGGTGCCGCCTGGTTTGCTTAATATAAGGGATTTGAAATGATTTACACTTTTACTTTTAGTATATTTCAAACCAAATACTTTTAGACTTTTACTCAAGTAGTATTTTACTGGGTGACTTTCACTTTTACTTGAGTCATTTTCTATTAAGGTATCTTGACTTTTTCCATCACTGGCAGTATAATAAGAGTCTGGTAGCAGCAGTTGTGATGTGTGTGTAGCATGAATGTATATATGTGTGTGTGTATGTCTGTGTTGGTGAGTGCATGAGTGAGTGCATGTGTGCTAAGGTGCTGAGAATCAGAGCAGGTGGTCAGTCCAGTTCAAATGTTCAGCAGTCTGATGGCTTGTAGATAGAAACTTTCTCTGAGCCTGTTGGTATCGGACCTCGTGCTCTGATACCGTCTGCCTGATGGGGTGTAAGGGAGAGAACAGCTCGTGGCTGTCCTGGATGGGTGGGAGCACGGTCCCAGTGACGTACTGGGCCGTCTTCACCAACCGCTGGAGCGCCTTGCGGTCGTGGATGGAGCAATTACCGTACTAGGCTGTGATGCAACCGTTCAGGTCACTCTCAATGGTTCATCGGTAGTATTTGGAGAGGACCCGCCTTAGGAAGTAGAGACACAGTTGCGCCCTCTTGATAAGAGTGGTGGTGTTGTTGGTGACATGACAAGTCCTTGTGATATGGAAACCGAGGTACTTAAAACTTGTCTCTCTCTCTACTGCAGTCCTGTTGATGTGGATAGGGGCATGTTCCCTCCTCTGCTTCCTGAAGTCAACAATCAACTTCTTTGTTTAGCTGACATTGAGGGAGAGGTTGTTGTCATGACACCACAATGCCAACTCGTCGTTGTTGGTTATCAGGCCTACAACCGTGGTGTCGTCAGCAAAGTTGATGGTAGAGTTGGTGTCGTGCAAAGCCACGCCGTCGTGGGTGAACAGGGAGTACAGCAGAGGACTGAGGACACACCCCTGGGGGGCCCCTGTGTTAAATCAGTGTGGAGGAGATGTTGTTGCCAATCCTCACAGCCTGTGGTCTGCCCATCAGGAAGTCCAGGATCCAGTTGCAGAGGGTGGTGTCCAGACCCAGGGCACTGAGCTTGGTGTCGAGCTTGGAGGGAACAATAGTGTTGAATGATGTAGTCAATGAACAGCATTCTCACATAGTTGTCCAGATGTGTTACCGCCGTGTGAATAGAGATGGAAATAGCATCTTCTGTGGATCTGCCTGCAATTTGGAGTGGGTCCAGTGTGCCTGGCATGATGGCCTTGATGTGGGCCATGACCAGCCTCTCGAAGCACTTCGTGATGACTGAGTTGAGTGCGACAGGGCGATAGTCATTTGGGCATGTCACCTTGTTGTTCTTGGGCACTGGGACGATGGTGGTGTCCTTAAAGCAGGTGAGGACTACAGCCTGGGACAGGGACAGGTTGAAGATGTCAGAGAAGACGCCAGCCAGCTGGTCAGCACACACTCTGAGGATGCGGCCAGGGATGCCATCTGGTTGAGAGTTTTCCTCGCGTCAGCCTCGAAGAGCGAAAGCACCTGGTCATCTGGATCATATGAATAGAAGTTAGACGAAGGAAAAACTTGTCTCTTGCCTGCTTTGATTCCATAAAATAAAGTTTCATATTGCTTTATTACAATTCCTAATCTGACCGAATTTCATCTGCCTAGTCACATGTGGGAGTTGAAATAAGCTTAATGAATCTCCTGCTATGTTGCAGGGGTGGACTGGGACAAATATTCGGCCCTGGCATTTTATCCACGAGCCCACATCACTGCGCCCACCACCAACTCACCCCCTTTCCACAGAGGGTTCTACATGGAATCCAAAAGGGTTCTCCTTTTGGAACCCTTTTATCTAATAGTGTACTTGGACACAGGCAGTAGTGCTGACACATATCATTGGCAGTGCAGTGCAGCCTGGCGTCTCTGCTATTTCTGTACAAGTGACTGGCGAGCTGGTCCTCCTATTTTTTAACCAGCTCATGTTTAAAACAAATACGATATGTAAAAACACCACTGGAGATACAACTCACCACTATAACTGTGCCTCTGCTCTAGCTATTTTGTTTACCTCCCTGTTGTGCTGTCTATCTGTCTCAGTATCTTCTCTGCTGTCTCTGTGTTTTTTGTTCTCTGTCTGTCTGTCTGTCTGTCTATCTGTCTGTCTGCCTGTCTGCTTAAAGGGCTATTCCACCATTTTTCAACCTCATTTTCATTATCTCCAGCACAATACCAGTGTCTACATATGTGAAAACGGCGCATATCAACGTTTTGTAGAAAAACATATAAAGTTAAAAAGTTATTTCTGATGACATCATCAAAAGTTACAACACTTTAAAAACAGTGATTTTCATTTTTTCTTGGGTAGAATACCTCCATGTTTGTACAGTCGTGGTCAAAAGTTTTGAGAATGACACAAATACTAATTTTCACAAGGTCTGCTGCCTCAGTTTTTATGATGGCAATTTGCATATACTCCAGAATGTTATGAAGAGTGATCAGATGAATTGCAATTCATTGCAAAGTCCCTCTTTTCCATGAAAATGAAGTTAATCCCAAAATAACATTTCCACTGCATTTCAGCCCTGCCACAAAAGGACCAGCTGCCATCATGTCAGTGATTCTCTTGTTAACACAGGTGAGAGTGTTGACGAGGACAAGGCTGGAGATCACTCTGTCATGCTGATTGAGTTAGAATAACAGACTGGAAGCTTTAAAAGGAGGGTGGTGCTTGAAATCATTGTTCTTCCTCTGTTAACCATGATTACCTGCAAGGAAACACGTACCGTCATCATTGCTTTGCACAAAAAGGGCTTCACAGGCAAGGATATTGCTGCTAGTAAGATTGCACCTAAATCAACCATTTATCGGATCATCAAGAACTTCAAGGAGAGAGGTTCAATTGTTGTGAAGAAGGCTTCAGGGCGCCCAAGAAAGTCCAGCAAGCGCCAGGACCGTCTCCTAAAGTTGATTCAGCTGCGGGATCGGGGCACCACCAGTGCAGAGCTTGCTCAGGAATGGCAGGTGTGAGTGCATCTGCATGCACAGTGAGTCAAAGACTTTTGGAGGATGGCCTGGTGTCAAGAAGGGCAGCGAGGAAGCCACTTCTCTCCAGGAAAAACATCAGGGACAGACTGATATTCTGCAAAAGGTACAGGGATTGGACTGCTGAGGACTGGGGTAAAGTCATTTTCTCTGATGAATCCCCTTTCCGATTGTTTAGGGCATCTGGAAAAAAGCTTGTCCGGAGAAGACAAGGTGAGCGCTACCATCAGTCCTGTGTCATGCCAACAGTAAAGCATCCTGAGACCATTCATGTGTGGGGTTGCTTCTCAGCCAAGGGAGAGAGCTCACTCACAATTTTGCCTAAGAACACAGCCATGAATAAAGAATGGTACCAACACATCCTCCGAGAGCAACTTCTCCCAACCATCCAAGAACAGTTTGGTGACGAACAATGCCTTTTCTAGCATGATGGAGCACCTTGCCATAAGGCAAAAGTGATAACTAAGTGGCTCAGGGAACAAAACATCGAAATATTAGGTCCATGGCCAGGAAACTCCCCAGACCTTAATCCCATTGAGAACTTGTGGTTGATCCTCAAGAGGAGGGTGGACAAACAAAAACCCACAAATTCTGACAAACTCCAAGCATTGATTATGCAAGAATGGGCTGCCATCAGTCAGGATGTGGCCCAGAAGTTAATTGACAGCATGCCAGGGCGGATTGCAGAGGTCTTGAAAAAGAAGGGTCAACACTGCAAATATTGACTCTTTGCATAAACTTAATGTAATTGTCAATAAAAGCCTTTGACACTTATGGAATGCTTGTAATTATACTTCAGTATACCATAGTAACATCTGACAAAAATATCTAAAAACACTGAAGCAGAAAACTTTGTGAAGACCAATACTTGTGTCATTCTCAAAACTTTTGACCACGACTGTATAGTTGCTATATTTAACTGTCAAAATAGACTACAGAATTTCCAGATTTTTTTCAATAGAGTTCAATTACATTAATCTGCATTAATCTGCAGTATGAAAATGTATGCACTCACTAACTGTAAGTCACTCTGGATAAGAGCGTCTGCTAAAAGACTAAAATGTAAATGTATGTGTACTAGCTAATATCACAGGCTAATACATTTTGGGTTCAACACCTGAGGAAGTCGAAATTCAAAACACATTAACTAGATCACTAACTCTAAACATAATACCCACCGCTAGTAGTCATGTATTCATCCAACAGTAAATGTTTCTATGTTTATAGGCACCCTTTTCATTTTTTATGATCCATGGTCTTGGCTGTCTAACTGATGACAGAGTTGGAGCAGGTCTCTTTGCTGATGCAGCGTTTGATTTTGAATGCGAGTTTGTGTGACCTTAGCTCAGCCTATCAGAAAACCGGGCCGGACCATCTTGGTAGGGGGGCCGGCCATTGCCCACTGATCAGCCAAAGGCTAATTACAGATTAGTATAACAGAGAAATTGCACAAAAACCTTTAAAATATATATTAAAAGACCAATGGGCTGCCGGCCATGTCACCTTGTCATTGTTTTATTTGTATATATAAAAAAAAATATTTTGGTGTGTCAATTTCGACCAGCCCACCCAACAAAAACATTGTCCAGCCCATCTGGCATTTGCCAGAATTGCCAGATGGCCAATCCGCCCCTGCTATGTTGTGTTGCCTTTTCCTTCATAATGTGAAGTTGATGAAAGAAAGAATATGATGCATTTAGAAGTCTCATTACTTTTACAGTGAGCACTTCCTCTGGAGTTATTTTGTTGAGGTTATGAATTAGATATGGAGCCCACAGTGGAGGTAGTCTGAAAGATGAAAAATGAACCTTCAGAAAGGCAGAATTAACAAATAAAAAAGGGAGCCTTCCATTCTGATAGAAAAAGTTGTGTACCTACGGATCAGTATTTAGTAGCGGCATTATCACAAATTTTTTTTAAAAAATAAAATAGTTTCAGCTGTCAAAAACCGCTAAACTCTAAAACGCCAATGTAGAATCTCAGCTCTGTCAGCATAGCGATCCTTGTCTGTCTTCTTGCTTCATCTTCGTCCTTTGGGAAAGTGAAGAAAACAGGATGGCTCCATCTTGAATGAAAATAAAAAATAAAATGTGTTCTTTAAAGCTGCATAACTTTAATAATTCAAGTGAAAGGGCTGTCTTTGATAATTGTCACCCTGGATAAGAGAGGTGGTTTGTAGTGGGGGGGTGTGTGTGTGTGGGTGGGGGGGGTGGGGGGGTGGGGGGGATGGGGGGGTCAAGGAGCTCTTGAGGCAGAATGAATGTGCTTGTGTGTGAGGGAGTTTATGCCCCTCTCTCTCTTCTCTTCCTCTCTTCCTTTCTCTCTCTCATTCTCTCCCTCTCCTCTCCGCATTGCAGCAAAAACTGCCAGCTCAGGACGAAGCTCCAGCGGCTGGCATGTCCTCCGGCTCTGGCACACTCCCGCTGTCACCTCCCATGGGACCTGTGTATGTATGTGTGAGAGTGTGATGGGTGCCTGCGTGCGTATCTGTGAGTGTGCAAGCCTCAGTGTATGTATGTGTGTGGGTGTTTTTGCATTCAGATCCTGTCAGAGAAGTTGCTCTCCTGTTGGCGGGCCACAGATCACAGCAGCACAAACCAAGGACACCGTCTGTCCGGGTGTCAATGCAATCGAAAATTCTGCAGACTCCATGCTGCTCTTTTTCTCCTTAAGTCTCCTTGGTGTGCTGCGTGACTATGGGCAGGATGCTGCATACCAGCTATGACCTACATACTGTACTTATCAGCAGATGGGAGAGAGAGAGTATGTTTAATCACGACCAGGAAGAGAAGAAAAGGACTCTGGCTATTGCAGGAACCTACACGTTGCATTGGCTGCCAAGGTCAATACCACACACTCACGCGCATACACATATTGCTACTTGCTAAGAGAGCCACATAGTCTACACACACACATTCACTCATGCAAGTACACATGTACAGTGGGGAAAAAAAGTATTTAGTCAGCCACCAATTGTGCAAGTTCTCCCACTTAAAAAGATGAGAGAGGCCTGTAATTTTCATCATAGGTACACGTCAACTATGACAGACAAAATGAGAAAAAAAATCCAGAAAATCACATTGTAGGATTTTTTATGAATTTATTTGCAAATTATGGTGGAAAATAAGTATTTGGTCAATAACAGAAGTTTCTCAATACTTTGTTATATACCCTTTGTTGGCAATGACACAGGTCAAACGTTTTCTGTAAGTCTTCACAAGGTTTTCACACACTGTTGCTGGTATTTTGGCCCATTCCTCCATGCAGATCTCCTCTAGAGCAGTGATGTTTTGGGGCTGTCGCTGGGCAACACAGACTTTCAACTCCCTCCAAAGATTTTCTATGGGGTTGAGATCTGGAGACTGGCTAGGCCACTCCAGGACCGTGAAATGATTCTTACGAAGCCACTCCTTCGTTGCCCGGGCGGTGTGTTTGGGATCATTGTCATGCTGAAAGACCCAGCCACGTTTCATCTTCAATGCCCTTGCTGATGGAAGGAGGTTTTCACTCAAAATCTCACGATACATGGCCCCATTCATTCTTTCCTTTACACGGATCAGTCGTCCTGGTCCCTTTGCAGAAAAACTGCCCCAAAGCATGATGTTTCCACCCCCATGCTTCACAGTAGGTATGGTGTTCTTTGGATGCAACTCAGCATTCTTTGTCCTCCAAACACGACAAGTTATATTTTGGTTTCATCTGACCATATGACATTCTCCCAATCCTCTTCTGGATCATCCAAATGCACTCTAGCAAACTTCAGATGGGCCTGGACATGTACTGGCTTAAGCAGGGGGACACGTCTGGCACTGCAGGATTTGAGTCCCTGGCGGCGTAGTGTGTTACTGATGGTAGGCTTTGTTACTTTGGTCCCAGCTCTCTGCAGGTAATTCACCAGGTCCCCCCGTGTGGTTCTGGGATTTTTGCTCACCGTTCTTGTGATCATTTTGACCCCACGGGGTGAGATCTTGCGTGGAGCCCCAGATCGAGGGAGATTATCAGTGGTCTTGTATGTCTTCCATTTCCTAATAATTGCTCCCACAGTTGATTTCTTCAAACCAAGCTGCTTACCTATTGCAAATCCAGTCTTCCCAGCCTGGTGTAGGTCTACAATTTTGTTTCTGGTGTCCTTTGACAGCTCTTTGGTCTTGGCCATAGTGGAGTTTGGAGTGTGACTGTTTGAGGTTGTGGACAGGTGTCTTTTATACTGATAACAAGTTCAAACAGGTGCCATTAATACAGGTAACGAGTCGAGGACAGAGGAGCCTCTTAAAGAAGAAGTTACAGGTCTGTGAGAGCCAGAAATCTTGCTTGTTTGTAGGTGACCAAATACTTATTTTCCACCATAATTTGCAAATAAATTCATTAAACATCCTACAATGTGATTTTCTGGATTTTCTTTCTCATTTTGTCTGTCATAGTTGACGTGTACCTATGATGAAAATTACAGGCCTCTCTCATCTTTTTAAGTGGGAGAACTTGCACAATTGGAGGCTGACTAAATACTTTTTTCCCCCACTGTATGCACACACAGACACCACCTCTCAAGCCACAGAGGACGAATGGGTAACTAATGAAGGTGAACATCAGAGCAAGACAGCAGAGCCAAAAGAGTTTAATGGAAGGTCTCGGTGAGGTCATTGAGCAGCAAAAAGACTGTTCAACAACGGTTGAACAATGTCAACCACAAACATGTTCAATAATCATGTACCGGTACCCTCATTACAGTATTATCATTGCTATAGATGTGCTCTTAGTCCATCGCTGAGTCGTTTTGGTGCAATATTCAATAACTACAGTATAATGTGATGTGATATACTGTATAATATTATACAGTGCATTCTGAAAGTATTCAGACCCCTTGACTTTTTCCACATTTTGTTACGTTACAGCCTTATTCTAAAATAGATTTTTTCCTCATCAATCTACACCATACCCCATAATGACAAAGCGAAAACAGGTTTTTAGACATTTTGCACATTTATAAAAAAATAAAAAACAAAGTGGCCTCCATCATTCTTAAATGGAAGAAGTTTGGAACCATCAAGACTCTTCCTAGAGCTGGCCTCATGGGTGGAAAAGAAACAAGAATAGCTTCTTAGCAAAGAGCAATTTCTCAAGCAAGAATTTTGCTAGGACTGTCTGTGAATGGTCTGAGTGAGGGGCCTAATTGGACGAGCCAAATGGGAGGAATATGTAACCTGAAAACTAGCTGTTATTGGCAGAGAGGTTTGGAACTCATTTTCACAATTTCACAGTATTATTCCAACCTCAGTGTTGAAATACTGTATATACTGTATAAAACACAGGAAAATCATGTTTTTGACTCCGCTGGGCCTTTTAAAGTAATCTGTTATGTTTTTAATGAATAATTGTACACAAAATGATAATCTATTACCAAAGCTCCATGATTTATGGAGTGGGGTAATATGTAGGTGTCTAAGTACATAGAAGTATCATTAACAAGAACATCTTCAGGGACAATAGGCAATGTGCAGTTATGTAAATTCACTTGACTTTTCAAATTAATATGGAAATAAGGCAATGACTAACTACACTTATGTAATGCACTTTACACACAAAAGAACAGAAACACCTCCCAGATCGGATAAACTGATAAGTAACAGTAGTAGACATGTTAGAAGTGATGTACAGATAATTAGCTGATCTGGTCTGGGTGATAAGCTTAATTTACTCTGGATCTCCAGTGCTTACTTCTCTCCTACCACAAATCAATTCTGTGTTTTATTGTCTCATTTATATTGCACATTATAATGTGAGTTATGTTTACCACACCTCTGTGATGCCCAACGATGGTCTCTATTGGTTTGCGCTTGTTTGTCTGAGATGTGGGCAGCAGCAGTAGCTGGGTCATCCCAGTGCAGCGGTCATAATAAACGGTGATTCACTGCGTCTGCCAGCCATGCTACTCCTCTTTGCCCTGGGCCTCTTAGTAAGAGCTGACTCATTGGTCACCATCACATTTCTTCTATCAAACAAGGTCTGCAGCCTCTTGTAGTACCATATCCCCATTTATTATGTATTTTATGCATTTTCTGGATTTAAAATGACTATTTTTATATATATTTTGCTATATTATTTATGAGCTTATACTTGATTCAGCGATGATGGGGAAACAGTAGGAAATGATGTTATGACATACTGTCCATTTTGAGCTCATGTAGATGAATTGTAATGTGATACGATTAACATTTGGTGCCTGGTTCTAGTTTGCCACTGTTCCGTTTCTCTCCTTTTCACCAGGACTTGTGGATATCTGATATGCCGTTTGACTGGAGGCACGCTACAGTATGCGGCACAGGGAGAAGAAAACATGCAGAAACTTACTCATGTGGCAAGGTCTAGTAGAGGTTGGAAGGGTACACTGCCTCCTCTAATAATACTCTGTTGAATTGGGTGAAAGAGAGTATTTTAGAAAATCCTACCGCTGCCAATATTTCTCATTCCACCTAACAGAGGACAGGCAAAATGGAAGCCATTGCGGTTATAAAAATGCCCTTGAGATAGAAACAGCACTTTTATACTCAATCTCTTACTGGGATCCTAGTTTTCCTACTGTATGACTGAGGGAGTTGGCTGCCAGCTTAACACATTATATTCTGCTGAACCAGGCTCAGGTTTGTGTGAGTTGGGTCAGTTCATTGCCATAGCCCACACATGAAGATACTAAACCAGGGTCAGCCAGTCATTGTGAATGAGGTCACTGGTGGTGATTGAAGTGTCGCAAGCCTGCCACTCATACTTGCTTGCATTAGACGCTGATGCTGGGGTTGCATGCCCATTCGGGAGATTCCATGCTTGTCGTTCTGGGAATGCCTGGAAATCAATGAGCCTCTGGATTGGGACCATGTCATTGCACAGCACAGTACATCAGGATATACAGTATCAGAACATACACACAGGCACACACACATACAGAGGGAGGGTGATGGAAAGATAGAGATAGAGTGAAGCAGAACAGTGGACAAGGAGTGCACAAAGACTGGAGCAGGAGGTCAGAACTCATGCTTGTTGGTGTTGTTGTTGCTGTTGTAGCTCAGTTGGTAGAGCATGGCGTTTGCAACGCCAGGGTTGTGGGTTCGTTTCCCACAGGGGACCAGTATGAAAAAAAATGTATGCACTCACTAACTGTAAGTCGCTCTGGATAAGAGCGTCTGCTAAATGACTTAAATGTAAATGTATATCTGGGCCAGGCCGGGAGAGTCCAGGGAACACCCACGGCATGAAAGCAGCAGCAGCTTCAAGCCTATCCTTGTTCTCTGTCTTGTGGGCGGTGTTACTAGCAACCAGCATGTGGGATGGATCACGTTCGGATGAAGCAGATGCAAGGGAGACTTGTATTTTGTGCTAATCCTTCCTGGGTAGTCAAAGGCTTTTAGAAAAAAGTTATCCTTTCATTGATTTCTACAAAGACATGAAGAGTTCTCATTTTCGAAGCACACAGGTCTTTGTTAGATTTAAATTGTGGTTGATAGCCAACAAACAAGCATGGATGTTCATGAAACGTTTTATTGGCTGTATCAACTATATTTATGTTCTTCTTATGGTTTTACGTTTATGAATGAATGTTATTGTCTAATTATACATGACTACTGCATCACTAGGTTTTGTGGCAGATGCAATAAGCTATTAAGCCATTATAAGGGCTACCTCGTAAACTTTAGTGACACAATTTCCTATTCACAATGCCATGGTGTCATTTGGTATGTTGAGAATGTTTGTAAACTAGGTGTGGTCATGACTTGAGTATTCACTGTGCCATGTAGCCTGGTACAGTTTGGACTGTTCATGGCACACAGCACAGACACGGCACAGACCTGACGAACAAGATCACCCTGTTGAGAGAGGGCATACGGGTTCCTTCCCTCAACAACAACAACAAAACAAACAGGATGCATCACTCAGCTGGGTGCGATTGGTGGTGGTATGTGAGGTAGGTTAAACACAGTGTGAAGTACTATGGAATGTTTCTGTCTGAAAGGTGATTAAGTACATATTTTAATAATGATGTAGGTCACCAGTCACATCAGAAAAAAAGATTTGGTGACATCCATTTCTGTAACATTGAAAATACGTTATCAATCTGTTTTTGGCCACTGTGCCCCTCTGGTCGAAAATAAAATATCCCAATGCCCCAGGGCAGTGATTGGGGACATTGCCCTGTGTATACTTTGCCCTGTGTAGAGTGTCCTGACTCTCTGTGGTCACTAAAGATCCCATGGCACTTATTGTAAGAGTAGGGGTGTTAACCCCGGTGTCCTGGCTAAATTCCCAATCTGGCCCTCATACCATATTCCAATTGGCTCATTCATCCCCCCTCCTCTCTCCTGTAACTATTCCCCATGTCATTGCTGTAAATGAGAATGTGTAAATGAGAACTTACCTGGTAAAATAAGGGTAAAATAAAAACATTTAATAAATAAAATACTAAATTGTTGAAACTCCAAGACTGTGTGTTTGGTTGACTAGCAGCCCAATCTCCATCTAAAATAGATAAGGATTGTCTCTCTCTCACACACACACATACACACACACACACAACCTTGATGATACCTTTGTTACTATGTTACTACTGTTTGTTTTCTCCTCCCGATGTTGACTCACCACAAATACCACCTGGTTCATTCTTCTCTTCCAGAAAACCTGCATTTCTGTCATTCCTTTGTATCCACAGCTGCTCCCTGCAAGTTTCAAGTTTTAATGTCACATGCACAAGTACAGTGCAATGCCTTTCTTGCAAGCTCCAAACCCAACAATGCAGTAATCCATATCAATGTAGCACTAAAAATAACATAAGGTAGAACAAAAACACAATACATTGAAAATAAGAAGAACATGAGAAAGAAGCTACAATGCCTTTAGAAAGTATTCACACCCCTTGACTTTTTCCACATTTTGTTGTGTTACAGCCTGAATTTAAAATTGATTACATGTAAATGTTTGTGGCACTGGCCTACACACAATACCACATAATCTAAAAGTGGAATTATGTTTTTATAAATGTTTACAAATTAATAAAAAATAAAAAGCTGAAATGTCTTGAGTCAATAAGTTTTCAACCACTTTGTTATGGCAAGCCTAAATAAGTTCAGGAGTAAATATTTGCTTAACAAGTGTCATGATAAGTTGCATGGACTCACTCTGTGTGCAATAATAGTGTTTAACATATTTTTTGATTGACTACCTCATCTCTGTACCCCACACATACAATTATCCGTAAGGTCCCTCAGTCGAGCAGTGAATTTCAAACACAAAATCAGACCAGACGAGGTTTTCGAATGCCTCGTAAAGAAGGGCACCTATTGGTAGATGGAAACCACTCAGGGATTTCACCGAGGCCAATGGTGACTTTAAAAAAGTTACAGAGTTTAATGGCTGTGATAGGAGAAAACTGAGGATGGATCAACAGCATTGTAGTTACTCCACAATACTAACCTAAATGACTAAGTGAAAAGAAGGAAGCCTGTACAGAATAAAAATATTCTAAAACATGCATCCTGTTTGCAATAACAGGATAGGGCAGCACCTTAGAGGCTGCTGCTCTATGTACATAGACATGGAATCACTGGTCACTTTAATAATGGAACACTAGACAATTTAATAATGTTTACATACTGTTTTACTCATTACATGTGTATTCTACTGTATTTTGGTCAATGCCACTCCGACATTGCTCGTCCTAATATTTATATATTTCTTAATTCCATTATTTTACTTTTAGTGCGTATTGTTATGAATTGTTAGATACTACTGCACTGTTGGAACTAGGAACACAAGCATTTCGCTACACCCGCAATAACATCTGCTAAATATGCGTATGTGACCAATACAATTTGATTTGATTTGAATTGAAGTAAAACTACCACACGTGGCAAAAAAAGTAACTTTTTGTCCTGAATACAAATAGTTATGTTTGGGGCAAATCCAACACTTCACATCACTGAGTACCACTCTTCATATTTTCAAGCATGGTGGTGACTGCATCATGTTATGGGTATGCTTGTCATTGGCAAGGACTATGGAGTTTTTTAGGATGAAAAGAAACGGAATAGAGCTAAGCACAGGCAACATCCTAGAGGAAAACCTGATTCAGTCGGCTTTCCAACAGACACTGTGAGACAAATTCACCTTTCAGCAGGACAATAACCTAAAACACAAGGCCAAATATACACTGGAGTTGCTTACAAAGATGTCATTGAATGTTCCTGAGTGGAGTAGTTAGTTTTGACTTAAATCATCAATTAAAATGGCAAGACTTGAAAATAGCTGTCTAGCAATGATCAACAACCAACTTGACAGAGCTTGAAGAATGTTTTTAAGAATAGTGTACAATCCAGGTGTGCAAAGCGCTAAGAAACTTACCCAGAAAGACTCACAGCTGTAATCGCTGCCAAAGGTACATCTAATATGTAATGACTCAGAGTTGTGAATACTTATGTAAATGAGATATTTCCGTATTTCATTTTCAATAAATTAGCAAAACATTCTAAAAACATGTTTTCAATTCGTCAGCATCGAGTATTGTGTGTAGATTAATTTTTGAATTCAGGCTGTAACACAACAAAATGTGGAATAAGTCAAGGGGTATGAATACTTTCTGAAGGCACTGTATATACAGGGTCATTTCCAATGGGCAGGGATACTGGAGTGATGAAGGTAGATATGTATATGGCTAAGTTGACTAGACATCAGGATATATGATTTACATTTTAGTCATTTAGCAGATGCTCTTATCCAGAGTGACTTACAGTTAGTGAGTGCATACATTTTTCATACTGGCCCCCGTGGGAATCGAACCCACAACCCTGGCGTTGCAAGCGCCATGCTCTACCAACTGAGCTACACGGTAGAGCAGCAGCAGCGTAAATGATGATTGTATGTGAGTGTGTGAGCGCGTGTGTAAATTTGTGCATGTTATGTGTGTGTTGGAGTGTCAGTGTGCGTGAGTGTGTAGATTCCTATGAGTGTGCATAGCACTAGTGCAAAAATGTAAATACAATACAAGGGTCAACTCAGTTAGTCCATGTAGCCATTCTGTTAGCTATTTAGCAGTCTTATGACTTGGGGATAGAAGCTGTTCAGGAGCCTGTTGGTGTCAGACTTGATGCACCGGTGGTGCTTGCCATGTGGAAGCAGAGAGAACAATCTATGGCTTGGGTGGCTGGAGTCTTTAATGATTTTCCGGGCCTTTCTTTCCCACCGACTGATATAGAGGTCCTGGATGGCAGGGAGCTCGGCCCCAGTGATGTACTGGGCTGTCTGCACCACCTTCTGTAGCGCCATGCGATTGAGGGCGGTGCTGTTGCCATACCAAGCAGTGATGCAGCCAATCGAGATGCTCTCAATGGTGCAGATTTGAGTGCCCTGGCCAAACCTTCAACTTCCTTATGGGGATGAGGCGCTGTCGCACCTTCTTCACTACTGTGCGCAGCACATGTGAGTGAACCATTTTAAGTCCTTAGTGATTTTGGAACCCAAGGAACTTGAAGCTCTCGACCCGCTCCACTGCAACCCCATCGATGTGGATGGGGGTGTGCAAAGGATCCAGTTGCAGAGGGAGGTGTTCAGTCCCAGGTTTTAGGTTATTTTATGCTAAGCTAACTTTAGGTTAGTTATTAAGTAACGTCCCTGTGCGTCTTACACATGGTTTCCAATTGTCATAACGTAACATTCAAAATCTGGGCATACAGAACATACATTGAGCAAAAGGTTCCTAGTAACATCTAGAACTTTCTGTTTACTCTCTCTGAAATTCTTGCATATATTACTTTTACTTTAACGTGTTATGGTTGCTCTGGGAGCATTATTGGGTCCAAAAAAACAACAACTGTTTTTACTATACCTGCTTAACTGCCTCCAATCACCTCATTCCATTCCCCTGTAAACAAACCAACTCCCCAGCCAGCCAGCGCCAGCCGCCAAGGCCCTGATTATCAGTCCTGATGTTGCTCTATGATCGGTCTCGCTGAGATCCATTCAACAGACTGTCTAAATATAGCTATGGTGGACCAGACAGGATGGGACTTGTGGACTTGTTTTCTTTGGACAGTTGCAGCAGTGTTTTTGTTTTAGTCGCTGGTGACATACAGTAGCCTACACAGGATAAATGTTTTTACCAGACACTTGGCAAGAGACCTGGGGACTGTGGTGGATGGTTAACACTTTAGTTATCTTACCATTGCACTGGACAACAGCGTAAATTTGAGATAGACCACTGTAGTTTCCCACATTTTTAAAGCTATATTTTTCAGTTTGCCTGTCATGTCTATAGGAAATGTTTGGTAGAGAGCTAAATGTAGCAACAAGAACATTCCATCTGACTGAAAGGAAATGGTGTCTCTTGCTATGTATGAGTTAGAGGCTTTAAAGGATTTTGCTTTCATAAGGAAAAAGGTAACATCAATTTATCATAACCACAGGGTTACTGTACTGCACATTCCATACGAACAAAAACCTGCTGTGGTCTCAATGTGCACATCTTGAAAGTGAGTTTGAGAGCCGGTTGATTGGAAGAGTATGTCTCATAGCTAAAACCCATGTCACTCCACTGAGAGGCCCTCACACCCACACACATACCCCTCCCTCATTTCCTAAAACCCCGGTCACTTGTGGCTGTTGAGTTCCTCTGTCAGACTCGCCTCCCCGGCCCACAATCCCCTTCAGAGGAACCAGGAAGACACAACACAACATAGCAACACATATAGTTGGTACCATGCTGGACTGTAAATACAGATGGGTATTTTTTGTGTTGACTGACCCTATTTTGTGATCTTTGTGTTTTTACAGAGCTTTCTTATCTAGAACAATAGCTCTACTAACTCCAGTTTGTTCCTGCATTGAGTTCATGATTCAATGACAGGTAAACAATAGGCCTGTCCTATTGGGACATCCCATCAAACAAAAACGAAAGCACTCATGTGATTCAATGTGATGCACATAATATTAGTGTTGTATACAACTGCGATTCCTGGGCAGTAAACATACATACAGATGTAGGATCTTAATTTGATCACTCTTTTGTTGCTGAGAAATTTCCTTATAGTGTATTTGAGGTTTTAAAAGGCTTCTAAAGTTTCTAATTTCCATGTCAGATTTGATTTGCCCTAATGAACAATTTATCAACCACTACAAAAATGTTCCATTAATTATAATCCACATAATAATTCACAATTCCTGTTGCTGCAGGATTATTTTCTTGCTGTAGCAAACTGCCTCAAATTAAGATCCTACATCTGTAATGACAATACAAAACAACACAATACACAATATACAATTAATGCCCATCAAGGGGCAAATAATGTTGTTTTGATCAAAGAGAAATAGCTATGTTCATTTTCAGAATATGTGAGGGAAATGCATTAGTGATTCTTCAGTAGATTCAGCAACCTGAAAATGTCTGCTAGAACTGTTGAGATTTTATTCAGACATTTTGCTTTCCTTGGAAACACCACAATATGTCTGGCAATAAAAAATGCATTTGAAGACCAAATAGTTCCCCAGACTTGAATTGAATTTTTCCCTTTGTGAGTTTCAAACAGCGTAGGCTAATCACAGGGCATTATTCAATCACTATTTAAAGGCCCAGTGAATTCAAAATTCTGTTTTCCTGTGTTTTGTATCATATTGTACAACAGCTGATGAAACTAACACTGTAAAAGTGTGAAGAAATTTGATCAGTGTTATTTCCTGATAGTTGCTGGTTGAATATACAATCTACAAAGGACCTTCTGATCAGGGTGGAGTTTTTCGCTTGCCTGGTGACATCATAACTTAATGTAGACCAATAACAAATAGAGTTCCAAACCTCTCTGCCATCAACAGGTCGTTTTCAGAAGACATATCCCCACTCAGACCACTACCAGACAGTCCTAGCAAATGTTTTGCTTGAGAAATAGGCCTAGATTCAATCAGATCAAGCGTTAACTGGCCACATAGAGGATGCAGGGACGACTCTAACCTTTTGGATGCCCTAAGTGACATTTTGTCATCCGTCTGGTCGGTATTCAGCCATGATTACTACAAGTTTAGATAGCTGGCTAGACTAACTTACCAATCTAAAAAGTGTTTGCTGACATGGCTAATTGAGTGACTGCAAGTGACTGACATAACAAAAGAAAAATTGCTGATGCACAAACACATTTCAAACTTGCACCTTGTGTATACTACTATTCTAACTCTGACCAGTAAGTTGAGACCCTGACTAAGTTCCTAAGAAAAACATTGTTTGGGTTGGGGGCCCCCTAGCGACCCAGGGCCCTAAGCAATCACTGATGTCGCTTATGCCTGGAACCGGCCCTGAGCGGATGGTTTGGCGGTGTCAGAGGTGAAACGGAGGTGGAACTGCATTGGATCCATCAAATCTGTGAGCAGCTGCTCTTGCGATCATTGTCACGATGCCACACCTGCCCATTCAGAACAAGAAAATGTAGGCTATATAGAAATAATTATGCTCAAAATGAAAAATCAAGAAACAAAATAATAAGGATTTATATCATCCTAATCGAGGTGTAGATTACATCTCACATTCCTGTTTGAACTTGTAAAAAAGGCTGCATGGGATTTCTGTTAATGCGACTCCGTGCAGCCATTGGCAATGTCCGCTTTAGGTACAGTTGAAGTCGGAAGTTTACATACACCTTAGCCAAATACATTTAAACTAAATTTTTCACAATTAATGACATTTAATCCTAGTAAAAATTCCCTGTTTTAGGTCAGTTAGGATCACCACTTTATTTTAAGAATGTGAAATGTCAGAATAATAGTAGAGAGAATGATTTATTTAAGCTTTTATTTCTTTCATCACATTCCCAGTGGGTCAGAAGTTTACATACACTCAATTAGTATTTGGTAGCATTGCCTTTAAATTGTTTAACTTGGGTCAAACGTTTCGGATAGCCTTCCACAAGCTTCCCACAATAAGTTGGGTGAATTTTGGCCCATTCCTCCTGACAGAGCTGGTGTAACTGAGTCAGGTTTGTAGGCCTCCTTGCTCGCACACGCTTTTTCAGTTCTGCCCACAAATGTTCTATAGGATTGAGGTCAGGGCTTTGTGATGAGGTCAGGGCTTTCTGATGTAAGTCGCTCTGGATAAGAGCGTCTGCTAAATGACGTATATGTATGTATATGTATGTGATGGCCACTCCAATACCTTGACTTTGTTGTCCTTAAGCCATTTTGCCACAACTTTGGAAGTATGCTTGGGGTCATTGTCCATTTGGAAGACCCATTTGCGACCAAATTTAACTTCCTGACTGATGTCTTGAGATCTTGCTTCAATATATCCACATAATTTTCCTTCCTCATGATGCCATCTATTTTGTGAAGTGCACCAGTCCCTCCTGCAGCAAAGCACCCCCACAGCATGATGCTGCCACCCCATGCTTCACGGTTGGGATGGTGTTCTTTGGCTTACAAGCAACCCCCTTTTTCCTCCAAACATAATGATGGTCATTATGGCCAAACAGTTCTATTTTTGTTTCATCAGACCAGAGGACATTTCTCCAAAAAGTACGATCTTTGTCTTCATGTGCAGTTGCAAACCGTAGTCTGGCTTTTTTATGGCGGTTTTGGACCATGGCTTCTTCCTTGCTGAGCGACCTTTCAGGTTATGTCGATATAGGACTTGTTTTACTGTGGATATAGATACTTTTGTACCTGTTTCCTCCAGCATCTTCACAAGGTCCTTTGCTGTTGTTCTTGGATTGATTTGCACTTTCCTCACCAAAGTATGTTAATCTCTAGAAGACAGAACGCGTCTCCCTCCTGAGCAGTATGACGGCTGCGTGGTCCCATGGGGTTTATACTTGTGTACTATTGTTTGTATAGATGAACGTGGTACCTTCAGTCGTTTGGAAATTGCTCCCAAGGATGAACCAGACTTGTGGAGGTCTACAATCTTGGCTGATTTCTTTTGATTTTCCCATGATGTCAAGCAAAGAGGCACTGAGTTTGAAGGTAGGCCTTGAAATACATCCACAGGTACACCTCCAATTGACTCAAATGATGTCAATTAGCCTATCAGAAGCTTCAAAAGCCATGACATAATGTTCTGGTATTTTCCAAGCTGTTTAAAGGCAGTCAACTTAGTGTATGTAAACCTCTGACCCACTGGAATTGTGATACAGTGAATTATAAGTGAAATAATCTGTCTGTAAACATTTGTTAGAAAAATTACTTGTGTCATGCACAAAGTAGATGTCCTAACCGACTTGCCAAAACTATAGTTTGTTAAAAATAAATGTGTGGAGTGGTTGAAAAACAAGTTTTAATGACTCCAACCTAAGTGTATGTAAACTTCCGACTTCAACTGTATAATGCCAGGGGCCACTTGTGGATTTGACAGATATAATGCAGTTCCACCTCCGACACTATCAAAACAACTGCTATGCGGATCTTGGCTAAAGCGGAACTGAAGCTATTTTTATTTATTTCTGACCATTTTAATGGAAAACTATTACAGTAAGGTACTTAGTTGTTACCTAGAAATGATTTGATATTGAGATAAAAACGGCTGCATTGGGCCTTTAATATGCTTGACTACCCTTCACACAGAGATATAAGACTGGTCTGCTGAGAGGTTCAAACACAGCTGATATTGCGGGCATATGGGACTGAAAATCCCAGAAGGCATTGTGAGGGGGGTGCAGTCGATGTAGTTGGAGGGATGGGGTGGGGGGGTATAGGGAGCTGAGCCTTCTGCATATCTGATGAGAGGAGAACAGAAGGTTTGGGGGTTATGGGGGGTGAGGAGAAGGGGAGGGGGTCAGGCATGGGGATGATGGAAACACACAACAAAGAGACACAAAGCCTCGACCTTGAGCTTATAAATGGCTGCAGGGGAGGAAGAGGGAGTCACCCTAATCCTGACCTTGTTTCTGCCAATGACAACGGCCCATAAGTGCTCCTCATTACTTCTCATGTGGTCTCCATTTCATAACACGCCTTTCAAGATCAAAATGTCCCTAGAAGACGACCCTGGAGAAACAATTTCAAGTAAAAAGGGCTTGCATGATTCATAAGCTGGTTAGTCAACGGGTCAACTGCTTATGGCTGCTACTAAAAAACCATAAACGATATTGAAAAACTATACCCTCAACCTGTTCTAGGTTGTTTCTCTATACAGCAGCATCTACTCACTATTTGGGTGGCAGTCTTCAAAAGCTTGCGTTTACTGAGGGAAGATAGTATACCAAATGTGCCACTTAACCCTCGACCCTGACACAGCCGCCAAAATAAACCTAATTTCCAGCTATTTAGACTGGGAGAGCTACCTCTCCAGGGAGATAATGGATATTGTAATCACCAAGGGAAATGGAAACCAAACTGTTACCGTGGCAACCAGGCCTGACATGGGAAAAACCCATTACTGAAAATAGGACGTGGAAGAAAAGTAGAAACCAACACATTTTGTATATATGAGGGTGGTATACATTAATGTGTCAAATATGATTTTAAAAGGTTATGAGGTCGAATATTCAATGCGAAAAATGCACAGCCTTAAGGCATTACGTAGGCCTAGTTGATTATCAAGGATCAGTTGGAAAATATGGAATTTACCTGTGTTGTATGTTGCGTTTAGTGTACCACCTTCAACAGGAAGTCATATCATCAACATACAATTCTGTGTTTGCTTGGGTGTTCAGGCAGACCAGGGACTGTGGTTTGTGGTGGCACAGAGGATCACTGAGACAGACAGGCAGGAGACATGCAAATCAGATGACTTTTAAATGGACCATGATGATATCAAAGATAGAAATGACGTACATGTTTTTCTCTCTCCACTGGAACTTCTAACAAGCTTCCGTTGTTGAGTGTAATTTAAATACAGATTTCACTTCTGCCTTTTTCCATAAAAGGGAATAACATTATAGATTAACTGGAGCACTGTACATGAATAGCATAATAGTTCAAAATGATAATGAGGTACTTTATACCATGAACATTGGCACATATATGGCAGTTGATAAGCAGGAGCCAAAAAATGTACATTGTAACAATCCGTTTTAAATGTTGGATATTGACTTGTAGTGAGTTTAAACTAAATCAATAGGATTAGCAATGGTTCAACTGTGACTGTGACCATACAGCACAAACTTTATCTGCCTCGTACTCCATAGGGTCAAATCAGTTCAACTCTCCCGGGCACCCATCGCCACCTTCCAAAAAAAGACATGAACTTCCACTTCACCCTCCCTCTGTATTGCATTCTCTTGGCGGTTGCGCCCTAATTACAGTATTAGCCCTGGCTGTCCCCCAGCACTTAATCTCTCTCTCTCTCTCTCTCTCTCAATTGTGACGTGGGGATCTGTATATGGCCTGACTGTGGCGTGATCCTTTGAGCTCTGTCATGGCTGAGACGGAGTCGGAACTCAGAACCTTTCATCAGACTTGTCATGCTAGAGGCTTGAAACTGGAATGAGAAATGCAGAAAGTGATGAGTGACTCTGTCTGAGGGAAACATGCAGAGTTGTTAGAAGGGGTCAAGAGCAGGAGTGGAGTGGAGGGGTCAATTGGAGGGTGGGGGCACCCCTAACAATAATATCAACCAATCAATAAAGAATTAAGGAAACATTAAGAGCTGTTTTTGCCAAAAAGACGACATATTGGAAAAACGTCTTGAACCGTGGTGTATTGTGCATCAATCAAATTTAGATGGGCTCTATGTAGGGCTCAGCCCCAACTCCCCAGCCTCAAGTCATGTTTTTCCTTCCATGACAATGTAAGTTCTTAATTGACTCCTACACAGTGTCCCTATGACGTGGATTTCCTGAGCCCTTCCTGTCCTTGTCCTCCCGGCTCTGTGTTCTCCTCCTATCAGGTGCCAGGATTCAGGTGGGGACCCAGGTGACCTGTGGTGGTGTGTAGGGTTTAGCTCTGTGACGTCAGATGCTCAGTATGTCAGAAGAAAAGAAGCCCACGTTGGCTGCAGACAGACCTGCTCTAAATAAAGCTCAGGTCAACCTGCCAGCACGTAGCATTGGTGCTCACGTGGTGTCCTTGACAAGAGAAATGTTACTGCCTTTAGAGGTATCTTCTTGCTGTTGAACAGGCTAATTGGAATATTCACTTTATATTTGGTGTATTTTCCAAGGAATTCTGTCATTTTGGAGTTGAAGTCTGTCCAGCAATAATTAAGCAAACACTCACAGGTGCTAGCTAGCATAAGCACAATAATATTCTCCCAGTGGGGATTAGGGCCAATGCCTGTCAGAGAGGAAAGGAGATGATGAGACTCGAGAGGCAAGGTGACTCAGATGGACTGTGGAGAGAAAAGTCACTTAGTGTTCCTGATGAGACAGTATCTGACAGCAATACAAAACAAGTTTGTCTGTGTTCCTATTGCTCTGGCTCTCTTTCAGACACACACACACACCATCACAGCTCCAATTTGGGTCCTTTTCATTCTAAATATACAGGTCTGAGACTGACATCCATCAAAAGAGCTGTCCTCATCCAATGTGTGATGCAAACCACAAATGCAAAGAACACCTCCACACCGAGCACATTACACTAATAACATAATTACAGGGACGTTAATTTGGGTCGCTCGGGTGCGTATAAAAAAAAGTGTGATAATTGGGCCTTGCTAGCCTGGGATGTTACAGTGGAAGAGTGGAAGACAATGAGGCTAGTGTGTGGGCATGTGGTACGGAGAGAAGGAGACAGACAGGCGAGTGGATGACAGACCTGTGGATTCCCTCCCCCCAGGTGTGACACACAAAGGGCCTGTTGTGGAGGAGTACAAGAGCTCTGCAGTAGGCTGCAATTACATGGCGGAGAGAGAGAGAGACAAAGGAGAGAGAGAGAAAGAGAGAAAGAGAGAGAGAGAGGGGGGGGGTGAGGGAGTGAGTGAGAGAGAGGGACTGAGAGAAGGGAAAAGTAGAGACAGAGAAGGAGATAGATATTGAGGGGGAGAGAGGGACAAGGAGGAAGAGGAGGGAAGCAGAAGTGATTGAGAGATAATAATAATAATAATATGCCATTTAGCAGACGCTTTTATCCAAAGCGACTTACAGTCGTGCGTGCATACATTTTTGTGTATGGGTGGTCCCGGGGATCGAACCCACTACCTTGGCGTTACAAGCGCCGTGCTCTACCAGCTGAGCTACAGAGGAGATAATATAGGAGAGGGAGAGAAGGAAGAAAGAGAGAGAAAAGGAGGAGAGGAACAGAGCCATGTAGTGCAGGCTCAGAGATAGAGAGACACGGCTAGGCAGTGAAAGAGAAAAATAGGAGAAAATGGTTGAGACAGAGATGGGAAAATAGCTTTTCAAAGATTTGGAGAGATAAATAAGAAGATGAGGGATAGGGGCATATGGGAGAGAAGAGAGAGAGAGAATCCACTAGCAGCCAAACAGTAGGCAGCAGGGGACAATCGTCAGCCAAATGCATAGGACCGAGGACAAACACTATAAAAAATGAAAAGCTTTTCCATTGTCAATACTAATGTGGTTTACCATTTCTTTGATAAATAATTTATCCCTTGTACTTGTGGAATGTATACTAAATGCATTCGTATGTTTGATTTATTTATTTATTTTTTAACAAAGCTCTTGCTCATTTTACACATTGACAGGGAGAACACATACAAGGTGAAATCTGACAAGTACACAGTGAGAAAGATGGGTTACTGTTGACTCAGGCTGTGGTTGTATTTACCCCAGGTAAGGGGACATGTATGCACTGGTCCAGTCAAGATGATCATGTGATACAGTGATACAGTGGGGGGAAAAAGTATTTAGTCAGCCACCAATTGTGCAAGTTCTCCCACTGAAAAAGATGAGAGAGACCTGTAATTTTCATCATAGCTACATGTCAACTATGACAGACAAAATGAGAAAAAAAAATCCAGAAAATCACATTGTAGGATTTTTAATGAATTTATTTGCAAATTATGGTGGAAAATAAGTATTTGGTCAATAACAAAAGTTTCTCAATACTTTGTTATATACCCTTTGTTGGCAATGACACAGGTCAAACGTTTTCTGTAAGTCTTCACAAGGTTTTCACACACTGTTGCTGGTATTTTGGCCCATTCCTCCATGCAGATCTCCTCTAGAGCAGTGATGTTTTGGGGCTGTCGCTGGGCAACACGGACTTTCAACTCCCCTCCAAAGATTTTCTATGGGGTTGAGATCTGGAGACTGGCTAGGCCACTCCAGGACCTTGAAATGCTTCTTACGAAGCCACTCCTTTGTTGCCCGGGCGGTGTGTTTGGGATCATTGTCATGCTGAAAGACCCAGCCACGTTTCATCTTCAATGCCCTTGCTGATGGAAGGAGGTTTTCACTCAAAATCTCACGATACATGGCCCCATTCATTCTTTCCTTTACACGGATCAGTCGTCCTGGTCCCTTTGCAGAAAAACAGCCCCAAAGCATGATGTTTCCACCCCCATGCTTCACAGTAGGTATGGTGTTCTTTGGATGCAACTCAGCATTCTTTGTCCTCCAAACACGACGAGTTGAGTTATTACCAAAAAAGTTCTATTTTGGTTTCATCTGACCATATGACATTCTCCCAATCCTCTTCTGGATCATCCAAATGCACTCTAGCAAACTTCAGACGGGCCTGGACATGTACTGGCTTAAGCAGGGGGACACGTCTAGCACTGCAGGATTTGAGTCCCTGGCGGCGTAGTGTGTTACTGATGGTAGGCTTTGTTACTTTGGTCCCAGCTCTCTGCAGGTCATTCACTAGGTCCCCCCGTGTGGTTCTGGGATTTTTGCTCACCGTTCTTGTGATCATTTTGACCCCACGGGGTGAGATCTTGCGTGGAGCCCCAGATCGAGGGAGATTATCAGTGGTCTTGTATGTCTTCCATTTCCTAATAATTGCTCCCACAGTTGATTTCTTCAAACCAAGCTGCTTACCTATTGCAGATCCAGTCTTCCCAGCCTGGTGCAGGTCTACAATTTTGTTTCTGGTGTCCTTTGACAGCTCTTTGGTCTTGGCCATAGTGGAGTTTGGAGTGTGACTGTTTGAGGTTGTGGATAGGTGTCTTTTATACTGATAACAAGTTCAAACAGATGCCATTAATACAGGTAACGAGTGGAGGACAGAGGAGCCTCTTAAAGAAGAAGTTACAGGTCTGTGAGAGCCAGAAATCTTGCTTGTTTGTAGGTGACCAAATACTTATTTTCCACCATAATTTGCTAATAAATTATTAAAAAATCCTACAATGTGATTTTGTGGATTTTTTTTCTCATTTTGTCTGTCATAGTTGACGTGTACCTATGATGAAAATTACAGGCCTCTCTCATCTTTTTAAGTGGGAGAACTTGCACAATTGGTGGCTGACTAAATACTTTTTTCCCCCACTGTATCTACCAATTGTCTACATATGCATACTGATGCATCTACTTCATTACTCTATTACTATGTAACACCCCTGCCCCACACACACACACACAAACACACATTGCACAGAGCTACACAAATTTACACACACACACACACACACACACACATATGGAGAGTGCTCCCTCCCTAATGGCTGCTGAGGGGGCACCACGTGGAAGTGCAGTCACGGGGACTACAGATCACACGTGCACCGCTCTCCTCCACACAGCTATAATGGAGGGAGCAGAGGTACACACTGGCCCAATCTCCATTCAGATGCACGCACACACAGGCCTTTATACACACAAAAAGCACAAAATCACAAGTTTTTTAAAACTTATCTACCTTTCCATATTTCTGAGAAACAGATATCTCTTCACCTATGCCTCCATTACTGAGTGGACACCTACTGTACCTCTATTGACACCCTATACAAAAGCAGACTCTCTGCCTAGCCATACATTACAGTAACCAAATATGCATGTACACTTTTATACTACATTTCCTCCATAGGCACACACACTGTCATTTGCAGCTGCACATAAAGATATACACACACTTTTATGTATACTATAAAGTAGAGCAGGTAGTAGGCTAATGAATAATGTATGTGGAGAAGGATAACGTCAGTGGTGGATGTGAGAGGATGTTCTCAGAAGATACAGCCTTGTTCTAGAATAGACAGAGGGAGAAATATGAATTCTAAAGAGTATGGGAGGCAATATATGGATCAAATAAATGTCTAAATGAAATGTGTGGAATTCCTATTTTATTACTCTGTTCCACTTTTTCCTGCCTGCACCACAGATCCACAGAGTGGAAAATCCAAAGTCCAAACCGTCTGGATGATCTCTGAAATGGGAATAACAGATTCACACTTGATAGGCTGTAACCACCATATGCAAACTAGCTTTGGTAAGGAAGTCAACAAGACACTCTCTCCTGAGTTTGTCTGTCTGTCTCTGAGAAAATGTTATTTGCAGATTGTCATAAAAAGAGGGGGAAAGTACTTTAACATTTATCCCCTGACGACCAGTGTGTGGGATGAGAGCCATGGTTTATGGAGTCCTTTTTTATCCCCTAGAATCTGTGGTGTGATTCTGGCCATGTGTTCTGACTAGGGTGACCAGATGGGGTGCTGGGTAATCTTAGGCAAGCGATAACAAATCTCTCGAGGGGGGAACTAATTCAATTAATTAATCGTATCTACTGTATATAAGTAGCAGCACAATCCCAAAAATAAAGGCAAAGAGTGAATTTCTCACACATATATATTTACAGATGGTGGCAGCATTGGGATCCTGTGGCATTGCATTGTGTGTTTTGTAACCCAATCCCATAGATACTTCCTAGGGTTTTACCCAAGACACCCTGCACCGCTATTTTTGTCCCAGATCTGGTTCACCTACTCCATTCAAAACTGTAACATTTACAGGCTTATGGGAAAAACTTGGCCCTAGCCTAAATGCTTACGGGCAAGTCTTACCTGATCCAACAACCCAACCTTTTAAGATCCAAAAAGGGAAAACAAGTGTAACAACAGCTCATATGTCTCTGTCACGCCCTGGCTCTGGGGACTCTGTTATGTTGAGCCAGGGTGTGTAGATTCTATGTGTTTGTGTTCTGTGTTGAAGATCTAGTTCATGTGTATCTATGTTGGCCGGGGTGGTTCTCAATCAGAGGCAACGAGTATCAGCTGTTGCTTGTTGTCTCTGATTGGGAACCATACTTAGGCAGCCTGTTTGCCACAGTGTATTGTGGGATCTTGTTCCGTGTTGGTTTGTGTAGGTAACCAAGGACTTCACGTTATCGCTTTGTTTCGTGTGGTGAAATAAATAAATAAAGTATGTTCACTTATGGCGCTGCGCATTGGTCCACTTCCTTCAACGATCGTGACAGAAGATCCCACCATAACTGGACCAAGCAGCGTGTCCAGGAGCCAACGCCAGAGGTAACTCTAGTGGATGTCCTCCTCGGTTGGGGGCAGATTACGGAGGAGGAGGCTGTCCGTTACCGGAGGGCTATGAAGGGGGAGACCCAGGCAGGAGAGGAGAAGCGGTGCCAACCGGTCCGTCGTCGGACAGGCGAGAGGCACCCCCAAGACATTTTTAGGGGGGGGGCACATGGCATGGACGACGGGGCTGCCGGAGGCAGATAAAGGGTGAGTTAGTGGACGAGAAGAGAAGGCCACCGGGTTACGGGAGCCATTGGCGAGTAGAGGGAAGGAAAGTGTAGAGGCACGGCAAGAGGTACTGAGGTGTGTTGCCAGTCCGGTCCGGCCCGTTCCTGATCCCCGTGTAAGGCCAGTGGTGTGTGTTCCCAGTGCGGTCCGGCCTGTTCCTGTCCCTCGCACCAAGCCTGTGATGCGCGTCGCCAGCCCGGTCCGGCCTCTTCCTGTCCCTCGCACCAAGCCTATGGTGCGCGTCGCCAGCCCGGCCCGGCCTGTTCCTGCTCCCCGCACCAAGCCAATGGTGCGCGTCGCTAGCCCGGCCCGGCCTGTTCCTGCTCCTCGCACCAAGCCAATGGTGCGCGTCGCCAGCCCGGCCCGGCCTTGCTCCCCGCACCAAGCCAATGGTGCGCGTCGCCAGCCCGGCCCGGCCTGTTCCTGCTCCCCGCACCAAGCCAATGGTGCGCGTCGCCAGCCCGGCCCGGCCTGTTCCTGCTCCCCGCACCAAGCCAATAGTGCGGCGTCGTCAGCCCGGCCCGGCCTGTTCCTGCTCCCCGCACCAAGCCAATGGTGCGCGTCGCCAGCCCGGCCCGGCCTGTTCCTGCTCCCCGCACCAAGCCAATGGTGCGCGTCGCCAGCCCGGCCCGGCCTGTTCCTGCTCCCCGCACCAAGCCAATGGTGCGCGTCGCCAGCCCGGCCCGGCCTGTTCCTGCTCCCCGCACCAAGCCAATGGTGCGCGTCGCCGGCCCGGCCTGTTCCTGCTCCCCGCACCAAGCCTATGGTGCGCGTCGCCAGCACGGCCCGGCCTGTTCCTGCTCCCCGCATCAAGCCAATGGTGCGCGTCGCCAGCCCGGCCCGGCCCGTTCCTGCTCCCCGCACCAAGCCTGTGGTGCGCATCGTCAGCCCGGTCCGGCCCGTTCCTGCTCCCCGCACCAAGCCAGGGGTGCGCGTCGTCAGCCCGGTCCGGCCCATTCCTGCTTCCCGCACCAAGCCTGGGGTGCGTGTCGTCAGTCCGGCACAGCCCGTGCCCGGTTCACCGGTGCCTGGTCAGCTGCTACACACCGGAGCCTAAGCAATCCGCTCCACCGATGTCCAGTCCAGCTCCAGCCAGCGGGACCAGACCAGGGGCACTACGGGGGGGTTATTAGAGGGTGGTGGTCACGCCCGGAGCCGGATCCGCCTCCGAGGAGGAATGCCCACCCGGCCCTCCCCTGTTCGGTTTATGTTTTGGCGCGGTCACAGTCCGCGCCTTTGGGGGGGGGGTACTGTCACGCCCTGGCTCTGGGGACTCTGTTATGTTGAGCCAGGGTGTGTAGATTCTATGTGTTTGTGTTCTGTGTTGAAGATCTAGTTCATGTGTATCTATGTTGGCCGGGGTGGTTCTCAATCAGAGGCAACGAGTATCAGCTGTTGCTTGTTGTCTCTGATTGGGAACCATACTTAGGCAGCCTGTTTGCCACAGTGTATTGTGGGATCTTGTTCCGTGTTGGTTTGTGTAGGTAACCAAGGACTTCACGTTATCGTTTTGTTTCGTGTGGTGAAATAAATAAAGTATGTTCACTTATGGCGCTGCGCATTGGTCCACTTCCTTCAACGATCGTGACAGTCTCCATATGTCTTCACCAAGGTGAAGCCACAATAGGCACTTTGTGGAGCATCTAGGAGAAACGTTCATGCCGCCCTATTAACACATATAAGGAAGAAGATGGGTGTGTGCATACGGAAGTCATCCTATATGTTTACACAGATCAGTGCTAGTTTCATTTCTGTCTAACATATCATGTTTCACAGAAATATGTGGCCAGTAATATTGACTTTATACACTGTTTTCTTTGTCTGAAAAAGCTCCTGTGTTCATGGGAGAAACACGGTTGTCATAAATGTTGCTTTTTATCCGGGATAAAATAATGCTTTTGCTAATATAATTTACCAAGGTTCTTTCTTTGTGTGTATGACAGTCATAATTAAGCAGACAAGCCAACATTGATTGGCTTACATCGATTGGCTTACAACAATTGCCCTTTATTTACAGTTCTATGCCAAGGTAAACCAGTGTGCAGAAGAACAAATCTTCACATGATGTTATTATGTGACTATTTCTTGTATAGTCTTTCTCTACTCTATTCTGCCATGTTGTGTTACCATGTCAAGGCTATGTCTGTTGTTTTGTCTGGTTCCCCAGCACATCTGGCTGAGCTCAGTTGTTTCAAAATGAGACAGTCAAATAATAATCCAAGCACTCATTGAACGCATTAATGGTAATCAAACCAAAAGGTTAGAGAACAAGCAAGGCATTTCAATGGCATTGCTGCTAAACAGTGTGAGACCTTCATTTTTCCTTTGCAAGATAAGCAGATCTGAGGTGAGATCTCCTCTCTACAGGGGCCGACTGATTCATCACCCCCCTCCTCTTCCCCCGCCTGCTCCTCCCCCCTCCTCCTGCTGGGGCTGTAATAGCTGTGGTGGATTAAATATGGAGTGGGACCAGTCCACGTGTTAACTGTGCTACATGGCACTCACATTTGTAAGAATATCTGATATTAAAAGAGGCTATCCACTCTCAAGGTATTGTTCTACTGTTGAAATGTAAGGATTATGATCCCCACTATTTACAAAAAGAGCCGTAAGACTGTAAAGAAATCAATTTAGTCCATGAAGTGTGACTTTGTGCAACAAAGCAAAGTTTAAGATTCAATAGACCAAGAACAACCTCTGTGTGATAGACATTTTACATTTTAGTCATTTTAGCAGACGTTCTTATCCAGAGCGACTTACAGTTAGTGAGTGCATACACTTCTCTGTGTCCTCAGCTTGTACAGACAGACCCCATGGGAAGTGTTTGTCACCAAATCCCATTGAAGTAGTACAGGCACTTAGACAAAGGCAGGACATAAAGTGGAGAATTGGGGGTTGCCACTGCTTGATTGGCAGTAAAACTCTGTGACCTCCCTATGCAGCAGGGTCCCTCACTTTACGACCAGGATTTAGGAGCTCAGTGGCGGACAGGGTGGGGGGTGGGGGGGGAGACGGACTAATTATCCACACCAGAGGACTCACCAACATCGAAGAGGTCTGTGGATTTATAGCCTGTTGTCACCCTTCTCATCCCTGTTGTGTCCGGCTTTTGTTCAGGATGAGTTTTAAAGCGTGGGTCTACCACCTCACTCTGAAGGAGACAGATATCTTCTGTCTCCTTGTCAGATATCTTCAAACAGTTCTGTTTATACGATCTGTCTACGCAGCACTTCCAGACACAAACACACAGTGAAAACATCCAGACTCCCAGACATCACAACTCAGACATACAGCAACATCCAGGGTGAACCTTTTCAATATCAACCCTAACACTGACCCTACAAGTCTCCAAACACTAACAAGCACACCCTGTATGAAACCAGTAAAGTTGATGCCTTTTTCACTGGAGGAAACCTGTGTGTTGTGTTCAGACTAAACAAAAAGTAGACAGAACCTACTGTTGTTCTGAATAAATGAGAAAAAATATTCAGCACTGTTGTTTTTGTTTAGTCTCAGAGTTATCTTTGATCTGAAGAAAGTCATGTCAGGTCAAAGTCAAACCTTTGATATTACATGGGCAGACATGTTTATTAAAGAGCAAGTGCAGATATTCGGAAAGTATTCAGACCCCTTGTCTTTTTCCACATTTTGTTATGTTACAGCCTTATTCTAAAATTGATGAGGAAAAAAACGATTTAATCAATCTACAGACAATACCCCACAATGACAAAAGAAAAACAGGTTTTTAGAAAAATTTGCAAATGTATTACAAATAAAAAACTGAAATATCATATTTACATAAGTGTTCAGACCCTTTACTCAGTACTTTGTTGAAGCACCTTTGGCAGCGGTTACAGCCATGAGTCTTCTTGGGTATGACACTACAAGCTTGGCACACCTGTATTTGGGGAGTTTTTCCCATTCTTCTCTGCAGATCCTCTCAAGCTCTGTCAGGTTGGATGGGGAGCGTCGCTGCACAGCTATTTTCAGGTTTCTCCAGAGATGTTAGATCGGGTTCAAGTCCAGGCTCTGGCTGGGCCACTCAAGGACATTCAGAGACTTGTCCCGAAACCACTCCTGCGTTGTCTTGGCTGTGTGCTTAAGGTTGTTGTCCTGTTGGAAGGTGAACCTTCACCCCAGTCTGAGGTCCTGAGCGCTCTGGAGCAGGTTTTCATCAAGGATCTCTCTGTACCTTGCTCCGTTCATCTTTGCCTCGATCCTGACTAGTCTCCCAGTCCCTGCCGCTGGAAAACACCCCCACAGTATGATGCTGCCACCACCATGCTACACTGTAGGGATGGTGCCAGGTTTGATCCATACTTGACGCTTGGCATTCAGGCCAAAGTGTTGAATCTTGGTTTCATCAGACCAGAGAATCTTGTTTCTAGGTGCCTTCTGGTAAACTCCAAGCGGGCTGTCATGTGCCTTTTACTGAGCTGTGGCTTCCGTCTGGCCACTCTACCATAAAGGCCTGATTGGTGGAGTGCAGCAGAGATGGTTGTCCTTCTGGAAGGTTCTCCCATCTCCACAGAGGAACTCTGGAGCTCTGTCAGAGTGACCATCGGGTTCTTGGTCACCTCTATGACCAAGGCCCTTCTCCCCCGATTGCTCAGTTTGGCCGGGCGGCCAGCTCTAGGAAGAGTGTTGGTGGTTCCAAACTTCTTCCATTTAAGATTGATGGAGGACACTGTGTTCTTGGGGAGCTTCAATGCTGCAGAAATGTTTTGGTACCCTTCCCCAGATCTGTGCCTTGACACAATCCTGTCTCGGAACTCTACGGACAATTCCTTCAACCTCATGGCTTGGTTTTTGCTCTGACATGCACTGTCAACTGTGGGACCTTATATGGACAGGTGTGTGCCTTTCCAAATCATGTCCAGTCAATTGAATTTAACACAGGTGGACTCCAATCAAGTTACAGAAACATCTCAAGGATGATCAATGGAAACAGGAAGCACTTGGGCTCAATTTCGAGTCTCATAGCAAAGGGTCTGAATACTTATTTAAGTAAGGTATCTGTTTTTTTATTTTTAATACATTTGCAAACATGTCTAAAAACCTGTTTTTGCATTGTCATTATGGGGTATTGTGTGTAGATTGAAGAGGAACATTTTGTATTGAATCCATTTTAGAATAAGGCTGTAACATAACAAAATGTGGAAAAAGTCAAGAGGTCTGAATACTTTCCGAATGCACTGTAGCTGCCTTTGAGCTCCATCAAACCAATATCTCTGCATGAAGCCTGTATAACTGCACAAATCTAATCAAGTGTTTTCAGATCTAGCTTTTGGGCAAGTTGGATATACGAGCAACAAATGACTCTGCCCTGAGTGGGTGAAAACATGCTTTGGTGATGACATTTCACTTCCTTATGTTATAAAATACATTTTACCAAGACAAATATGATTCTTCATGTACTGAATCGATCAGTGGGGTCTTTCTCTAACATATCATTAACATTACATCCCAAAAGGCGGATTTCGTAACCTAATACATCTGATAATAAGCGCCGAGCTCTGTTGACAGAGCTGTGCAGCTTTATCGCCGAAACTTTTGAGGATTTTACATTTAGTTGTCGTTGTCTTCCAAGTTGTTTCCGCAGGTTGCAAATAGCAAAATTAGAACAACTCGAGCTGAATTACAATTGAAGTCGGAAGTTTACATACACCTTAGCCAAAATACATTTAAACTCAGTTTTTCACAATTCCTGACATTTAATCCTAGTTTTAAATACACTCAATTAGTATTTGGTAGTATTGCCTTTAAATTGTTTAACTTTGGTGAAATGTTTCTGGTTGCCTTCCACAAGCTTCCCACAATAAGTTGGGTGAATTTTGGCCCAGAGCTGGTGTAACTGAGTCAAGTTTGTAGGCCTCCTTGCTCGCACACGCTTTTTCAGTTCTGCCCACACATGTTGTATAGAATTGAGGTCAGGGCTTTGTGATGGCCTCTCCAATACCTTGACTTTGTTGTCCTTAAGCCATTTTGCCACAACGTTGGAAGTATGCTTCCATTTTGCCCATTTGGAAGACCCATTTGCGACCAAGCTTTAACTTCCTGACTGATGTCTTGAGATGTTGCTTCAATATATCCACAATTTTCCTTCCTCATGATGCCATCTATTTTGTGAAGTGCACCAGTCCCTCCTGCAGCAAAGCACCCCCACAGCATGATGCTGCCACCCCCGTGCTTCACGGTAGGGATTGTGTTATTTGGCTTGCAAGCCCCCCCTTTTTCCTCCAAACATAACGATGGTCATTATGGCAAAACAGTTCTATTTTTGTTTCATCAGACCAGAGGACATTTCTCCAAAAAGTACGATCTTTGTCCCCATGTGCAGTTGCAAACCATAGTCTGGCTTTCTTATGGCGGTTTTGGAGCTGTGGTTTCTTCCTTGCTGAGCGGCCTTTCAGGTTATGTCGATATAGGACTCGTTTTACTGTGGATATACAGTGGGGGAAAAAAGTATTTAGTCAGCCATCAATTGTGCAAGTTCTCCAACTTAAAAAGATGAGAAAAAAAATCCAGAAAAACACGTAGGATTTTTAAGCAAGATTTCTGGCTCTCACAGACCTGTAACTTCTTCTTTAAGAGGCTCCTCTGTCCTCCACTCGTTACCTGTATTAATGGCACCTGTTTGAACTTGCTATCAGTATAAAAGACACCTGTCCACTCCAAACTCCACTATGACCAAGACCAAAGAGCTGTCAAAGGACACCAGAAACAAAATTGTAGACCTGCACCAGGCTGGGAAGACTGAATCTGCAATAGGTAAGCAGCTTGGTTTGAAGAAATCAACTGTGGGAGCAATTATTAGGAAATGGAAGACATACAAGACCACTGATAATCTCCCTCGATCTGGAGCTCCACGCAAGATCTCACCCCGTGGGGTCAAAATGATCACAAGAACGGTGAGCAAAAATCCCAGAACCACACAGGGGGACCTAGTGAATGACCTGCAGAGAGCTGGGACCAAAGTAACAAAGCCTACCATCAGTAACACACTACGTCGCCAGGGACTCAAATCCTGCAGTGCCAGACGTGTCCCCCTGCTTAAGCCAGTACATGTCCAGGCACGTCTGAAGTTTGCTAGAGTGCATTTGAATGATCCAGAAGAGGATTGGGAGAATGTCATATGGTCAGATGAAACCAAATAGAACTTTTTTGGTAAAAACTCAACTCGTTGTGTTTGGAGGACAAAGAATGCTGAGTTGCATCCAAAGAACACCATACCTACTGTGAAGCATGGGGGTGGAAACATCATGCTTTGGGGCTGTTTTTCTGCAAAGGGACCAGGACGACTGATCCGTGTAAAGGAAAGAATGAATGGGGCCATGTATCGTGAGACTTTGAGTGAAAACCTCCTTCCATCAGCAAGGGCATTGAAGATGAAACGTGGCTGGGTCTTTCAGCATGACAATGATCCCAAACACACCGCCCGGGCAACGAAGGAGTGGCTTCGTAAGAAGCATTTCAAGGTCCTGGAGTGGCTCTAGCCAGTCTCCAGATCTCAACCCCATAGAAAATCTTTGGAGGGAGTTGAAAGTCTGTGTTGCCCAGCGACAGCCCCAAAACATCACTGCTCTAGAGGAGATCTGCATGGAGGAATGGGCCAAAATACCAGCAACAGTGTGTGAAAACCTTGTGAAGACTTACAGAAAACGTTTGACCTGTGTCATTGCCAACAAAGGGTATATAACAAAGTATTGAGAAACTTTTGTTATTGACCAAATACTTATTTTCCACCATAATTTGCAAATAAATTCATAAAAAATCCTACTATGTGATTTTCTGGAATTTTTTTCCTCATTTTGTCTGTCATAGTTGACGTGTACCTATGATGAAAATTACAGGCCTCTCTCATCTTTTTAAGTGGGAGAACTTGCACAATTGGTGGCTGACTAAATACTTTTTTTCCCCCACTGTAGATACTTTTGTACCTGTTTCCTCCATTATCTTCACAAGGTCCTTTGCTGTTGTTCTGGGATTGATTTGCACTTTTCGCACCAAAGTACGATCATCTCTAGGAGACAGAACGTGTCTCCTTCCTGAGCGGTATGATGGCTGCGTGGTTCCATGGTGTTTATACTTGCATACTATTGTTTGTACAGATGAACGTGGTACCTTCAGGCGTTTGGAAATTGCTCCCAAGGATGAACCAGACTTGTGGAGGTCTACAATCTTTTTTCTGAGGTCTTGGCTGATTTCTTTTGATTTTCCCATGATGTCAAGCAAAGTTTGAAGTTAGGCCTTGAAATACATCCACAGGTACACCTCCAATTGACTCAAATTATGTCAATTAACCTATCAGAAGCTTCTAAAGCCATGACATCATTTTCTGGAATTTTCCAAGCTGTTTAAAAGCACAGTCAACTTATTGTATGTAAACTTCTGACCCACTGGAATTGTGATACAGTGAATTATAAGTGAAACAATCTGTCTGTAAACAATTGTTGGAAACATTACTTGTGTCATGCACAAAGTAGATGTCCTAACCGACTTTGAAAAATGATAGTTTGTTAACAAGAAATTTGCTAAGTGTATGTAAACTTCCGACTTCAACTGTAAATGTAAAAGGCTTTGAAAATAAAAATCTTGGGGTATGCTACGTGCTCCGTTGACATTTTACAGAAACCAGGTTTCCATCCAACCTTTTTATGCGAGTAAAGTGCATGTCGGATAAAAAATGTAATGACAGGCCTGATGGAAACGTTCCAAATGTCGACAAAACAAAATACGCTAGACAAGGTGGGATCTTCTTGTTGCGGTGAGAAATGTAGGTGGAAACGCTTTTATGTACAAATATTGATATAATAACCATCATATCGAAGTAAACTTGGAGTCACGCAATGACATGTTGTGTGGTCCTCCCACTTCGACTGGTCAGGAAAGCACACAGTTTATTAGGCTATAGATTAAATCAATTCTGATTAACTTCACAGGGTGGTGAAAGTGCAAGGTGATGAGCTTGATGCTCCTTTCCAATAAATATCGAGGTTCTTATTCTGGTGACATGATCATCGATGCTTGTCTGCCATTTGACAAATACAAATAATCTCGCTCTTTTGTCCATAATAATCTCATCATGTAGGCTATACGTGCGCTTTAGCCAACAGCTCGCGCAAATGCCAATACCAGAGTGGGCACACTTGCTACATCGCAATTTATTTAGTGAGAAAACCATCAGTAGAGTTGAAAATGTGATGGAAACACATGGGAATTTAACTGCAAACTGTATTTTTATGTAGGCTATACTATGTCATCACGCACAGCCTTTTATCTGCAACAAGTCAATTTGATTGGAACACATCTCTGGTGGGAAAATGTGCATATTGTTTGAATGCAGATTTTAGAATTTTAGCATGAAAATCTGTCGCCAATTGGATGGAAACCTAGCTATTGATACAACGTTTTTGAAAAAGAACAGGAACTTCACATTAATATGAACAGCGTATACTAAAATATGAATGAATGTAATGTCTCAAAATTGATATCTATCTTACCTTTATACTGTTTTATGTCCTCCAGATTTGAGGAGAAAGATGACGAGTTCAGCGGTAGCCTGTCTGGTAGCCTGTCAGGTAGCCCTTAATTCTCACACAGCATCTGGCCTAGCTGAAGCCATGCTATTTTGCTGATTTATGACCACTTTTTTTCTCTGGCCTCCATTGATTTACTCGCCCCAATTTTTACCACCCTACCAGGGTAAAAACTCCAATAAATTTTGGACGGATTATGATAGAGACAAGGTTTGGACCATTGGTTTTCTTAGAGCAGGGTTTCCCAAACTCGGTCCTTGGGAACCCAAGGGGTGCACGTTTTGGTTTTTGTCATAGCACGACACAGCTAATTTAAATAATCAACTAATCATCAAGCTTTGATCATTTGAATCAGCTGTGTAGTGTTAGGGCAAAAACCAAAACGTGCACCCCTTGGGGTCCCAAGGACCGAGTTTGGGAAACGCTGTCTTAGAGGATCGTCTACACAATTAACATGTTATTTTACCCATTGGTCAAAAGATGCATTTTTGATTGGACACCCTAAAAATTAACAACAGTTTAATCCAATAGAGGACAAACATTATTATGAGCTAATGACCTACGTCTAACCTTGATGAGAAGTTATTTTGTTTTGAACAAAATCTGTTTGCAACCAGGAGCTACTACCAAGAATATATTGTGTTATCATATTGGTTAGTCAAACAGTGCACAGTGTGAGTACAATGCTGAACATGACAAAATCCCACCAATGAACCCAGCCCCTACATTAAAGGTCATGGCCTCTGATGATATGCAACCCTGCCCCACAAAAGCAGTAAATGTCTGATGCTTCCACAAGGTCACTCTTGGTAACCTGCCAGTGATTTCCATGGCTACCGAAAGGGAAGATGGTCAGCATTTGGGTGCCTTGTCATCCAGAGAGAAACTTCAATGCATCCATCCTCTCCGGCTGCATCTGTCTGTGTCAGTTCAGTGTGTTCGCTATCTTTGTCCATTACATTTCTCCACAGCTTTTTAACACCCCCTTAAAAAGCAATGAAGGCATGTCACTGGTGTTTATTTACATTTCACATTCCTAAAAAGGTCCTAATGATTAAAGACCAAAATAGAGGAGACCAGCGGGGACCAGTGCAGCTGCAATTACTCATGATGTTAGTAATTAAGCATGTAAGTTTACACTGAGTGTACAGAACATTAGGAATACTTTCCTAATATTGAGTTGCACCCCCTTTTGCCCTCAGCGGGTAGCTTAGTGGGTAAGAGCATTGTGCCAGTAACCGAAAGGTCGCTGGTTCTAATCCCCGAGCCGACTAGGTGAAAAATCTGTCGATATGCCCTTAAGCAAGGCACTTAACCCTAATTGCTCCTGTAAGTCACTCTGGATAAGAGCGTCTGCTAAATGACTAAAATGAAATGAGAACAGCCTCAATTCGTCGGGGCATGGACTCTACAAGGTGTCGAAAGCGTTCCACAGGGATGCTGGCCCATGTTGACTCCAATGCTTCCCACAGTTGTGTCAAGTTGGCTGGATGTCCTTTGGGTGGTGGACCATTCTTGATACAAGTGGCGGTCGGTGCCATTTAAGATAAGGGAGGACGATTTTTTTTCATGAGCATGGCCTTATTTCTATTACAGCATATTGGATGACTAACATTCATATTCCATTCACCCAGCTCAATGTAACATCGATAGGTTTAGGCTACTACATGATACTCAAATTTTCCCTATCCCATCATGAGGTTGCTACAACCTAGCTTACGAAGTTTACAACGTAGGTGCATGGGTCAAGAGAAAATGTCAGTAATCAAGGTGACAGTGACACATTCAATACCACCTTGCACACTATTGCCTGCATCTAGCTGATCTAGGGTGTAATAATTATTGGACAAATTCATGTATGTTTATCCCCGTTTCGTTCCGTTTGCTTCCGTTTAAGAAACATTTTCCAACATAATCGGTGGAATGAATACACACCTGATCAACAGCAAGCACAGTTCATTTTCAAAGCAGCCGCATATAAACAGCATGATCACTTTGCTTGTTATACAGTGGGGAGAACAAGTATTTGATACACTGCCAATTTTTCAGGTTTTCCTACTTACAAAGCATGTAGAGGTCTGTAATTTTTATCATAGGTACACTTCAACTGTGAGAGACGGAATCTAAAACAAAAATCCAGAAAATCACATTGTATGATTTTTAAGTAATTAATTTGCATTTTATTGCATGACATAAGTATTTGATACATCAGAAAAGCAGAACTTAATATTTGGTACAGAAACCTTTGTTTGCAATTACAGAGATCATACGTTTCCTGTAGGTCTTGACCAGGTTTGCACACACTGCAGCTGGGATTTTGGCCCACTCCTCCATACAGACCTTCTCCAGATCCTTCAGGTTTCTGGGCTGTCGCTGGGCAATACGAACTTTCAGCTCCCTCCAAAGATGTTCTATTGGGTTCAGGTCTGGAGACTTGCTAGGCCACTCCTTAGTTGCCCTGGCTGTGTGTTTCGGGTCGTTGTCATGCTGCAAGACCCAGCCACGACTCATCTTCAATGCTCTTACTGAGGGAAGGAGGTTGTTGGCCAAGATCTCGCGATACATGGCCCCATCCATCCTCCCCTCAATACGGTGCAGTCGTCCTGTCCCCTTTGCAAAAAAGCATCCCCAAAGAATGATGTTTCCACCTCCATGCTTCACAGTTGGGATGGTGTTCTTGGGGTTGTACTCATCCTTCTTCTTCCTCCAAACACAGCGAGTGGAGTTTAGACCAAAAACTATATTTTTGTCTCATCAGACCACATGACCTTCTCCTATTCCTCCTCTGGATCATCCAGATGGTCATTGGCAAACTTTAGACGGGCCTGGACATGCGCTGGATTGAGCAGGGGGACCTTGCGTGCGCTGCAGGATTTTAATCCATGACGGCGTAGTGTGTTACTAATGGTTTTCTTTGAGACTGTGGTCCCAGCTCTCTTCAGGTCATTGACCAGGTCCTGCCGTGTAGTTCTGGGCTGATCCCTCACCTTCCTCATGATCATTGATGCCCCACGAGGTGAGATCTTGCATGGAGCCCCAGACAGAGGGTGATTGACCGTCATCTTGAACTTCTTCCATTTTCTAATAATTGCACCAACAGTTGTTGCCTTCTCACCAAGCTGCTTGCCTATTGTCCTGTAGCCCATCCCAGCCTTGTGCAGGTCTACAATTTTATCCCTGATATCCTTACACAGCTCTCTGGTCTTGGCCATTGTGGAGAGGTTGGAGCCTGTTTGATTGAGTGTGTGGACAGGTGTGTTTTATACAGGTAACGAGTTCAAACAGGTGCAGTTAATACAGGTAATGAGTGGAGAACAGGAGGGCTTCTTAAAGAAAAACGAACAGGTCTGTGAGAGCCGGAATTCTTACTGGTTGGTAGTTGATCAAATACTTATGTCATGCAATAAATTGCAAATTAATTACTTAAAAATCATACAGTTTAAGTGTACCTATGATCAAATTACAGACCTCTACATGCTTTGTAAGTAGGAAAACCTGCAAAATTGGCAGTGTATCAAATATTTGTTCTCCCCACTGTATATATATATATATATAATTCCTTCTCGCCTCTACGCGCTCTCCTCCTTTCACCTTTTCCCTTTGCTTGTGGACTTCATTGCACAACACAACAGCTGTCTGTGACCAGGCAACAAAATAAAAATCCAAGCCAAACCTTCATATCATAACTGCTAACCTACATCGTTGTTACCATTATTAGCTAACTTCATAGTCAACATAGTTACTAGAACTAACACTTTAGTAAACCCGCTACAATCATGCAGTACAGTGTACAGCAAGCAGTTTAGCAGTTACACCGGCGGGCCTGGTGGCAATAAATTAATAAAACCAAAAGTTTACCTTGACTTGGAAGAGTTCCAGTGTTGGATAGCCATAGTCAGCTAGCTAACATAGCACCCCCCTCTGTTTTGAGCTGGGTGTTTGAGTTGGCTAAACTAGCTGACTGCATTTTCTAGCTAACTGCAAGTGAAAAAAATACAATGAAATATAGCTAGCTCTCTTTCTCGCTCTCTCTTGCTTTTCCTTCATTTTTGAAGAAATTAATTTGTTCAAAACATTTCAACTATTGTCTTTCTCTGAGTCAACTACTCACCACAATATATGCACTGCAGTGCTAGCTAGCTGTAGCTTAAGCTTTCAGTACTATATTAATTCTCTGATCTTTTGATTGGGTGGACAACATGTCAGTTCATGCTGCAAGAGCTCTGATAGGTTGGAGGATGTCCTCTGGAAGTTTTCATAGATACTGTGTAAGTCTATGGAAGGTAGTGACAATCATGATACTCCTTTGTTTTGTATTGAAGTCAATGTACCCAGAGGAGGACAGAAACTAGCTGTTCTCCGGCTATACCATGGTGCTACCCTACAGAGTGCTGTTGAGGCTACCCTGTTCAAAGGCACTTAAATATTTTGTCTTGCTCATTCACCCTCTGAATGGCACACACACAATCCATGTCTCAATTTTCTCAAGGCTTAAAAATCATTCTTTAAACTGTCTCCTCTCCTTCATCTACACTGATTTAAGTGGATTTAACAAGTGACATCAATAATGGATCCTAGCTTTCACCTGGATTCACTTGGTCAGTCTATGTCATGGAAAGAGCGGGTGTTCCTAACGTTTTGTACACTCAGTGTCTATGTTAGAGAATACACAAAGAGGACAGAAACTTCAATGTAGGAGAAATAAGCCAACAAAATAATTTTTTATGCATTCATATAGTGGAATAGTGTTCTGTAGATATCATAGGGCTCTATTCAATCCGTATTACGGAAGTTCAACGTTACAGCGTGATTGACATTTAAAGGCAATGTTACCACATTAGCGGTAAACGTTAGGTTAAATCGGAAATTACCTTTACATTTCTAGCACGCAGTGATACAGATTGAATATAGCTCATAGCCTTCATATTTCCTGTAATGATTTCAGATAATGGTATGTAGCTGGTATTTTTTCGTCCGACAATACTCTTCAATAATATTACAAAACCAAAATCTTTGAAGGAGCCTTAAATAGGCTGTATGAATTTGTATGTAGAGGAAGAGGGTTTACCAGATGGTTGCATGCTAAAATCCAAAGTGGTGCATGTTACTGCAGTGCCCTTGAGCAGGGCACTTAACTTGGATTGCTTCATTGTGTGCATCGTGCCTTTAAATGGATTACCTGTAAAATGTATGCATATCTGAATAGAATAGAACAGGGGTAGAATGGAAAGAGAAGAAGGATTTGAAGCTTAAAAGGTTATTTATATTCAACAACATTCTCAGTGAGACTCGATTATCTTCACATGGAGCGTTTATCATACCCATACTGTTATATTAAAGCCTGACTGACATTGGTAATGGTATTATAGCAGGTGTTAGTTTGCATGGTTGTCAGTAAGTACCTTTGATACTGTACGTCAGCCGTTGTTTTAGATTTACTGTGGTAACCAATGAAGGGTACCACACATAACAGAATGTTTTGTTCGGATGGGGGAATTAAACATTTTGACTGATGTACTGTATTTAGCCAACAAATGGTGTAATGGTTACGATGCACTGTAAGCATTGACAGTCAATACCAGACACATAAGGGCTATGATGAGTGTGGCATTAGACATGGAAATACTATAGTATCTAAATTACTTTATTTTAATTTCAACTGTGTGACCTGATTGATATTCTGAAATACAGTATGGAAAACAATGTCAATATTCCACCCTTCTACAGGATCAACTTCCACCATATGATGCCTAGACGCAGGGGACAGAGAGGGAAAGGAAAGGGGATACCTAGTCTGTTGCACAACTGAAAGTATTCAACCGGAATTTGTCTTCTACATTTAACCCAACCCCTCTGAATGAGGGAGGGAAGCGGGGGCGGGTATGCAGACAAACTGGTGAAACATTCTTTGAATGCCTGGCATAGAATGGCACCTTGCTGAGTAATCAAACAGGAGTCAACCTCTACAAGCTGGACTGGTGGTGAGGCCTGAAGACTGAGTTTTACAGCTGAGGCTCTTAAGTGGAACATACTAAAACCAAATATTGACTAGGATTTGTGATTACTTTGACATGAAAGTCTATGCAGTGATTACTCTTCTCTGCATGTTTCACAGGTCAGAGGGCACAGCTCACGCAAAGATGTGGAAAACCAATACTCATTCTCACGTCCTCTCTCATTCAGAAATATCTCAAACTTTCCCTAGCATGATAGTGTGCCGTAGACTCCATAATAGCGCAAATCGAGAGGTATAGTGCCACAGGGCCCGGAGTGGTAAACTAATCATCAGTCTACTTGGCAGGCTACACCACTCTATCAGACCCATCATATAAAATCCCTGAATCATTTCAAAACAACAATGGTTGTTTCTCAGGTGAAGTCATAAACTGGAGGGTTTAACAGCTGCTATGGCCCAGCTGAGATCCAGACTGTAACTGTTTGCCCTGCAGTGCTGTGTCCCTGTGTGGTGCTCTGACCGTCTGTTTCCAGAGAGCCAAAGAGAGCCAAGCAGAGCAGATTCTCCAACCTCTGCAGCTCCAATTAAAGCTTTGCAGGACTGTTCAGGCAGACAGTTCAGGCAGACGTAGAAGCCCCAGAGAGTAATAACAATCAGTTTTGTGTCCTAATACGTCCCTCGTCTCCCTTGCTCTCCCATATCCCGACACCCATCTTGTCTGTTAGATAATCCTGACTTCCCTGGGCCAATACTTTATAGTGAAAACAAACTGTGATCGGCTGACTGCCTGGGCTGTGAGGAGCGACGGGGAGAAAGAGCAGAGACACTGTGACTAACAACTGTAAACAGTTACAATCACATTGACACTGTGGGCTCTGATTACTTACATCATGTCACTGTCGTGAGGTACATGGTGTCACGACTTCCTCCGAAGCTGCCTCCTCTCCTTGTTCGGGCAGGCTTTGGCGTTCGTCGTCACCGGCCTTCTAGCCACTGCCGCTCCTCATCTCATCATTCCATTTGTTTTGTCTTGTTTATTACCCACACCTGGTTTCAATTCCCCTCATCAGTACCTGTATAAGTGTTCCCTCTGCCCCCTTGTCTTTGTGTGTGATTGTTTATTGTGAAGTTTAGTTTAGCTCGGTGGAGCGCTTGCATTTTGTATCACCGGGATATTCACCCGTGTGCCTTGTTGTTTCCAGTGTGTGGAATATTTCCGCACTGGAGTGTTTGATGCATTGCTGCGTACCGCTGTGTCAACGGAATAAACCTGTTATTCTGTGATTTACCCTCCTGCGCCTGACTCCTTCAAATCACATCACCACACATGGTTAGTGATAGAGAGAAACAATATAATTTATCAGTAATTACAAATTGGATACACATAAAGACATACTTCATAACAATTGGCCCAGTGTCGTCCGGGTTTGGCCAGTGTAGGCCGACATTGTAAATAAGAATTTGTTCTTAACTGACTTGCCTAGTTAAATAAAGGTAAAATAAAAAAATAAGTCCTAAAAGTGATGAAATCCTCCCCACATGTTATTCTTCCTTTTCTGTGGGCTTTTCACAAAAACACAATTCCATTTAGTTAACCTCTCCAACTAGTTCCAGAACTGTACTTCACGCTTGTGTCCCACCACCACCAAAAACCCAAACGACAGCAATTAATTCAATTAGCGGTCCTCTGTAGCTCAGCTGGTAGAGCACAGCGCTTGTAACGCCAAGGTAGTGGGTTCGATCCCCGGGACCACCCATACACAAAAATGTATGCACGCATGACTGTAAGTCGCTTTGGATAAAAGCGTCTGCTAAATGGCATATTATTATTATTATTAATTAGCAACTGGCGTGGTAAAATTCTGGAATGGGCCGGACAGTGTTCCCAAAGCGTTTAATGAGAACATTCCTGAGTGTAATAGTGGATGAAGTATCCTGGGAGCTCACAGCTTGGGCTAGAAAGTACATTTCACAGGCAAATAAATCGAGAGAGAGAGAGAGAGAGAGAGAGACGGGCAGATTAAGTGGTGGGGGGACAGCCAGGGCTAAATATAGCTAATACTGCAATTAGGGCGCAACCGTGCGACTGACTAGGTATCCCCTTTCCTTTCCCTCTGTCCCCTGCGTCTAGGCATCATATGGGGGAGGTTGATCCTGTAGACAGTTACAATCACAGTGACACTGTGGGCTCTGTTTACTTACATCATGTCACTTGTCTGTCATGAGGTACATGGTCAGTGATAGAGAGAAACAATCCGGACTGTCAGTAATTACAAATTAGATACACATGAAGACATACTTCATAACAGTCCTAAAAGTGATGAAATCCTCCCCACGATATTCTTCCTTTTCTGTGGCCTTTTCACAAAAAGCACAATTCCATTTAGTTAAACTCTCCAAATATATATATATAGAGAGAGAGAGAGAGAGAGAGAGAGAGAGAGAGAGAGAGAGAGAGAGAGAGAGAGAGAGAGAGAGAGAGAGAGAGAGAGAGAGAGAGAGAGAGAGAGAGAGAGAGAGAGAGAGAGAGAGAGAGAGAGAGAGAGAGAGAGAGATAATGAAAATGAAAATGAGAGGAACACATAATGGAGATATTGTTTCGATGCACAAATGCATTCTTATCTCAAGGCCACTGGTAAACATCAAGTCAGTCTCCCACACACACATTGACTAACATAGACCAGACACTTGTCCTCCACTGCACATTAATCTACTGATTTCTGACAGTTTTAGGTCTCTACTACCTACATCGAAAAATAACATTGTCCGGAAGCAGATAGGAACATATTGCAATAAGCAAGCAAGGACATCTATCAAAAACTAACTGTCAGCATGGAGTGTCTTCATATTGAGAGAGGAACTTTATAGGCCAAACAAGATATCACAGAGGAATAGAAACAATAACATAAGATAGGTATTATGTTTGCACTTACAAACCAATGGCAAAGTTATCTATTCATTTAAAAACATATTTTTTGACCTCTTGTTTTCAATGGAAAACCTTGGTACAGAAAAAGACATACTTATCTGAGAACCAAAGTAGGTTTGTGCTTTACTGTCCAAACCATTTCATTGTGGTTTACAACAAGACCCATGCTGATTCACAGCAAGCCCTGAGGCCTGGTGCTAAATGACTACGTGTGTAGCAGACAAGCCACACAGAGTCTGGATTAAGTTACCCATGGATGCTGATCTAGAGACAGTTTTTACAATTCCCTTTGATGCCCAACACCAGGATTAGGGGAGGGTAAGCTAATCCTAGATCTGTGGCTATGGGAAAACTTCTATCTGAAGATCACAGCACAGTGCCAAATCAACAGCATCTGAGTGACAACCGTGTGAGGCAGAGAGAAGTCTGTTTAATTGCCTCCTTAACGCCTGAACGAGCCATGTTCCACAAGCTACTGTGCTTGTTTTCCAAGCTACCATGTTTGTTGACAGGTCCAAGTTGGGTTTGCTGTGTTCAGTCAACATGGAGTAACTGGTCGCAAGCATAGGGGTGCAATAAACACAAACACTATGTTGCCACTCATCAGTTGTCCTCACTGTCACACAGTATTTAACAGTTTACCTGACTTTGAATAATAATATGATGTTACCATTTCAATGTATCACATCTCCTTGCAAGACACCACACCTGGGTTCAAATACTATTTAAATTATTACAATTACTTTCACATACATTTCAAAGTAAGTATTCAGCAATTTCTTCTTAGAAAAAAAACAAGCAGTTGAATATTGGAATATATTTGAAAATACACTTGGACAGTATTGGCATATATTTTCAAACAAATATTATATTATTTAAAAACTCCCATGCATTTGAACTCGTGTCTGTTTGGTCCTAGGGTTATTTGAAATAACGTATTTGGAAACAAGCATTTTAAAATAGTTTAAAATAGTAGGCTATTTATAGGAAGTTATTTTTAAAAATACTTCAAATAGAAGTAATTGATTCGGCACCACATTATTTGGAAATACTCAAATAAACAGAATATAAGTATTTAAATGACAAATACTTAACCCAGGTCTGCAAGACACACAGATATGTGACCAAGGCCAATCCATGTATGAATATTCCCATTCACCATCCCCAATAGCAGGAGGCAGATCACCTCCCAGACACCAGTGCAGGAGCTGATTGCACAGTAACCCATTTCAGGTCACATCGTTATAGAGTTATTAATTGGAATTGGCACTTATCTATTGCTCAGTAGTGGTGGGTGCTATTGAAAGTATTATCTGTGTTCCGCCAGCCTGCCTAAGGTCATAGATAGTAATGGAGCCGGGTTGACCTCTATGGATGGGCCAGAACAGAAGACATTTACCTCCTGGCCCTCAGTGTCAAATACAGTATTACGATGTCCAATGCAGAGAGACCCCTGGATTGTCCCATTAATCCCAATAACCCATTAAGGTACAGAGGCAAGATAGGATGTTATTTAAAATTTTTAGTCATTTAGCAGATGCTCTTATCCAGAGCGACTTACAGTTAGTGAGTGCATAAATTTTTCATACAGTGCATACATGTTATGCATTGAAAGAGTGGTTTGTACATGAAGAATGAGAGATAGTGATTTCTCTTTCACCATGGTTTCAGTTAGATTTGTTTTCATAAAATTGAAGATTCATGATGCTGTCTTCTGTCACTTTCATCTAAATTTGCGATCAAGCTTTAACTTCCTGACTGATGTCTTGAGATGTTGCTTCAATATATCCACATAATTTTCCTTCCTCATGATGCCATCTATTTTGTGAAGTGCACCAGTCCCTCCTGCAGCAAAGCACCCCCACAGCATGATTCTGCCACCCCCGTGCTTCACGGTTGGGATGGTGTTCTTTGGCTTGCAAGCAACCCCCTTTTTCCTCTAAACATAACGATGGTCATTATGGCTAAACAGTTATATTTTTGTTTCATCAGACCAGAGGACATTTCTCCAAAAAGTATGATCTTTGTCCCCATGTGCAGTTGCAAACCGTAGTCTGGCTTTTTTATGGCGGTTTTGGAGCAGTGGCTTCTTCCTTGCTGAGCGGCCTTTCAGGTTATGTCGATATAGGACTCGTTTTACTGTGGATATAGATACTTTTGTACCTGTTTCCTCCAGCATCTTCACAAGGTCCTTTGCTGTTGTTCTGGGATTGATTTGCACTTTTTGTACCAAAGTATGTTCATTTCTAGGAGACAGAACGCGTCTCCTTCCTGAGCAGTATGACGTCTGCGTGGTCCCATGGTGTTTATACTTGCTGTTTGTACAGATGAACGTGGTACCTTCAGGTGTTTGGAAATTGCTCCCAAGGATGAACCAGACTACAATTTATTTTCTGAGGTCTTGGCTGATTTCTTTTGATTTTCCCATGATGTCAAGCAAAGAGGCACAGAGTTTGAAGGTAGGCCTTGAAATACATCCACAGGTACACCTCCAATTGACTCAAATGATGTCAATTAGCCTATCAGAAGCTTCTAAAGCCATGACATCATTTTCTGGAATTTTCCAAGCTGTTTAAAGGCACAGTCAACTTAGTGTATGTAAACTTCTGACCCACTGGAATTGTGATACAGTGAATTATAAGTGAAATAATCTGTCTGTAACCAATTGTTGGAAAAATTACTTGTGTCATGCACAAAGTAGATGTTCTAACCGACTTGCCAAAACTCTAGTTTGTTAACAAGAAATTTGTGGAGTGGTTCAAAAACGTGTTTTAATGACTCCAACCTAAGTGTATGTAAACTTCCAACTTCAACTGTCTAGCAGAAGGTGATGCCCAGCCTTAACCATGGAAACTCATACCTGAAAAAATATATATATACAGATATTGTATTTTTCTTATAGTAATTGTGATGTTTTTTTATAGGTTGACTTATAAAAAACAATGTGAAACCTAGAACAAAAGCATTTCTTTTGTAGAGGTTACATTCTCAGCACATACACTTTTCTCATAATATTCATAGATGACTCATATAATTCATATATTTTGTCTCAAATATACATACCATATCTTTGTAGTAAATGCACCACATCATGTATTCAATTGTGTATATTATATAAGGCATATACATGAACACATATACAAATACACCACTGACATGTACATTAAAACATACAAAATCTTACCCATCCTTATTAGATTACTTTGTACTTCTGCCATACAAGATTCGTATTTGATTTTCATGATTATTTTCCGGTATCACTTATTACTGTTGGACTGTCTCAAAAATCACTGACGTTGACATCAAGCTTGTAATGACTCATGTAGTTTAATGTAAATATTCACATGAGCAAGAACAAGAAGATAAATATTCTAAGACATTTATCTTCCATGATGCAGGGAAGAGCATAAACAAAACACCTGTCCATTGGATTGCCCTGGTCTTGTCTGGGTTGCACCCTTCCAGCTCATAGGCTGTCAGACTGGGTATGTAGTGCCTGGGGGGCAGTGCATAGCCAGGCCTGTGTCACTACTCAGCTATTCTTTAGACAGTGGGTGTGGATCACAGGGTTGGTTTGATATAATAGAGCTTTACGCAAGCTCGGTAACTACTAGACCCACACTTCAGTTCAAAAAGTCTCCCAAGTACACAAATAAGTTGAGTACTTTTTCTCAAGGGTAAAATAAATCCCTTAGCACAGACTAATTTCCCTGCTTTATTACCTGGTCAGTGATCACGGCTGCTTGGGGAGTGAGAGGGAGCGGTAATGTTCTATTCTGGAAGCACTATCTGTGAGCCAACTTAAATTACCCATAAAGCTGGAGCCTCCCATAGAATGTGGAGACACCCATCAGAAACACCCTAAATTACAGCACTGGCCATGGGGGTGAAATGTAGCATGCAGGGCATATTTAGAAGAGGCCAGACAATGTTAGCAAAGCCAAGCTGGATGACAGTTATTTGCAAAACCGAATGGTGTGGTCAAAGATCTATAAAGCCTACCTTCTAGTGAAAGATTTACATTTACATATCCTTAACTTCAATTCATGTAGACCTGCTTTACGTGGTTTTGGTCTTGTGCCTTGGGAGAGCAGAGCACTTTGACGATGAAATCGCAAAAACACGCAAATCAAATAAAAGTTTAATTGAATTAAACTTGGCTACTGTGTTTTCCGTGATGGTTTGAGCCAATACTGCTGACTAATCCAGCTCCAGCTCAAGCTGCTGAGACACACAGGGAGGTTCTAATCAAGGTAATTGGATTTGGTATCAGTAGAAGTGTATGGTTGGTGGTGAGACTGTGGCCGTGATGGGGGATGGGTGGGTATTGGTGGGTCCTTCTTAAATTCCTGCATGACTTATCTTCCCAGATCGGCCTGCAGACAAGTAGAGTGAATGAAGGTGTCCACACACTAGGTTCGGTTTGCTCCTAGCAAAACTCGGCTAGGCGAAGCGAACATCTGTGTCTCGCATACGCCCTTAAAAGACCAACGGTTGAAAAACTAGAAAAAAAGCGCCAATATTACTGTTTGTCCCTCTTGAGACGACGTAGTAACAAATAGCCAATATACACTTCTTCAAAATAGTCTGAATTAATCTAAGATAAATCAAGAAATCTGTCATCAATTTTGACGTTTTTGCCAAGTAGGAGTTTGTTGCGCAATTTTACAAGTGAAAACATTTGCATGAAAACGAGTCGTCTCTCATTGAATGACAACAAACACTTCATTGAAGAATCCTTATTTTTGACCAATCACCGACGAAGGGGCGTAGACTTCAGCTACCTAACTTCGACTAGCCTTGCTCGAACAGCCCCCAAAAAAACTGCCAAACACCAAAATGTCACTAAATGTCATAAAATATTTCATACAGTGGCGGTCAATGCCATTTAAGATGAGGACCCTTTTTTTAATGAGCATGGCCTTATTTCTATTACAGCATATTGGATGACTCTCATTCATATTCCATTCACCCAGTTCAATGTAACAGCGATAGGTTTAGGCTACTACATGATACTCAAATTGTCCCTATACCCATCATGAGGTTGCTACAACCTAGCCTATGAATGAATGTTTACAATGTAGGTGTACACAGGTCAAGAGACAAATTTGAGGTGACAGACAGTGACACACATCTAGCTGATATAGGGTGTAATCATTAGTCAACAGTTGCAAACAAGAGTTTCTATTGGACAAATTCAGGAATGTTTATCCCCATATTGTTCTGTGCTTCCGTTTAAGAAGCGTTTTTCAACAGAATCGGTGGAATGAATAGACCCCTGATCACGCGTAAACACAGTTCACTTTCATAGCAGCCATGTTGTATTCCTTCTCGCATCAATGCGCTCTCCTCCTCTCACCTCTTCCCTTCCCTTGTAGACTTCAATGCACAACACATCAGCTGTATGTGACCAGGCGAACAAACCTTTCCAAGCCAAACCGCTACACACGGCCTACATCTTTGTCACCATATTCGCTAAAGTAACGTCATATTCAGCATAGCTAATAGAACTAATGAGTTAGGAAACCCGCTACAATCATGCAGTAACGTTACAGTGTACAATCAGTAAGCAGTTACACTGGCGGGCCTCGGTGGCAATACATTAGCAATACCTATAGCTTACCTTGACTTGGAAGAGTTCCAGTGTTGTGTTGGAAAGTCATAGCCAGCTAGCTAACATAGCATCCCTCTGTTTCAGTAGGCTAAACTAGCTAGCTGCATTTGCTAGCTAAGTATGTGAAACTGAAAGTGAAAGAAAATTAGGAAATATTTCTCTCTTATTTCTCTCTTGCTTCTCCTTTATTTTGGAATAAATTAATTTGTTCAAAACATTTCAACTATTGTCTTTCTCTCTCTTTGAGTCAACTACTCACCCGATTTCATACTCTGCAGTGCTAGCTAGCTGTAGCTTATGCTTTCAGTACTAGATTAATTCTCTGATCCTTTGAATGGGTGGACAATGTGTCAGTTCATGCTGCAAGAGCTCTGATAGGCTGGAGGACGTCCTCCTGAAGTTGTCATAATTACTGTGTAAGTCTATGGAGGGGGTGAGAACCATGAGCCTCCTAGGTTTTGTATTGAAGTCAATGTACACATTGAAGCTAGCTCTCCTCCGGCTACACCATGGTGCTACCCTACAGAGTGCTGTTGAGGCTACTGTAGACCTTCTTTGCAAAATAGTGTGTTTTAATCAATTATTTGGTGACGTGATTATATTTAGTATAGTTTTATTTAAAAAATACAACTTTTTAAATGTTTTTCAATTGTAATTTTAATGAAATTCACTGAGGAGAATGGTCCTCCCATTCCTCCTCTGAGGAGCCTCCACTGATTTCATAATATTTGTGCGAACTGTTGACTGGGAAGCATACGGTAAGCTTAAAGGTGAAAATGCCACCAAAACGTAGGTGATGCTATTGGAATATAACAGCATGGACACAAAATTCTTTTTTTTTTTACCAATACCTTCCCCAAAGATGTGTGAAGTGTGAGGAGAGACAACTCAAAGACACAGTGACAGTTGTATTGCATTAACCTGGTCATGGCCCCATCATGGCCCCATTACTAGAATGACCAGAAATAGACTAAAGTGAATGTTTTACTGTGCTGGTGTAGGCTCCTAGCCTCCATTATTGATTTGAATTATGTGGTATGTTTGAAATCAGCCCTGCCTACGGCTTTCCTTTCATATGGCTTTCAAATATTTATACAACCCAAACTCTGTAGATCCTTGACCCTGTTTCATAGTATTCTGTGAACATATACAAAACCAAACACAACTTCTAAATCTACTCCGTTCCACTATACAAGTAATATGAGTCACAAGTAGATGACGTGTGGTAGTAGTAACACTTGTTCAAACCTGTAGATTTTCTCTACTGATGAAATACAATATCTGAGAAACCAGTTACATATTAGCACCTGGCAAGAACTAGGTTATTTTCAGTATGTAAAGACATCATGTGGCACTACTGCCAAGTGGTGCACTGTCAGGAAGAGTAACTTATAAAACAGTCTCAGGATTACAACTGCCTGTGGTTCTTGGCCTACTATTTGTAACACTGCCTTTTCTGGCCTACTATTTGTAACACTGCCTTTTCTCTCACTAGAAGGTGAGATGCCCTTCAAGAAAACACATTCCTCACAACTATTCCCATTGATCTTTGTGGGCTAACTATACCATTTGCCTGACTAATAAATGAACTGATCAAGTAATGACTTAATGGAGTTACCATAGATATATAAAATGACTGGAAAACTGCTAATGATGTGCAAATCGCTTATTAAATGTAATTGAATAATACAGGTAAGCAGTTCCTCTTGTGATTGATGCCAAAGCTATAATGAAGGAGACGCCAAAGAGATTGTTTGTTCTTTAGACGATCTCTGCCAGGGTGGGATCAAGCGTGCAGATGTTAAAGGAAAGATTCACCCATTTTGAATGTTATCATTTTTATGCATCTAAGCAATGTTCTTTCGATTCCCGTGAATATTTCATTTGTATCTGAGTTATTGCCGTTCAAGCAGGCAGAAATACAGCCGGTATGACGAGTTTTGCATCATGCCGCTCAGAGATGCACAAAAATGATATAACATTCAAAATGAGTGAATCTTTCCTTTAAGTCCCCAACTCCCTGCCACACAATAGTAATTAAAATAGGAGACAACAGCTTATGTTGTTTTTGACTCGAAAGGACACTTTTTCAATGACGTTCTCAGGCAAAACCACCTCAAAGAGCAAAAAGGGAAACTGGACTGAGGACTTGGAACCTATAAGTTATATGGACCCTTGGTATTCTGTTGAGAATACCATTAACAGTGCAAACTATATAACGCTTGGTCAGCATGGTCATTTTCACAATATTTCTAGCTACAAAGTTCAAATAAACAGAAGGAAAGAAGGGGACTTACAGATAGTGTCTTCAATAATTTATTCATTTGTAAGTATTACATAAAAATATGTACAGAATGTAAAAACAATTGGTTGTAACAACTTCACACCTCAAACATTTAAGTCTACCATGACAAGCAAAACTGTGGTGAAAACTTGCATCATGGCTAGCAGCCTCAGGCCTCGTGCCAGCCTGTGGCAGCAGGCATTTCAGTTCCAATGCCATCCGAACAGTGGGTTGAAATACAGTCCCTCTTTTGATCTACAAAAGCGTTGTCTTCCCCAACGGTGAACCTCCTCCATGCAACAAAGTGAACTACAAGGTAAACTAAATGAGAACTACCATACGTCACTGGACGTTTGGACTAGACCGTGTTGGCACTACAGCTTGATAAAAAGGAGATGGCAATGTTTATCGATACAAAGAGCCGATATAAAGGGCTGAATGTAGTCAGTGCTGTGTCCAATGTATAACAGGTCAATTTCTCTGTCCTCTGGACTGACCCTCACTGGGAGACCAGAGGCAGATCCTTCAGGGCACAAAATTCCCATAAAATTCCAAGGAACACCAACAAGGTACATTCTGCGGGTGAAGCGCCTTTCAGAAGCTCAGACGCACAGCTCATCTCTTCTTCTTACTGTGTCTGAGCAGCTTCTTCCTCTTTAGGATCATTTCATATAGTTTCTCCAGGCCGGGTTGGAGCCCCTGGCCATTCAGCGCGCTGCAACCCTGGGTGTGGTGCAGTGTGGAGTTGCTAAGCTCGTGGAGGGCCAGGGCCTTCTCCACCTCCACAGCAGAGACTGCCGAGTCCAAGTCCTGCTTGTTGGCCAGCACCAGAACAGGTACTCCCTGGTTCTCTGCCGAGCGACTGATGCGGTGGAGCTCCACCTTGGCCTCCTCCATGCGCTCAGTCTCTGCAGCATCCACAACGAACACCAGGCCATCGGTGCGACGCGTGTATGACTTCCACAGGGGCCGCAGCTTCTCCTGACCGCCCACGTCCCACACCTGGAAGGTGGTGGTGGCCCGCGAGCTTCCAACTGCTACTTTAATCCGTTCCGTGTTGAAGCCCTTTGTGGGGATGGTCTCCACAAATTCCCGGAGCTTTAGTCTGTACAGCAGGGAGGTCTTTCCTGCAGAGTCCAGGCCGATGACAACCACGTGCAGAGACTGGAAGTTGGGGAGGAAAGGAGTGTTGGGGGCTATCTCTGTTAGCTGGTTGCCCATTTTGGCTGGTTGTCTGGCCCTGATTGTGAGGTGGCAGACTCTAGTCGGGGGGTGGTGGGTGTCTCCAGAGAGACGAAGCATTCACTGGAGTCACTGATGACCTTATAAAAAGAAGAAAACGGGCATGATTAGTTATCTATTTTATAGATGGCACCATGGATGACAATCATTCGCAAGTGAAGTCTACTGACTATGCATTGGAAGAAAAAAAATGGCCATTTCAGTTAGTCACAAGTTTGTTAAAAACAACGCTGTTAATCTTTGCATAGCAGAAAAAACTGAGTTCCAATATGTAATTCTATGGAACTGCAGCGGAATTGCCCTTAAAGTTTGACAACAACACTGGCTATAATCGTGTTTACTTTTATTAATTTTTTTACATGGCAATAAGAGTAGAAAGCGTACAGTAGGCATTTCCATACTAGTTTATCGCGTTATCTGCAGAAAAATGAATTGACCGCGTTGAAATGTGTTTAGTCGTTAAGGCACAGAATATTCTGGTTCCATGTACGTAACGTTTCTTCAGCAAACTTCTCTCGTCTGTCCTGTCGGTTTGTTGCATATGCGGCTGCATAGTAACGCTGGTGTCGGCAACGTTAGCTAGCTAGTTAACCTTACCGCGATAAAATAAACAGATAGTAGAACACTATCGTGAAGTGTTAGCCTTCTAGGTAGATAGTTGGGTAACAATTATTTAATTGCAAGTAATTTCAGTGGCCAGTGGGGTTATCAAACATTGGCTAACTACTGTGGTGGACTTGTAAATCTTGGCTCTCTGTCTTTGCGAGAAACAATCTCTAACCGTGTCTAGGGACACTTAACGTTTGCGTTAATTAGTTAGCTAGTTGAACCGACCCAAACAAACTATGTTCATTAGTTAGCACATTTACATATAAAACATAATCTTACCTTTATAGCGTTTCTGTATTGAATCAGACAACATCATTCCAACACAGATAAGCACAAATCCACACTGAAGAAGAAGAATTCCAAAAGAAACTGTGCTACAAGCACCAGTGGCCCTCTACTTTATTCTCCAGGCAAGGAATGGACCCAAATGAGGTGAGCGCGACTGAAGAATACCAACACAACACCCACGAGTGACGTAACGAAAACATGCCGAAAACACACCCAGTTCCAGCCCCCCTATCAGAGGTCAACTTTTGAGCTCTTATCGACAGTTATCAGTCTATTGCTATGGAATTGTCAAACTAAGGGAATAAACAAAGTAGGATATTGATTATATGGGTATGCTTAGCTTGGTTGGCTGTCTTGGCTGTTTTGCCTTTTTTATTTAATCAATACATAATCGTAAACCACTAAACAGTAACCTAGTTCATATTTTGACATGAGACATCATGTTCAGTAGCCTATGAGAAATGTATACCAGCAAAAATCATGGAAATATGTGTATAAAGTATTTTGGGTAGCCGCTTGAGGTCTGTCTGCTCTGAACAAAGTTTGGGGCAGCTAGGGGACAATGGATCGACTGTGGCAGTTTGAATGATAATGTCTTTGTAGTCTTTTCCTTGAACAGCACCATGATAACATTTCAGTGAATGACCCGCTGGAGTTGGAGTGTCCTGTATTCATAGGGCATGTGTTATGAAACCAGCCAGATCATATCAGCATATCTGGGAGGAATCCAGTTACTATTCACAGCACAACACTTGCTGGTTGTAGCCTGTCATGAGAGGAGAATGCAAAACTGGGTGCAGATTTGAAACTAGAGTGGTTATCAGATGTACCCACAGTGCAGCAAATGGAGGGCAGATTTCACACATGGGAGTTAAATGAAAACTCACAGGGGTATTGAGATTGAGAAATTGCGTCAGCATGTGCAACAATAATGATCTTTCCTGCAGAGCAGGATTCCATGCTGAAGGGTCTGCCTCGTAGCAGAACTCAGTAATTACACACAGTCAACATTCAAATCACTGTCAAATTAGCTTTCCAGTGAAGCAAATCAAATAATATAGAGAAAAGGCATGTTATACTGTGCTTCTTCTCTCATCTTAAATTCACTCAACCTCCGCACATACACAACACATACATTTTACTGTCATTATCACAAGGGAACAACCTCAATATAGAGTGGGCAATTATTAATTGGTGCTACATTTATAGAGCAGTTGCTATCTTAACAAACAATTGGAAAATGATAAATTGGGTACCAATTAACTTTTAGGACTGAATATATCATGCAGAAAATATGTTTCTAAGTAGACTGTCTATGCATCTACTTATGTATTCTCATGGGCAATTACTGTGTTTGCTTTGTAAGAAAAAAAGGCTAGAAAAACAAATAGGCCTATGTTTTTAATCAAACGCTTTGATCAATTGGAATTTGAATGCAATAAAAAAGGCCTCCAGATTGAATTGATCCAAAGGAGCCAATGAAAGGGGGTCTGTTTTACTAAACATGACAGTAGCGCCCCCTACCGACTAATGTGGGAAATACATCCAGATATTGTGAAGCTTACACTTGAAAGATTCACAGGTGCAAAACTATTGGAGAACGACAATGCATTTGGTAAATTACCAAACGTGCATTTCATGTATTACATGATTTAATGGGTTGGAGATTTCCAGGCGCCTCAGGTGATAATTGTATCTCCAGAGGGTGAACTACTGGGGTGAGTAATGATTTACCTTTACCTCTGACGCCACCAACTCAGTTGCTACGTAACTTGCGAGGCAGCTGGGAAATACTTGAAGCTGAAGAAAAACATTAGCTACCTGCTTCAGGCTGCTGAAGTCCATCTTGCCTCTGGGGGCAAAACAGCATTTTTTTGGTCTACAGGGATTGTTGTAAGTAAAAGATCCAATAATTATTTGTGATTTTTGCATGCTGAATTTAACAGGGTAGACGTGTAATTTCTACCAGCATGTTAAATGTGCAACAAGAGGGAAAAAAACCCTAGACCACCTTTACTCCACACACAGAGACACATACAAAGCTCTCCCTCGCCCTCCATTTGGCAAATCTGACCATAACTCTATCCTCCTGATTCCTGCTTATAAGCAAAAACTAAAGCAGGAAGCACCAGTGACTCGGTTAATAAAAAAGCTACAGGACTGTTTTGCTAGCACAGACTGGAACATGTTCCGGGATTCTTCAGATAGCATTGAGGAGTACACCACATCAGTCACTGGCTTCATCAATAAGTGCATCGATGATGTCGTCCCCACAGTGACCGTACGTACATACCCCAACCAGAAGCCATGGATTACAGGAAACATCCACACTGAGCTAAAGGGTAGAGCTGCCGCTTTCAAGGAGCGGGACTCTAACCCGGACGCTTATAAGAAATCCCGCTATGCCCTCCGAAGAACCATGAAACAGGCAAAGAGTCAATACAGGACTAAGATTGAATCGTACTACACTGGCTCTGACGCTCGTCGGATGTGGCAGGGCTTGAAAACTATTACAGACTACAAAGGGAAGCACAGCCGCAAGCTGCCCAGTGACACAAGACTTCCAGACAAGCTAAACCACTTCTATGCTCGCTTCGAGGCAAGCAACACTGAAGCATGCATGAGAGCACCAGCTGTTCCGGATGACTATGTGATCACGCTCTCCGTAGCCGATGTGAGTAATACTTTTAAGCAGGTCAACATTCACAAGGCCGCAGGGGCAGACGGATTACCAGGACGTGTACTCCGAGCATGTGCTGACCAACTGGCAAGTGTCTTCACTGACATTTTCAACATGTCCCTGACTGAGTCTGTAATACCAACATGTTTCAAGCAGACCCCCATAGTCCCCGTGCCCAAGGACACTAAGATAACCTGCCTAAATGACTACCGACCCATAACACTGATGTCTGTAGCCATGAAGTGCTTTGAAAGGCTGGTCATGGCTCACATCAACACCATTATCCCAGAAACCCTAGACCCACTACAATTTGCATACCGCCCCAACAGATCCACAGATGATGCAATCTCTATTGCACTCCACACTGCCCTTTCACACCTGGACAAGAGGAACACCTACGTGAGAATGCTATTCATTGACTACAGCTCAGCATTCAACACCATAGTGCCCTCAAAGCTCATCACTAAGCTAAGGATCCTGGGACTAAACACCTCCCTCTGCAACTGGATCCTGGACTTCCTGATGGGCCGCCCCCAGGTGGTAAGGGTAGGTAACAACACATCTGCCACACTGATCCTCAACACAGGGGCCCCTCAGGGGTGCGTGCTCAGTCCCCTCCTGTACTCCCTGTTCACCCATGACTGCATGGCCAGGCACGACTCCAACACCATCATTAAGTTTGCCGACGACACAACAGTGGTAGGCCTGATCACTGACAACGATGAGACAGCCTATAGGGAGGAGGTCAGAGACCTGGCCGTGTGGTGCCAGGATAACAACCTCTCCCTCAACGTGACCAAGACAAAGGAGATGATTGTGTACTACAGGAAAAAAAAGAGGACTGAGCACGCCCCCATTCTCATCGACGGGGCTGTAGTGGAACAGGTTGAGAGCTTCAAGTTCCTTGGTGTCCACATCACCAACGAACTATCATGGTCCAAACACACCAAGACAATCGTGAAGAGGGCACGACAAAGCCTATTCCCCCTCAGGAGACTGAAAAGATTTGGCATGGGTCCTCAGATCCTCAAAAAATTCTACAGCTGCACCATCGAGAGCATCCTGACTGGTTGCATCACCGGCTGGTATGGCAACTGCTTGGCCTCCGACCGCAAGGCACTACAGAGGGTAGTGCGTACGGCCCAGTACATCACTGGAGCCAAGCTTCCTGCCATCCAGGACCTCTATACCAGGCAGTGTCAGAGGAAGGCCCTCAAAATTGTCAAAGACTCCAGCCACCCTAGTCATAGACTGTTCTCTCTGCTACCGCACGGCAAGCGGTACCGGAGTGCCAAGTCTAGGTCCAAAAGACTTCTCAACAGCTTCTACCCCCAAGCCATAAGACTCCTGAACAGCTAATCATGGCTACCCAGACTATTTGCACTGACACCCACCCCCACCCCATCTTTTTACGCTGCTGCTACTCTGTTAATGATTTATGCATAGTCACTTTAACTCTACCCACATGTACATATTACTTCAACTACCTCAACTAGCCAGTGCCCCCGCACATTGCCTCTGCACCGCTACCCCCCTGTATATATAGCCTCCCTGCTGTTATTTTATTTTACTTCTGCTCTTTTTTTCTCAACACTTTTTTGTTGTTGTTTGATTTTACTTTTTTTATTAAAAATAAATGCACTGTTGGTTAAGGGCTGTAAGTAAGCATTTAACTGTAATGTCTACACTTGTTGTATTCGGTGCATGTGGCCAATAAAATGTGATTTGATTTGAGATAAGTTATGTTTTTCCTTATCAATTTAATATTTTAAAGTAGCTGTACTTGCAAATAATTTTATTTTGCTACATTCCTCATTGTATATCTTATTTCAATTGGTTGACCTAGATTAATAATCAACATAGCAGATCCAGTACATCAAGAGGTTCATTTTAATGTCTTATATGATTTTATTTCATTATTGACTGTTAGTGTGGTTACTCTAGGTTAGATTTATACTATCCAGGGACAGCTATTGCCATTTTTTGTAATACACATTCAGTGAAACTCCTAATGCAGCAGTGTGGAGACAGGGAGGGAATAACATCAGTGGACCCTGTTTATATTAAGACAAAGACAATACATTGTGTGGGCTGTCATTAATCAGAATTGGTGAAACAGTGATATAGGGGTTTGTCTGTCTATCAGGTTACAGCACTGGCACTGTGGTTTAATGACAGTTAGCTCCGCTCTCCCACAGGTGCTGGTGTAGGATGTCTGCTATGCATTGGGAAGCCCAGCGCCGGCAGACCATGGTGGACCGCAGGATGTCCAGGGCCAAGCAGCAGGTAGGCTACCATCAGTAGGCTTGTTCCATAGTTGATTAATACCGGAGGTGGAAACCAAAGTCGGACATGCGACACCCATGTGAGGGGCCAACCTAATTTCCTATTATTCATTTTGCAGGTTGTGTCCCTCTGGTCATACCTGACGTCTCGGCTGAATGTGTCATGTGTGCCAGCACTGACCGAGAGCCAATTAATAGCCTTGAAATGTAGGAAAACCTCATAATCCCTCACTCCCACCATAAGGTGCCATTAAATGTTATTGGCTACTGGTGCTTACAAATTCAAGCACCTCTTGAAACAGCAGAGCAAGGTGCTACCGTATGCAATACAGTCCATTATCACTTACAAATAAGTTTGCAAATTCCTGGTGGTAATTTGGTACTGAGAACAGGGATCATTGTATAGGATCTCCACTCCACCCCATTTTGGATGTTCAACATTGTCAGGTATTCAGAAGTTGGAGGCCATTAAAACCTATCTAAATGGAGGGTGTAAAACTGACCCGTCACTTGGGGTGAACCCCTCCCTGTCTGAGGTGCGCAACTGTTTACAAAACTGTGAAGTACAACACCCCTAGTTATATGCAAAATATCTCACGTGCATTTGGTGTTTCTGCTGCATGTCAGGGTGCCTCATGTAAACAGCATTTACATTTACCTCTTTTGTTTGTGACAGATGACAAAGGACCCATCAGAGCCAAGCTCAAAGCCACTGGCAGAGTCTAATGCACCAGCTCAGCAGGCAGGTAATATCTAAATGTTTAATTTGCACCATATTCATTATAAGCCAGACATGCTCATGTTATTATGTCTCATGAGTAGGCCTTTCAGAAAAGGGGCTTTTGCATACTTATTTGTAAATCTCTGACCCTGCAACCACAACCGTCATCTGACTGGCAAAATTCAGGCAAAGAAGGGAATCGATTGTCATAAGCAAACAATTCTATGCCCAGAGGCTTCTGTTTAAGGAGTATTATCTGTGGGCTCATGTTCAAACATGACTTTGCCATGTCGTCCAGCAAGGAGCCCACAATACCAGAGCCATTAATCCCCAATTGACTCCAACACTTTGAGAACAATGGAATTTGTTTACTCTCTAAAGCCTTCTATTGGCTCATGAATATCTCTGTAATCTGGTAGCTTCTCGCTTGCAGGCACATCAATGATTTCCATTAACTGAGTCAACAACAACCTATTCCACAGAGATGACATGAACACACATCCTCACCACAAACAGAAAACCTCCCATTTAGGAGGAATGCTCAGCTCGGAGTGTTCTACACTAGTCAAGTTTCCCAACTCCAGTCCTGGTGAAAACACAGGACCGCAGCACCTGCATAACAGATGTTTATGATGTAAACATCAATAATTTAATCAGGTGTGTTAGTCCTGGTATTGAACAAAAATGTGCAGTTACGTGGGTCCCCAGGACTAAAATAGAACCAGGTTTCTATATAGTTTTATCATTTTAATGACTCTAGCCCGGCCAAACCAAGTCTCCACAGCAGCAGAGGTTGTCACGCTCTACCGTCCACTCATTAGAATGGGGTCTGTTAAATAATACATGGGGGCCACACTCTGCGCTCCTACTGTGTAGTGGCTCAAATATCACAGATGAGGAGTTATGGGGATTGGAAACCTGAGGTTTGTGGCAGGCAGACAAGTCTTGAATTATGTTCAGGAGAATCAATTAGGAGAAAACGCTTGGTTACGAGTTCAGGTAGTGGTAATAATATAGTTTCAAAAATACTTTTTCCTGTTTCATTCTTACTGGATGCAACCCCCAGTGAGTGCCTGTCATGGGTGAGAAAGGACTAGAGGTAGTTGCCAGCCGGTTGACATGGGTCACATACAGTTCATTGGCATGGCCACCTGCGTTGTGCTATTTTGCAGGTGAATTATCAACTGTGAAACTACAGTCACAGACAACTGGACCAGTTGACAGGAAGGATAACATGTTTTTAGTAACAGCACAACGCTGATTACAACATCTGTACAAAATCTTAGAGTACTGTATGAGCACTTTTGATGACTTCCTCTCGACCGTCGTATCCACTAACATGCCATTATCTTCTCCTTCTTGTCTTCCAGCCGTGAATGAATGTTCACACTGCAAAAACAAGCTCCAGTACAGTGCTAAGATTGACAGATACTTGGTGTGTGCATGTGATACTCCTTGAAAATGCTATGCATTATTGATACAGTACATAAGATTATAGGAGTGTTTATTTCTCTACTTTACAGTCCATACAGTACTCTCAGCAGTGGTGAAGAGCCCATATCCAGTCATTGGTGAAGAAGAAGACCCATATGGACCGGACCCAACTGTCATTCGTCAAGGCAACTTTTTCTATGCAACTTCAGCACCACTTAGTGGCTATTTCAAAGTACCACATCCTTTAATCATGTGACCAAACAAAGAACATGGAATCACAAAGCCTGAGAAAATATTGTATTGAATTTATTTCACTGAGCTGACAAAGGTGAAATAAATGCACTAAAACCCTTACCTCAAGGAATAGAGAAAGTAAAGATTAAGAGTATTTGAACAGGGTACAAGAAACATAGCCATGATTATATTGTAGCGCAAGAACACAAGGCAAGGAAGTAAATTGGTTAGCTTCCCCATTCCAAAAATACCTGTGTTGACACTTCTTGTCCATGTGGATTCCAAACAACTTCACCATTTTCCCCTCACTAATAATCTCATTTCAGTGACACAGGAAAAACCATAGATGAATTAATATCCAGATATTCTTGTTATAGCAGTTAGTTAGCATACAATTACAGAGAGATTATGGCATAACATAGAAATCACATGGGTGGTCAGTAGTCACAATCGCATTCTTAGAGTAAAAGTCAAAGACAGAGAACTCTAATTCCCATGTGATTCCATAGAAAAGTTATAGTCTACTACAGTCATTATGTGATCAATGCTACATAATTGTATGCATAACTTTAAGAAAACTTAATTGACCTATTTTAACCACCAACATCAATTAAATATAAATGAAACACATACAAAAGTTGCATTTACTTGTTTGTAGAAGTGCACTGGCAATCTGTTTTATAGGAAATTATGCAAAAATATAACATTTGAATTACTCTTTCAAAAATGTGTGCAAATTTGTAATCAACTCAAGTCTTTCAGTTTCTTGGAAGACAAAACAGAGTGTCTCTTTCAGTAGGACATAGTGGCAAAAAAGTAATTTTCATAGCGCAGAGCCTCCAACAACAGCGATGACCCTACTTATAAAGCAAGTGCTACAGAGGTGCATAAAAAAAGAGAAACAGAACATTTCAGAGCTTTCATTTTAATTTCAAGCTCCACATTTTTGCTGTTTCTTTTTTCAAGAAAAACCAACTGTATGGCTTTAAACCACACAGTTGTTCTCCACAGTTCACCTCATAGCCTTATGGCTTACTCCTCAGTCTTCCCCTCACCCTTGTCATCACGCCCCTCATGGAGCCCTCGGTCTCAGGGTGTAGGGTTGATGAGGTGGGGTGTTGTGGTGTTAGACCCACAGTCAATGTATTCAAACGTGTCCAAGGAAAGCTGCTCAAAGTGGGCCAGGTTCCACCTCCCTCATGGACATCCTGAGGGAGGTGGAAGATACAGATGGTTATACCATTTTCATTTATTATTTAATTCATCAAATGTAATGATAATTTATGTAATTGTATCAGATTTAGTCAGCCGGCTATCAAGGTTTCCTAACCGCAGCCATGAAAGAAACTCTCCCTTGAGCCATCACTGTAAAAACTGGGCCAAGTTAACAAGCAATACAGCCCTTTTATAGCACTTCCTCAGATTTTAACCACTGATAAGAAATAAATAGGTTAATCTCTGACCCCATTGGTTTACTAGGTGGGTGAGGTTGTGTCCGTTTATCATCAAAACATTTAGTCATGAACTATTATGGTATTACATTTTTCCCCACAGAACACAGATTCAACATGATTCTTGTTCATTGTTGAATATATGCATTATAATGTTAATAGAATCTAAAATGGCTAAACTGTGGGAACAAAGCTACATTTGGGGGGTGTTTTACCCATACTGACTGACAGGGCACATACTCACTGAAGATGGACAAATAACGTGTGGATCTTGATTGTAGATTTCTTGCAGTAATTGCTGGGAAGAATAAATAGGAGAAAATAATGAATACCTACAGGATTTCCTTATGAAAGATCATATGATTTCAAAACAACCCACTGGCACAAACTGCTTGAATTAGCGTTGTTACAATTTACATTTACGACTTACAGGAGCAATTAGGGTTAAGTGCCTTGCTCAAGGGCACATCGACAGATTTTTCACCTAGTTGGCTCGGGGATTAGAACCAGCAACCTTTCGGTTACTGGCACAACGCTCTTAACCACTAAGCTACCTCAACGTATTGTGATGTGGAATCTGTGAAAATACATTGGATTTGACGGTGAAATTTCAACCACACGATTATGCATGTCATCATGGTAACCAAATTTCAGACAAACATTGTATCAAATATGTTGAATTTGTACCTTTAAAACAACGTCAGAATGGCAACTTTATATCCATTATCAGAAAAAAACAATAGGATGGGCAGCACCTCCTACTGGAGAATTCATCCATCTACAGCTACCCTTCAGTCTCCCATGCAGGATTTTAACCAAGCCCAGCCCAGCTTAGCTATGAGATTTGTCATTGATTTTTACCAATGTGCTATCGTGACAATTATTGTTGAGAGCCATTCACTTTAAAACTAAATAAATTCACTGTTGCTAATCGAAGTCATTCCAAAGGGTAGGTTTAACAGAGCAAATGAAATTGTGACCATACTTTAGCACTTATATCATCATTGATGCTATTTAAGCCTATATAGCATTTGCAAAGTCATCAACAGCTATTATTTAAATTCAACCCAGAATTAATCTAAAAATTGACAATACAATAGGCCTAGCGTTTCAAGCTCTGGTTGACTTCAAATTTAACGAGGAGATGCACCTTCTGCATGGATAGTTCCATCTGTGCTAATGACTTAGTCTGGCTTTAATTCCAGTTAGCCTACAAATGTATAATTTATATGTTGGATTCATATCTCCATCTTTACCAAAAATCAAAAAGTCAAAGAATAGGACTAAATAAAAGTTACATTTTATTTAGTCGTATTCTTGAACTTAGATTTTTGGTTGAGATGGAGACATGAATCCAACATATAAACCGAACACAATTCAATATCACTTTTGAAATACAATAAATAGCCTATTAACTTGTCGACAAGTTAACAAATGAAATGTTGGATGCTATGCTATGTCTCCAACCCAACTAAAAAGAACAAAGTTAAAAGAATAGAGCCCCACAGTTGAGGTGTCATAATAGCCATAAAACCTAGCAGTCAAACAGGGAAATGGTTCAAATCGTTTTCCACTATTCATTTTTCCCACAGGGAATTTTCAGAAACACTTAAAATAAGGGCTGTGTTTCGTGTAGGCTTACCCTGGTGTGACATTTTGATAACCATGTAAATCTCTCGGACAAGGTGACTTTTATCAATATAGTCGGCTCTATTTACTCAGATTTGAAAAAGCTAATTAGCATCAAAGTAGATGTCATGCAAAACTACAAATCCCTGCAAGCTCCTGCGCATCATCTCTAGCTGACACCTTTGCTAACAGGTATTGTGTCAATTTAAAACTTGCACAAGAAAGTTCAAAGAAATGTCAGTTTAAAGAAATGCCAATATATGAATTACTAAATAGTTAATCCAGAGATTTTTACCTTTGCCTCGATTCGGCAGTCTCGTCCAGATCATCATGGCATTTGTAGTTCTTTATAATAGCCATATTAGCAGCTAATTAGCATTTCATTTGAGGGGTAAATACAGGCGAATATATTGATAAGTCATTTTGTCCTAGAGAGATTTACATGGTTATCAGAAAGATCACGCCAGGGTAAGCCTACACGAAACACAGCCCTTATTTTAAGTGTTTCTAAAATCCCCTATGGGAAAAATGAATGGTGGAAAAACGATTGGAACCATTTCCTTGTTTGACCGCTAGGTTTTATGGGTATTATGACTTGTAGTGTCTTAGAGGAAACTTGGCTCTGTGATTGTGCTGACATTGCAAATGGTGTAACAGATGAACTTTACTCTACTTTGCTGAAACATCTGGAAAGCATTACTAAAGTTCCTGGAAAAAAGGATATGGGGAGATACGTGAAAAAGGCCAGGGATTGGATATTAAAATCACGCCATACTATGTCATATATGATATAAATACCATGTCTTGAACAGGGAGGAGGGGGAATAGCGAATTACAGAATTGGCTCCTGCTGTTCTTCAGATATCTGCAGGTATCTGTAAATCTGACGCTGAAACTCTTTGTTATAATAAACCTTTATAAACAAAGTACAGTGTCGGCGGACTTCTTATCATCACGGCATTATCAGCAAAGGTTTGTTTTTGGCCACCACAGACTCATACTGTGGTACTCTATGGGACTAAGCCAGTGGCTCAGATGGAACTATCCAAGTAGCCGATCCAGGTAACTGCCAAAATAATAGAAACACTTGAGTAAATGAGGGATACAAAGTATATTGATAGCAGGTGCTTCCACACACGTGTGGTTCCTGTTCCTGAGTTAATTAAGCAATTAACATCCCATCATGCTTAGGGTCATGTATAAAAATGTTGGGCAGGCCACTATTTTGGCTACCATGGCTATGCCTCATAGGATGACAAGTCCCCCATCCACAGGGCATGAGTGGTCACTGAATGGTTTGATGAGCATGAAAACGAGGTGAACCATATGCCATGGCCGTATCAGTTAGCAGATCTCAACCCAATTAAACACTTATGGGAAATTCTGGAGCGGTGCCTGAGACAGCGTTTTCCAACACCATAAACAAAACACCAAATGATGGAATTTCTCATGGAAGAATAGTGTTGCATTCCCATAGAGTTCCAGACACTTGTAGAATCTATGCCAAGGTGCATTGAAGCTGTTCTGGCCAAACACCCTATTAAGACACTTTAAATGGGTGTTTCCTTTATTTTGGCAGTTACCCATACCTCTCCTTTAAAATGTTGATATTTGGTTGCATTGTCAACCAAACACAATTCAATATTACTTTTGTAATACAGTAAATAGCCTAAAGTTAAGGCTATCTTACAAGAGAATGTAACATTCAACCCTAAAATGAGTAACATATCCAAGGCCACATTGAGGTACTGTAATTATACATTTCTTATGTAATCATATAAAGTTTGCATGTTCAAAAAGCATGCATAAGTCGTCACAGGTCTGTGGAGATCTTCACAATTTCTGTAATCTGTGCAGAATCTCGAACGGCATTGATCACTTGCACCATATACTTTTAATGTAATCTCAACCGCAATCCAGGTCATGCTTTTAAAAGAAGTGCAGTGATAACACAATCTGTTTTATAAATAAACAAAATCTGACATTGCATTCCCATTTGAACTTTGCTGTGCTTTTAAAATGGTTGATAGCAGAGTGAGACATTTTGGGTGACAACTAAACCAAAAATCAGACTGTTTTTCCATTGGAATTTGTTTGTGCTCTTAGATAGCTGAAAGCATAGTGATAACACATTGGAAATTCAACTAACTTTTGGCTGTCTTTTTGAGTGGGTGAATATAGGTTGTAATCTCATTGATCAACCAAATATTAACCAGTTATCCACGTTGAAATGACATGGTGTGCCCAGTGGGAATGCTTTTGACTTGTTTTATGAATAAGAAGTGCTACTGCTAGTGACAATTAGCCTGCAACACATAGAGGAAATGGAGATGGATTACGCATGCTAAGCTAAGCAGGTTATGCTAGTTTATGTATGCTTATGTACTTTTCTAAGACAAATACTTAATATCAATCTGTTCAAACATTTGATAGTAATGCTTCAGACTTGTTCTAAATACAAAACAAACAAAAAATATCCAGTTTTGCTTTGTCTTTATACATTATTCAAAAACAACTATCTAAGGAAAAGGAAGGAATTAACTGTCTGTAGAGCACACGGAATAAATTCTCACATTTACAGCGAATGAGTTACATTACTTTCATGACAACATGCCAAAATCAAAATAAGCTGAACTTTACAGCACAACTCATTTAAAAAGGACTGCGTCACTATATTGTAAGTGTATACTTTGTATAACCAAACAGCCACAAAAGCAACTTTACAGTGGATATAAAAAGTCTACACACCCCTGTTAAAATGCCAGGTTTTGTGTTGTAAAAGAATGAGACAAAGATAAATCATGTCAGAACTTTTTCCACTGTTAATGTGACCTATAATGTGAACAATTCAATTGAAAAACAAACTGAAATCTTCGAGGGGGAAAAATGAAAAATAAAAACCTTACAATAACCTGGTTGCATAAGTGTGCACACCCTCTTATACAGTGGGGAAAAAAGTATTTAGTCAGCCACCAATTGTGCAAGTTCTCCCACTTAAAAAGATGAGAGAGGCCTGTAATTTTCATCATAGGTACACGTCAACTATGACAGACAAATTGAGAATTGAAAATCACATTGTAGGATTTTTAATGAATTTATTTGCAAATGATGGTGGAAAATAAGTATTTAGTCACCTACAAACAAGCAAGATTTCTGGCTCTCACAGACCTGTAACTTCTTCTTTAAGAGGCTCCTCTGTCCTCCACTTGTTACCTGTATTAATGGCACCTGTTTGAACTTGTTATCAGTATAAAAGACACCTGTCCACAACCTCAAACAGTCACACTCCAAACTCCACTATGGCCAAGACCAAAGAGCTGTCAAAGGACACCAGAAACAAAATTGTAGACCTGCACCAGGCTGGGAAGACTGAATCTGCAATAAGTAAGCAGCTTGGTTTGAAGAAATCAACTGTGGGAGCAATTATTAGGAAATGGAAGACATACTGATAATCTCCCTCGTTCTGGGGCTCCACGCAAGATCTCACCCCGTGGGGTCAAAATGATCACAAGAACGGTGAGCAAAAATCCCAGAACCACACGGGGGGACCTAGTGAATGACCTGCAGAGAGCAAAATACCAGCAACAGTGTGTGAAAACCTTATGAAGACTTACAGAAAACGTTTGTCCTGTGTCATTGCCAACAAAGGGTATAAAACAACGTATTGAGAAACTTTTGTTATTGACCAAATACTTATTTTCCACCATAATTTGCAAATAAATCCTACAATGTGATTTTCTGGAATTTATTTTCTAATTTTGTCTGTCATAGTTGACATGTACCTATGATGAAAATTACAGGCCTCTCATCTTTTTAAGTGGGAGAACTTGCACAATTGGTGGCTGACTAAATACTTTTTTCCCCCACTGTAACTGGGGATGTGGCTATGTTCAGAATTAACCAATTACATTCAAACTCATGTTAAATAAAAGTCATTACACACCTGCCATCATTTAAAGTGACTCTGATTAATCACAAATAAAGTTCAGCTGTTCTAGTAGGATTTTCCTGACATTTTCTTAGTTGCATCTCAGAGCAAAAGCCATGGTCCGCAGAGAGCTTCCAAAGCATCAGAGGGATCTCATTGTTGAAATATATCAGTCAGGAGAAGGGTACAAAATAATTTCCAAAGTATTACATATACCATGGAACACAGTGAAGACAGTCATCATCAAGTGGAGAAAATATGGCACAACAGAGACATTACCAAGAACTGGACGTCCCTCCAAAATTTATGAAAAGACGAGAAAACTGGTCAGGGAGGCTTCCAAGAGGCCTACAGCAACATTAAAGGAACTGCAGGAATTTCTGGCAAGTACTGGCTGTGTGCTACATGTGACAACAATCTCCCGTATTCTTCATATGAATGGGCTATGGGGTAGGGTGGCAAGACGGAAGCCTTTTCTTACAAAGAAAAACATCCAAGCCCGGCTGAAGTTTGCAAAAACAAACATCAAGTCTCCCAAAAGCACGTGGGAAAATGTGTTATGGTCTGATGAAACCAAGGTTGAACTTTTTGGCCATAATTCCAAAAGGTATGTTTGGCGCAAAAACAACACTGCACATCACCCAAAGAACACCATACCCACAGTGAAGCATGGTGGTGGCAGCATCATGCTTTGGGGCTGTTTTTCTTCAGCTGGAACCGGGGCCTTAGTCAGGGTGGAGGGAATTATGAACAGTTCCAAATACCAGTCAATTTTGGCACAAAACATTCAGGCGTCCGTTAGAAAGCTGAAGAGGAAGTTCACCTTTCAGCACGACAACGACCCAAAGCACACAGTCAAATCCACAAAAGCATGGCTTCACCAGAAGAAGATTAACGTTTTGGAATGGCCCAGCCAGAGCCCAGACCTGAATCCAATTGAACATCTTTGGGGTGATCTGAAGAGGCTGTGCACAGGAGATGTCCTCGCAATCTGACAGATTTGGAGCGCTTTTGCAAAGAAGAGTAGGCAAATATTGCCACGTCAAGATGTGCCATGCTAATAGACTCCTACCCAAAAAGACTGAGTGCTGTAATAAAATCAAAAGGTGCTTCAACAAAGTATTAGTTTAAGGGTGTGCACACTTATGCAACCAGGTTAGTGAGTTTTTTAGTTTTCCCCCCTGAGATTTCAGTTTGTTTTTCAATTTAATTGTTCACGTTATAGGTCACATTAAAGGTGGAAAAAGTTCTGACATGATTTATCTTTGTCTCATTCTTTTACATCACAAAAACCTGGCATTTTAACAGGGGTGTGTAGACTTTTTATATCCACTGTATGTCTCAGTACTGACTTGATGGAAGATTCAGCACCAGACATAATTTAACCAAGGTTATAGTTTGTACTTACTTCAGACCCTCCTCCACTAGCTTGACAGGAATCTCAAAGGCAAACTGTCAGGGGAAATATGGAAGCGCATCAGTGAGTCAAGTAACAATATTTAGAGGCTTCCAGAAGCTAACGTCTCTGCGGTATAGCAGTTGGTAATGAGGGGAGGTGCTCACCGTTTTGTCAGTGAGTGGTTTCACGTTGGTTACATTTTTCATATCAGCCGTTCCCACAACAGTTTTATCAAAAAGAGCCTGCACTGTCAAGTTGTAGGCCTTAACTGTAAAAAAGTTGTCATTGGTAATATTCAGGATGTTCTGTGATGGGAAAGAGACAAGGTGATTATTACATTCACTTCCAAAACACACACTGCAGTGATGCAGAGGAAGATAATTTTATGGCAGATAGAAACCGTTTTGACAGTGTGGTATATGGATGAATAAGGCCAATGAGGTCTCACCGTGATGTTCATTTGGACAGTGGTCGGGGTGAAGTAAACAGACAGACTTGACAGCCACTGGTGAGAGGGTGACACTGCGAGGAAACAGGAAGAAGAAGACCAGTGAGCTGACCAGCAGGCACAGCGTCACTGACACGGTGACATACAACTTCCTATAGGGGGACACGATATGTACAAGTTGAGTATTGATTAAAGGCCCAGTGCAGTCAAAATGTTTTTTTTCCTGTGTTTTGTATCATATTGTGATGAAACTAATGCTGTAAAAGTGTGACAAAATTTGACGAGTGTTATTTCCTGATAGTTGCTGGTTGAAAATACAATCTACACAGGATCTTCTAATCAGCAGGTTTGCATGGGCGGGAGTTTCGGCTTTCCATGGTGACATCGCCATGCGGTTAGTAAACCAATAACAAAAAGCTCCAAACATCTGCAAATAACAGCTAGTTTTCCCCACTCCAGTCATGCTGCGTTCAACTGCTAGTCGGAACTAGAAAACTCTGAAATGTACGACTTGCTAACTGGTTGTTTTACATGTGCTGCGTTCAACAAATCAGCAAGTCGGGAGTTTCCTACTTCCGACAAGCATGTGAACACGGCATACGACCACTCCCTGACAGTCTTAACAAAATTCTTGCTTGAGAAATAGTTCTGCTAAAAAGCAATTTTTTCCCCATTTTAATGGAACTACTAGCTTGTCTTTTAATTGCCTGGAAACCCGACATTGAATTTTTACGTACTTTACCGGTTGTCTGTACGGTTGGTCCTTTTGATGGTAGGTATGTGATACAATATATCCATAGGAAAGTATAATTACATCAACTTTCCAAAGCCCTGGTAGTGCATTCAGATTTCTATCCCCTGAAGCATGCGCAAAACCATGTAAACACGTGCACGAGCTCGGCAAGTAGTGCATGTATTTGTATCTTGTGCGCATGCCGGTAAAGTACATTAAAATAGAATTTTATTCAACATTCTGGCTTGTAGAGGTCGTGAGAATAAACTTTTCCTGATTCAAACGCTCAGTTCAGCACGATCTAGAATTCAATGCAATTCAACATCAGGGTTCAAGGCAAGTCTTTTAAGTGCAACACAGAAAGAGTTCAGACAATCTGCACACTATCCCTCCCCAAAAACTTTTTGGCGTTTTCTCATTCTTCACCCTCTATGAAAATATCCTGCCCATATATGGAAGGTATGAATGTTTCAAGTACATGTATGTAGAAATGTATGAATCTCACTGTTTCTGACCTCCATTAACCTGCCATCATTTCTGACATACATTTTTCCACTGTGGGAAAAGCTTACTTTAATTTTAATTAATTCAAACACCACAATCCTTTATTGTCCTTTAATTCAGTTTCTCCTTGACACCCTAAAAGTTGACTGATAAGTGGCAATACAGGACTGTACATTTTAGTCATTTAGCAGACACTTATTTATTCTTTGGTAAGGCAAACCCTAAGAACCATTAAGACTACACTATACCAAAATAGGGTTGATTCAAAGGGTTTCTGTATTAACAATGATTTTTACCAATATCCATTTGCTTCATTATATGACTGATCACTGTAAGTGCTATAATTCTTTTTCACAATGCCCACAACCCTGTCAAGTTCCCCTTAGTGTGCAAGACTTAAGCAAACATTTCCAGTAACTTTTATTTTCTACAAATATAAACATATAGAACAGTGCAAATTCAAGCACAATGACATGAGCAAGCTTCAACCAGAAGAACATAGGCAAATCTTCCTTTACATTTCCAAACAGCCCTCAAGCAATCAACTCTTAAACCAAAAATATTTTAACAACAAAGATTACCTCCTAGGATCACCTGAAACACGTTAGCATTTCTGTATTGAAAATAATAAAAGCATTTCAAACTTGTTACACACTGCTTGATTTCAGCTTTCATGTTTTGAAAGAACTTGACGTACATTGTTTAAAAAAAAAAAAGAATGATATCAAGTGGAAAAAATTATACAAAGTTTAAAGAATGATACCAAGTGGAAAGAGTCAATGCTTTTGATATATCATGATCACCAGGCCCCATGTATTGTTCTGAAAAGAACCCCCTCCCTCTGAGGACAATATAGAACAGATTGAAGACATTTTGTAAAGGAGGTTAATTCATTTTTTGATAAATAAAATCCGTTCAATGGGGTCTTAAACAATTATAACATCCTTCACTTCTTGAGCAGCTAGTCTTTTGGGTTTGCATCGGTATTTATGTCTTCCATGTGCAACAAAAAAATCATATTTGTATATTATACTTACATTATTTTTCTTTTTAAACCTAAATATGGTCCTAGTTAAGAATGGGGATTAATATACCCTCTTAAAATGGAATTAAATGGAGTGCATCAATTTAATGGTCCTCATTTCAAAAATACTTCATAATGTGTACACCATTACGCACAAATATCCATAGCATGTTGTCAGCCATGGTACGACATCACAGAAAGTAGGGGAATGATTATCTTCAATCAATAAGACACGCATCATATGTCTACAGTACGCTGATACTTTGAACAGTTAAGCTGAGAAAGGTTTAAGCGTGTGGGGGGTGTGTGTGTGTGTTTTAATTGCTGTGATCTGAAAGAAGCATAGCGTTCTCCAACACTGACAGTCATACACACTTGGAACGAGGACCTGACGTGTCCACTATTCAAACACTCAATGAAGTTGATTAACATCATACAATGTTGACTATTGCCACAGCTTATAGATGCAAGTCCTATATGGTTCTGGCTCTCTGTGATAAATATATATTACACCCAACACCCCTTCAGCTAAACTTACACATACTGTAACTCTTGTTGAATATACCTGGTCTATGGCTGCATATTCAGCCTGTGTTCCAATCTATGACTTCAAGGGTGAGTATGCTTTTGACAGGAATGGCTTGGCGATAGCAACTTGTGATATGTTTACCATTTTTTACCACAGAAATGAAGGTGTTCTCCTGGAAAGAGTAGCCCACCTCATCCACCCCCCTTCAGTCTCCCCCTTTCCTATGCAAAAGCCAACAGCCAGAAAAGGCCATGTTAAATGAATCTACATACATACTGTAGCTATTTGATAGTCTAAATATCCCAAAGTCTGTGGGAATGTCTCTTTAGGTCATAGTCAGGATACCTCCTGTCAACTTGGTCCAAATCTAAAAGAGAGGAGGAAGAGAGAAAAGAGGTCAAAGTGTCAGAGGTCACCTCTTTCTCCTCCTCCTCCTCCCTCTCTCCTCAGTAGCGGGTGGAGTACCAGTCATTGTCAGTCATCTGGACCAGTTCGTTGACCACGTCCAGCAGGTTGTAGTTGTGTTTCTTCAGCAGCCGCTGGTTGAGCGGCCGGTCACCAAAGCCCATCTCCACCAGCACCGCCATCATGGTGTCCTGGGTGGCTCCGTCCACTGGGGGCTGCAGGAAGGACAACATACTGTTTAAAATACACCTCCTAGATAATAACTTGACTCAGTCAGTAATGACATGTTAAAGTAGCCTCACAATGGTGGCATTCCAGTTCGACGTCTCAAGCAATGTTAATACAGTGAGGGAAAAAAGTATTTGATCCCCTGCTGATTTTGTACGTTTGCCCACTGACAAAGACATGATCAGTCTATAATTTTAATGGTAGGTTTATTTGAACAGTGAGAGACAGAATAACAACAAAAAATCCAGAAAAACGCATGTCAAAAATGTTATAAATTGATTTGCATTTTAATGAGGGAAATAAGTATTTGACCCCTCTGCAAAACATGACTTAGTACTTGGTGGCAAAACCCTTGTTGGCAATCACAGAGGTCAGACGTTTCTTGTAGTTGGCCACCAGGTTTGCACACATCTCAGGAGGGATTTTGTTCCACTCCTCTTTGCAGATCTTCTCCAAGTCATTAAGGTTTCGAGGCTGACGTTTGGCAACTCGAACCTTCAGCTCCCTCCACAGATTTTCTATGGGATTAAGGTCTGGAGACTGGCTAGGCCACTCCAGGACCTTAATGTGCTTCTTCTTGAGCCACTCCTTTGTTGCCTTGGCCGTGTGTTTTGGGTCATTGTCATGCTGGAATACCCATCCACGACCCATTTTCAATGCCCTGGCTCAGGGAAGGAGGTCGATTTTGGTCTCATCTGACCACAACACTTTCACCCTGTTCTCCTCTGAATCATTCAGATGTTCATTGGCAAACTTCAGATTACCCTGTATATGTGCTTTCTTGAGCAGGGGGACCTTGCGGACGCTGCAGGATTTCAGTCCTTCATGGCGTAGTGTGTTACCAATTGTTTTCTTGGTGACTATGGTCCCAGCTGCCTTGAGATCATTGACAAGATCCTCCCGTGTAGTTCTGGGCTGATTCCTCACCGTTCTCATGATCATTGCAACTCCACGAGGTGAGATCTTGCATGGAGCCCCAGGCCGAGGGAGATTGACAGTTATTTTGTGTTTCTTCCATTTGCGAATAATCACACCAACTGTTGTCACCAAGCTGCTTGGCGATGGTCTTGTAGCCCATTCCAGCCTTTTGTAGGTCTACAATCTTGTCCCTGACATCCTTGGAGAGCTCTTTGGTCTTGGCCATGGTGAAGCGTTTGGAATCTGATTGATTGTTTGCTTCTGTGGACAGGTGTCTTTTATACAGGTAACAAGCTGAGATTAGGAGCACTCCCTTTAAGAGTGTGTTCCTGATCTCAGCTCGTTACCTGTATAAAAGACACCTGGGAGCCAGAAATCTTTCTGATTGAGAGGGGGTCAAATACTTATTTCCCTCATTAAAATGCTAATCAATTTATAACATTTTTGACCTTAGTTTTTCTGGATTTTGTTGTTGTTATTCTGTCTCTCACTGTTCAAATAAACCTACCATTAAAATTATAGACTGATCATTTCTTTGACAGTGGGCAAACGTACAAAATCAGCAGGGGATCAAATCCTTTTTTCCCCTCACTGTAGCAATCTTCTGTGATTGCAAAAACGATGACCTTGAATGCCATCATTAACAGCACTGTAGGAAGTGAATGGAGGACTGACCTGCACTGGGCCAGACTGCCCAGTGAACAGAGCCTTGTAGGCAGATGCTGCGACAGACAGGGCTCCTTTCACCAGGCCTCCAGTGATGCCTGGGTGCCTAGAAGGAACAAGACAGACAGAGAGTGTTACTGTGAGTCTTACTGACACCATTTTGTTTCTGGTCAGCCAACACTAATATCATTAAATTGACATTCCGCTTTAACAATCTCTTTAACAAGAGAGATATAGCAAAATATTAGCATCTGAACTGACTGAGTTGCACATCAGGGTCCCACCTAGGGTCTTCGGAGTTGTCTTCTGAGTCACCAGAAGCAGATGGGCTGTCTGGTTGACTGTCTGGCTGCTTGGAACCTTTCAGACACAATCACAGAGATGACTGGTTGGTTATGTTCTGGGAAAAGGATATACCGGTATGCTCATATGGATAAGTTGTAGCGCTCTAGAGGGGAGTGTATAGAAGGAGCTCTTTGACAAGAATGACTCTCCAAGCAGACCTCTACCCCATAGCCATTCATCTAGTGCTTAGTACTTGTGTTTGTTTAGAACCAAGTAGACATTGTACTTTCGATATTACAGCTGAATGATCAGACAGCAAAAAGGCACTGCAGCAAGCAGAAAACACGATTACGGTTAGGGCATTGTTGTCAGTTAGGCCCAACTGCTTTGTTTCCTTTAGTTGCTAGAACTATGTACGTGACCGTGTGTGTGTGTGTGTGTGTGTTTGTGTGTGTGTGTGTTTGTGTGTGCCTTACCATCCTCTGACTCCCCCAGCTGGTAGACCTCAGTCCTGTCAAGGGACTCTGCTGCTGGCTCAGTCTGATCATTGCTCTCTGGGCTGAAGACAACGCCAACAATACATTTGGAACATCTCAGCAATTTAGCACTGTCAAAATGTGTAATAGCACCGTAAACCTATTTCCAAGCACAGCTGGCCCATGGTTTCTCACCTGAGTGTAAGAGCTGAGTTGAGCCGAGGGGGTGCCACCACCACAGGGGTTAGGGGCATGGCGTCCAACGTCTGGGAGGTGCACAGCATATCGTTGGCGCTGCTGGAGCCTGAAACGGTCTCTTCTGCTTCATTGTGCTCCCCCTCGGGAGTGGTACGGCCCTGGCGGTCGGGGTCTGTGGGCGTGTCAGGGGCGTCGCCAGGCTGGGAGAGGGCGGAGCTGTACATGGACTCTCCCAGCGGGCGGCTGGTGTCGAAGCAGTCAGGGAGGATGATGATGTAATCCTCGGATGAGGCCGAGGAGGAACGGCTGCGGGGGCCCCTCTTCCCCTCTGTCAACTCTCCTTTATCTTCGCCCTTGTCTTCGTCACCGCTGGCGTCCACGCAGATGCTCTCGATGTCTGACTCCAGTCCCTCATCTGCAAACGGTCAAACTATTTAATTGTTGTTTTTTACCTGATAACAGGGCCCAGATTTGCAGGGCCCAGATTTGAGCTCAAGTGGTATTTATCAACCAATCAACTAATTGAAAACAGAAGGATAAGGTGGGCCAATCACCTGGCATCTTCAGCTCTGGTATAGCCAGCTGGGGTGGGGCTAGGGCTGGGGCCACAGGGCTGATGGTGGATATGTCCTGGGTTTTCTCCGCCTTCGCCTCCAAACGCTTCTCAACAGCTTTCCCTTTAAGAGAGGAGGAGGCGGCGCCACCTTGGGCTGCTGGGTGGACCACTGTGAAGATCAGGGAAAGGAATTTTGGTTACACTGTTATGGCCCTTAATCTGGTATTAACATAGGCATAATATGGAACTAAATGAATTAATAAAAACTCTCACACTTGCCGGGGCAGTTCCCACAGAGAGGTGTGTGGTCTGGGGCCTCCTCCAGGGTGAGCGAGCGCATCACCATCTCACACACAAACTGAGTCCCGCTGATATCCTCCTCTCCCTCCTCCTGGGCTGGAACCCGGCCCCCCGCCGCCCCTGGCCCCAGGCACTGAGACAGCTGGATGCTTGTGACTCCCTGGGCCTGATGGGCCTCTGCTTCCTCCTGGATCAACCCCAGGGTGGGCTTCTCCTGCAGGGGACCATCATGGGGCAGTGGGGATATGCACGGGGTCATATCTGTGTGGAAGAGAGAGAGAGAAAATGAGAGAGAAGTTCAGAAAAGAGACGGGAAAAGTGCAGTCAACTGATTAAGAACACCCTGCAGTTTTAGCATGTAAATAGCATTGGAAGGCTTACCTGCCGGGGTGTTGTTGGGCACGCTCTCTAGTTCCTGAACAATGTTGATGTCCAGCAGCTCAAAGGAGAGTAAGTCCTGGGCTGTGAGCAGGTCCACAGAGGGAATGTAGTATTCTCGTTCGTCTTGGTCCACTGACATGAGTGCTTGATCCCTAGAGGCTGCAGCACAAGACTTCCCACCCTTATCTGTGGAGAGGGGGTTCTTCCCCTGTAGAGCACCAGCATATCAAAATAACTGTTACCCAGACAGAATACATACTTAACTGAGATTACTACTATCTTTTTCAGAGAACTACAGCATTGTATAGCAGTTTGGCCACTGAGAACCAAAGTCAAGCGTGTGGGTGGACTTGCCTGGGGGGTGACGCAGGGCGACACCAGAATGCCATCTGCCATCACGGCTGCAGGGGCCAGGGGGTCCACCATAATGCTGCACCAGACGCGAGGGCCAAACTGCTCCCCACCGTGTGCCAGACGCCAGTGGGAGGTGTATGAGCCTTCCAGGGCCGGCGCGCACAGGGCCACACTTACCACGCCCACCTGACCCGGCTGCAGGAAAGGCACAGCCACCTCACGCCAGCGGTCGCCCGACGCCACCGCCAGGTTCCCCCACATGAACTTCAGCTGAGAAGATGAGGGTAGAGCGAGAGAGAGGGGGAGGGGGAGGGAGAGAGAGAGTGACTGTCAGTGTTATGCCTAACTCTCTTTGTCGTGTCCTCTCTTTCAGCTAAGAGTACTGTGGCTGTCAATGGTAACCTCAGATAATGTGCATATCCCAGGTGCATTCTCATCCCATAATAGTACCTTGGTCTCAGAGCTCCAGCTCACACTGCCAGTGTTCCTCATCTTCCAGTACTTGATGAACTTTGTGCCCGGGCGAAGACGAGTCCCATCAGGCAGGTTCTCATCCAGGAACAGGGCCGTCATGGCTGGCACCACCAGAGGGCAGGGCCGCTTGGGACGCCTGGGGGACAAAGCGCCAAAATACACTATTAAACCACAGAACATCTCTCCATCCTTTCCTCTCTCCATCCCTTAATTATGGCCAAAGCACAACTCTCTCTGTCATTTCCCTCCTTTTGACAGCAGTCTAACTACAGAGACAAGACCTATGCCTCTCACTGATTTTACCTCATGATACACTGAATACCAAGCCTTGCCAGCAGTATCTACTTTCATCTAATTTTGGTGAACTGTCCCTTTAAGACGTACTCTGGGCTGTTGGCCTGGGTGGCCCTGGGTTGGAGCAGGACGGGGGAGGAGCTCCCATCGCCGGCGGCACTCCACTGCAGGCCCCGCCTCTCCATCTTCAGCTGCTTCCTGATCTCCTTTACCTCCGCCTTCAGCTGACGCTTCTCAGCCTTCAGACGCTGCTTCTCCGCCTTACGCAAGCTCCGGTCCCCTCGCCGGTAGAACCTGGGGATGAGGTAGAGAAGGGGAGAATGCAAGGGTTTCTGATCGGCCATCATAGAGGACAGACACCGTTCTGACACATTTCTGACGACAATGATCATTGTAGGATTGAAAATGACATAACACAAAACAATCCCCAAAATAAACAATAACTAATTAACATTGGCACCCCATAAGCGTTAAATTAGGTTCCAAAAAGTGAATATGTAACTCTGTTACAATATGTTATATGTTCGAACCCTAGTCTTACCTGCTGTGATCTAGGGCTGGCAAGCCGTGCTCAGGGATGGAGAGGGGTGTTCTGGCTCTCACCAGGTTGTGGCTGGGGTCATGGGAGAAACTGCAGGGCTCACACAGCGTGCAGGATGTACACACACTGGGAAAAAGAAACCAGACAGTCAGGGAGGGGCACACCAACCAAAGGGCCTTCTGATGAATTGAAACTGATCTTCTCAGGTTTCGCATACTTAAGAAATGGAAACGACAACTGATCAAAGGAATTAGTTTGTTTTGGAGCAACACAATGTATTTTGGAGGCACTTAATTGAAAGTATGTGGGAGTAGGCTATTTACAAAAACAAAAACATGAAAGAAAATATCTGATTACATTAGTGTTTATTTACCTTTACAGACATTTTAACTAATTCACATTTGTCAATGTCCTCCCTAGTCTCTCCCTGAGCCACCTGAACCACCTCTCTCCTCCTCCCCTTCTCACCTGCACTGGTATCCTCCCCCAGCGGTCTGGCCCCGGCAGCTGCTGCAGGCAGGGGTGGAACTAGGACCCCCAGGCAGGGTAGAGGAGGTCACCTCAGGGATCTGGACCTCAGCCCCAATGGGCTTGTGGATGCAGCACTGGCCCGAGAACTCCCGACAGATCTTCTCCACTGCTTCCCTCACTACTTGGTCCTTGAACTGGATGACAAGAGTTTGGGTTACTGGTTAGCTAGTTAGTTTAATTTGATCTATAAAATATACACATACAACTGTTTCATTTCAATAGTAAATAGTACATTAATTGAAGATAAAACCACAGTAAGGTCCAAAGATCAATGTCCAAATCATCTCCTCACCTTCTCCATGTAAGATGTAAACCATGCTGGAGGTGTCTTATCTTCCTCTTTGGTCCCCTTTAGTTCTTTCATGATCACCTTGGAAACCAAAGTAGTGAGAAATCAGACGAATAAGCCATATTTATTGTATGTTTCACAATGACTTAGTTTAGTTTTTACTTTTATTCCTAATGACACAAAATCTCATTCAATTTTAAAGAAGTAGCTATATAAGTAATAGTGCTGAGCAAATATAGAATAGAAATCCTATATGGATGGTGTTAAGAGATAGATGGGAGGTATTGAATAGAGTTGAAGGATGGGACTAATAACAAATAACAACAAATAATAACAAAGATCGCTAATAATGTAAGCATACTGTGTCCATAATAAGTATATAGGTTGTATGTTGGGAGCTTTTGGGAAAGAGCACAGTTAGAAAGATATGGCATTTAGAAGCAAACCGGATGGATATCATGAAAATGATCGGAGAGGTTGAGAGTAGAAGAAGTTCAGGAGCAAAAAAATAAAAAAATATATATATATATATATATATATATATATATAGAATTATTGTAAAATTAACTGTGTCCATAAGGTGTAGATAGTAAGTGTAGACCGGAAGTAGAGGCCTGGGCGTTGTTGTTCACTAATTTACTCCAAGTAGGGAAAGGATGGCGGGGTTGAAAAGTAATAAAGGGGAATATATATATAAAAAATAAAAAAAAACATGGGGGATTGGAAGTGATGCAGACAATTACATTAATAGAAGATACAATCTATCTGCAATATTAAGCTGATCCATCCCCCAAAAAAAAAAAAAAAAAAAAAAAGTTATAGTGCTGAGCCATTATTTATTTTTTTGGTATTTTTTTTACCCCCTTTTTCTCCCCAATTTTTTGATATCCAATTGCGATCCAATTACGATCGTCTCATCGCTGCAACTCCCCAACGGGCTCGGGTGAGACGAAGGTCGAGTCATGCGTCCTCCGAAACATGACCAACCAAATTGCGCTTCTTAACACCCGCCCGCTTAACCCGGAAGCCAGCTGCACCAATGTGTCGGAGGAAACACTGTTCAACTGACGACTGAAGTCAGCCTGCAGGCACCCGGCACCCCACAAAGAGTCGCTAGAGCGCGATGAGCCAAGTAAAGCCCCCCCCGGCCAAACCCTCCCCTAACCCGTACGACACTGGGCCAATTGTGTGCCGCCCTATGGGACTCCCGGTCACGGCCGGTTGTGACACAGCCTGGGATCGAACCCAGGTCTGTTGTGACGCCTCAACCATTGTGATGCAGTGCCTTAGACCGCTGCGCCACTCGGAAGGCCTCGCGATCAGTGCTTTTTGAGGTAGGTTTGGTTCCAGTTCGATTATTTAACAAATATTGAGGTTTTTGATTTCGATTATTTAAAAAACAAACATTAAATGAACTATGCATTATGTGGGTTGAATGCTGTAACAACACAGAATAAAACAATTAATAAAAGTCCCATAATGGTAGACTGCCCATTACTGCTTATCACTTATTAACCATCATTTATTCACCGTACTTTACTTTACTAAAATATTTCAGTTGTTGTGTATATTACATTTGTTTTATTTGATTACTTTATTATTTCATTTCAAGTCATCTCATCTCTATAGAGCTGCTGCCTATGCTGTCTGACAAAATTACAATTTTTTAGTTCTTCAAAGTAAATAAGGCATACTTTTATGACTGCTAAATACCAACTACCAATCACTTAGATCATGTATTTTCAGGTAGAGATACCTCACGAAGCAACAGCTGCTCTCTATATCACCTCACGATCGCGCACAAGTAGATGCGCAATGGATTATGATCATTGTAGTTAATTACCACGTTTTATGCGCTAAACTATGTAGAATATTGGCCTGTTGGAAACTACAACTCCCTACTACATCACACAGTTCAGGCTGGATGTAATCTATCTCTAGAGAAACTGTGAGATGTGCGCATTGAGCTCACAGAAAAAAACCGAACAAAATGGAATTCAAATAATTGAACCAACGTCGGTCAATTTGTTGTTTAAAAACCGAAACATAACCAAAATGTTGGTCAATTGCTCAGCACTATTAAGTAGCAAGTATACAGTAGTTTGTATATCTATAGCTCTGTCCTTACCATGCCCTGTTCAGGGACAGCAGCCTGGACCTTCCTGCTCACCACCTGAGCCAGGGTTGGGCAGTGCTGTGGGGGACGGAACCCTCTCTTGGGCTCCCCTCCACTGGCCTTGGCCGGCACACGCGTGGGCTGACCCCTGGTCTCATACACATTCATTTGCAGCCGATTCCCTTGCCTGGATGCACTCTGATGAAATCAACAGAGGAATGATGGTTAATTTAATTTTGCAAATGTATTGCTTTGCTACTTGAAGGCGTATTTTGGTAACAGTTACACTTCACTTTAACCTTTTGTTATCATAAGGCCTAAATATGGACAGGAGTCAGATTTAAGTTACCACCTACCTTTAATGCCTCCTCATACTCGACTAGAAGAGAGGAAAAATATAATAAATTGCACATGTTACATTGAACAATGAACTAATATTATGTTTGGTACAACTTTTTTTCTTTACTACTCACTTTGGCTGTTTATGGATACCTGAAACACAAAACGGAAATGTATTGCAACAACATTGTAATAGCATTGTATTAACATTGCCGTAACTCTTTGCTCTCACTCACCTCCTCATTCTCCTCATCAAAATAAGTCACTTGTAGATTACACAGGCCAAAGGACCTTTTCACCTGTAGACAAAAGACACAATCTATAAACCACCAGCGTATTACATGATTTAGCAAGCTGTTTCTCAGACACATAAAGGACAGGTGCCTCCAAATGACATAGGGCCCGTGTAGCTCAGTTGGTAGAGCATGGCGTTTGCAACGCCAGGGATGTGGGTTCGATTCCCACGGGGGCCAGTATGAAAAATAAAAATGTATGCACTCACTAACTGTAAGTCGCTCTGGATAAGAGCGTCTGCTAAATGACCAAAATGTAAATAAAAGTGATCCTTTCAAGGAAAGCCAATAAAATCAATAATGTTATCAAGGTTATATTTAGGCTATGCCGTAGTATCCCATATTTGCTAATTGAATGAACAATCAGGGCTATGATGTAGCATGATGCCTGAAAGGAAAATGTATCAATTTTCCTTGAATGCAATGCCATGGCAACATGGAGACACAATGGCAATTTCAATGAGGATGAACTCCATGACTTGGTGACTGGACAGTGGAGTGACGATGGAGTCTGAGCATAGTGCTGCCAGGAAATTCAGAGGGAAACAGTCTCATAAGCTCTCCATATAGGAAAAACAACAACAACTGGCATCATCCACTCAGTCTAGCACTCCCTGAAATTAAGATTTCCCATTTTACTGGGTGAAGAGAGAGAGAATGCAGCCCATTGCACTCTTGCAAGATATTTTAATGGCTTGCTTTGTAAATTGACACATCTTGGCATAAGGGGACATTGTCAGATGAGGCAGCTTGGCTCAAATGTTTATTTGGGCATCATAGGGCAGGGCTGTTAAACCCTGGAGTGAGAGACGGAAGCCTCAAGTGTCATTAGCCAGACTCATACCCTTGAATCAATAAGCTCCACATACTGACTTCAAAAAGAGTACAGTACTAACATGAACCAAGCTATCATATAGGCTAGTCATCTGTTCTGATATTACATTTATGAAAAGGAAATGAGAACCGCAAAGAACCAGCAACATTAACTGTAGCCCTCCATCGCAATAGCCTGACTGTTGTCAATAAAGTGTCACTGGGGTAAATATGACTTAATCCCAAAATTATGCAACTGAATAATTTCAACAATAGATGATAATGGGGCTAAATGAGACGAAAGGTTATATTTGTAGTGTATTTTGACAACCACGGCTTCAAGTGCTCATATCAAGAATGTCACTGGTCTTCTTTACTGTTGTTGTTACCATTGACATGGTTACGACGCATGTATACTCATCTACGTGGATGTCCTCTACAGGGCAGGCAATACATTATTTTCTAATTTATTTCAGCAAAATGTAGGCCTAATGTAATATATCCACTTTTATTAATAGCAGCGCCTCTTATTTTAACATTGCTCGATAGGATGTTGTTGCGACTGGGACGTTGTTATAATACTGCTCTTCTGTTCGTTTACGTTTAGCTAGCTACTGTAACTAGCTAACGTTAGGCCCTAATTTTACAATACTGGATTGTCATAGCTAGAGCAATGTTAATAATAAACAATGTTTTCAACTACAGGGTATCAATAATGTATAGGAGGTATACAACATTTAGCAAATAAGCGGTCGGCGATCGATCGTTGATAGCTTTCAGTAACAGGCTACGGTAAAGGTATGCCAAGGTGAATGCTGCTATGAAAACACCACCGTCGTTATCCTTGCTTACCATGGCCTCCATTGACTCCCAACTCTTAGTCTCGGAGCCTGACAGGAGAAAATGTTTCGCATTCCCCCTGAAATTCACCTTCAAATTGATGTAGAAGTCCATTGCTCCTTGTTTCTATGAATTAAAACATAACATGGAAAACAAAAATGTATCGCTGTTACCGAAATAAATACAGATTGTCTGCCTTTATGGTATGTGATTTATCCGGATGGGCGTCTTTTCTTGTTTACATCGTCAGCTATGTAAACACACCCACATGATCACCTGACAGGAACGTATATTTGAATCACTTTTTTTTTTTTTTTACGATCAATGCTGCGCAAAAAAAACACTGACACACAGTTAATGTAATACACGGACATCATTTTTTTTATCAGTATATAATATTGTATTTTAAAATAATCCACTAGAATTCAGGAGCTGAGTGAGCAGGTGATGGCTCGGGTGGATATGAGAGGGGATGTAGATAGTATGAATAACTGGGTGAGAATAGCGTTAGTGGGGGCTGCTACTGAGGCTATACCTCAGAGTTCAGGGAGGAGGAAAGCAGTCCCATGGTGGACGGAGGAAAGTGGGGCAATGGTGAGGATTAGGAACAGGGCATTTAGAGTACTGAAAAGGACGCATAATTTACAACATCTGATTCAGTATAAGCAGGCCCAGGCCATGGTGAGGAGAACTATCCGTCAGGCAAAGAAGTCATGTTGGCATCGGTTCTGTGACATCATTGAAAGGGCGACACCTGTGGGAGAAGTGTGGGGGATGATTAAGAGGACGAGTGGTATCAGAAGGGAGTGTGATTATCCAGTGTTGACGAGTGGGGAGGACGTGGCAGTAACGGATGAGGAGAAAGCAGAGATGATGGCCAAAGCATTTGTCCAAGTGCATAGCTCCGCAAATCTGTCAGAGGAGGGGCAGAGGGGGAGAGAGAACACGAGAGAGGAGCATCCTGTAGTGCTGGAAAGGAGGGAGGATGTAAATGATGCGTTGAGTGCACTATTTACCAGGGCAGAGGTGAAAAGAGCAATAGGTAAGGGTGGGTTAACTTCACCTGGGAAAGATTAGGTGTACTATGTTATGTTGCACTGGATAAGGTATTGGTGTTGTACAACAGAGTGTGGGAGGAGGGGAAACTACCAGGCAGTTGGAAGGAGGCAGTAGTAGTACCAATCCGGAAGCCCGGGAAGGATCCAACGAAGCCAACAAGCTATCGGCCAATAGCTTTAACATCACATGTATGTAAGATTATGGAACGTATGATTACAGAGAGGATAACTTACTTCCTGGAGAGCAGAGGGCTAGTAACGCCATATCAGAGTGGGTTCAGGAAGGGAAGGGGAACTATGGATCCAGTGCTCTGCTTAGAAGCAGAGGTCAGGAAGGCTCAGGTGAACAAGGAAACTGTTGTAGCTGTCTTTTTTGATGTGGAGAAGGCGTATGAGATGATGTGGAAGGAGGGGTTGTTAATCAAGCTTGATATTATAGGGGTAGGAGGAAGAATGTACAGCCGGATATAGGGAGGTCGTTATTTGCAGATGATGGTGCCTTATGGAAGAGGGGAAGAAATGTGCCATACACAGTCAGGAAGGTACAGGAAGCAATTGATGAGGTAGAGTGGTGGGCATTAATGCGGGGATTCAGGTTCTCTGTAGAGAAAACTCAAACAGTGATCTTTACCAGGAGGAAGGTGGGAGATGAGGTATGCTTGAGGTTATATGGGAGAAACTTGGAGAGGGTGGGGGCCTTCAGGTTCCTTGGGGTATACTTTGATACTAGACTGATCTGGGCAGAACACATTGAGAGAGTGGTGGGAAAGTGTAAGAAGGTGCTAAATGTGATGCGCTGTCTGACAGGGAAGGAGTGGGGGGCTGGGCGTTCCTCATTGAGGACCATGTATGTTGCATTGATCCGATCTGTAATAGATTGGCAGTATAGCATATGGTTCTGCAGCCTGGACCTCATTGGAAAGGCTAGATGTCATATGGGGCAAGGACTCAGAATATGTAGTGGGGCGTTTCGGACGTCCCCAGTGGCTGCATTACAGGTGGAGATGGGGGATATGCCGTTGCAGATTAGGAGACAGCAGCTGGCAATGAATTATTGGGTCAACCTACAAGGACATGGAGTGTCTCATCCTGCGAAAGGGATTTTACAGGCATGCTGGGAACATGAGCGAAGACCGAACACGAGCTTTGGGTGGGTGGGTAATACCCAGTCGAAGGAGATGGGACTGTATGGAAGGGAGTTTAGTCCAACGGTAGTTATTCCTGTAAATCCACCATGGCTACTCCCGCCTCCAGTAGTTGATCTAGAAGTGTTGGAAAGACTACAGAAAGATAGGGAGGGGGTTGATCCAGCTGATTTCTTTAAGAGACGTCTGGAAACTGTGTATCAGGATTTTGTGGCCATTTACACAGATGGTTCAAAAGATCCAAGGACGTACTGGGTCAGCATTTGTAGTGCAGGAGTGTGGGGTGGAAGTCAGGAAACGTATTACAGATCATCTGGCTGTATATACGGCTAAGCTGATGGCCATACTGTTGGCCTTGCAGTGGGTGGAGGAAGTTAAGCCAGACAGAATAGTTATTTGCTCTGACTCAAGTGCAGTGTTAATGAGTCTCCAGTCCTTTAGCTCACGTAGCAGACAATACCTGCTTTATGAGGTGCTACAAACCCATGGCAGGATTAAACAGATGGGTATTAAAAATAAGATTTACTTGGGTTCCAGCCCATGTGGGGGTGGAGGGGAACGAGGCAGTAGATGAGCAGGCTAAACAAGCACTTAGTAGTGGGGATGTTGATGTTGAAGTGACAATGAGCAAGGCAGAGGCAAAAAGACTGATATATACAGTGATGGTGCAGAGATGGCAGGAGCAGTGGAATATAAATAATAAGGGAAGGCATTTATTTCAGGTACAGAGGAAAGTCGGGGAGGGGAGGACGGCAGGAAGGGACAGAAGAGAGGAGGCTATTTTTACAAGATTAAGGGTGGGACACAGCCAGTTGAATAAGACATTAAACGTGATAGGAAAGCATCCATCAGGAAAGTGTGATTATTGTCAGGAAATAGAGACTGTGGAGCATGTATTGCTACAGTGTGGGCAGTATCAGAGGGAAAGAGAGAGGATGAGATTTAGTATGAGGGAGAAGGGGATACAGGAAATTAGTTTAAAGAGTATATTGAGCAGAACGTCATTAGATATAGCTTCAAATATTTTGTTATCTTTTTTAAGAGAAACGGGGTTGGCAGGTAGGATTTAGTTTCTCCCTGTCTCTGGCCCACATTCCAGTACGGTAGGTGGCGGTAATGCACCATAATGTTGGATGCCAACCGCCGATAAACCCCACTGAAGAAGAAGAAGTAATCCACGAGAAACATAGCATACGGTTTTTTTTTTTTTCGGTCCACGTGTTTTTTTTTGTTGCGAGTCGCATGTTGTCAACGTCATAACTTGATTTCGAAGCGGTGTGCGGCAAAAGCAACGTAATACCGTTGTTTGGTTTCTGTTTATATCAATTAATTCGAGTTATTTCAAATTATGTCATCAAAAGGCATTAAGGTAGACAATGACCTCAAAACAAAGGTAATGTTTTCACAATTTCTTGGAAGTAGAAGTTGAATAATTGAGATTGCTTGCCAGGCCTAGCTAGCTAGGGAGGCTAGCTACATTTTGCTCATTACTTAGCTAACTACGTTATTAGCCATTAGCACAACATCACTTATGAGTGTTCTATTAGAAAAATCTGAGCTCAGTCAAGTGGTGTTTATCTATTCTGTTGGGACTGGACAGCACCGATTTGTTTGTTTGTCTATAGTATCCCGCATCACACAAATACTTATGCACGAGGCTGTCTTTTTCTGCAGTTAGCTAGTAACGTTACTAGTAACTCATTTACATATTTCCCATTTAATCTGTGGTAACACTAACAGTTCTTGGGGAGAGCAATAATATTAGCAAATGTACAAATTTAACTAGATAGGTAGCCTGCTAGCTACAGGAAAAGACACTACGGTATGGGGAAAAAACTGGTGGTGTGGACAGCGGCTTCCATCAAATGGCACGTGGTGTGCTTGGACTGTCATATTCAACATGGTTTTACTTTCGGGTGTATAAATTGTGTTCGGAAAAAAATAGTTGTTATTATTGTTATTTCCTCATAGGTTGATACTTTCAGAGAGCGGATCACGGGTGAGGTGAGTGTCAACATTTTCTTATTTTAGACTTTTGATGGTCAAAGTCTTTTTATTTCACAAATTTTACAAACAACAACCACAAATAACTGTTTGGAATCATCGTGTAGTGGAGGCATCATGTAGATACTGATGCTGGTGCACACGTGATCATTGGTTTAAAAAAAACGTTTGTCCTTTACTAGGCTGAAAACCTGGTCGCAGACTTTTTCCCTAAAAAGTTGCTGGAACTTGACAGCTTTCTGAAGGTAATTCATATTCTAATAACAGGGATTCTATTGTTGTCCATTTCATTGTTAAAATAGAATATAGGATAATGCAGAGCCCCTGAAGTACTGTCACAGCTGACATGATGTGTTGTCAGCTGTGATGCATTGTCCTGGCACCACCCTTGTTGTCCTGACAGTGTGGTGCTAGGACAACAACCTCTCCCTCGTCAGCAAGAGGAAGGATCTGATCATGGACTACAGGAAAGGAGGGCTGAGTACACCTCCATCCACATAGACGGGGCTGTAGTGGAGCGGGTGGAGAGCCTGAAGTTCCTCGGTGTCCATATCACTAATTAACATGGTCCACACGAGCTGGGACGATAAACAGAAAATTATCTCAGGAATTTTGCTGATATCGTTCATTACGATAAGTAGCCTATACTACGGAAATAATAAATATATATATATATATATATTTTTTTTTGTTTGTTGTCATTTAATGGGACAGTTGATGGCTACAACCATCAAACCAGTAGTAGATAATACAAAAAACTGTAGTGCACATTGTTATAACTTATCGTTATTGCATCAATTCAGGCAGTTTATCACAACATGGATTTTTGTCCATATTGCTATTTTTCTCTCTGCGTTGTTGGGAAGGGCCCGTAAGTAAGCGTTTCACTGTTAGTCTACACCTGTTGTTTACAAAGTGTGTGACAAATAAACTTTGATCTGATTTCTGCATCCTTTCCAGGAGCCCATTTTGAATGTCGCAGACCTGAAAGAGATCCACTCAGAGATAAATGTCAAAGTACCAGACCCAATCATCCTCAACAATAGTCATGATGGACTGGATGTGGTAAGTGAATGGATTCTCATTTGCATCAAATCAGTATCATGAAAGTCTACACATTCAATACCAGAGTGACAAACATGATTTTGTCAATTACATTACCATGGTTACAGGTAACACACCTGATTTAACAAATCAAGATCTTGATTGAAGACTGAAAAGTAGAATCAGGTGTGTTACTGCTTGGCTGGAACAAAAGCCTGCACCCACAGTTAGCTAGCGTTTGTTCATATGGTGCTGCCTAACAACTTTGTTAGTCTGATCACAAGGGTATGTTCCACATCTGAAAATAAACTACCCTGAACAAAATGGAGGATAGCCAACAACAGCAGTCTCTCACTCCCTTTAAGCAGGGCACTGTGCTCAAAGCACTTGACCATTACTGTTCGAAAGGAGAAACATTTGGAAACCCTTTGAACAAGGGAGACGTGTAACAGAAGTAATGCCTATGTTAACCCGAGGTTAATGTTTATAGCAAAATGCCAGAAAACGGAAAATGGAAGATGGACTAGATGATGAAAACTGTCAAGGTAAACCCTACTGCCTGTTGTCATGCCATTTAATACTTGCATAATAAGTCTTATGGCATTGCTGTGCTGTAAAATACGCTTGTTGATTTCTCTCAATGTCTGTCAATGCCGACATATGCCAGAACCATTAATCTTCAATACATTTCTTGATCGAAGGGAATAGTTGACTGATTTGCAGTATTCTGTATTAGCTAGAAGCTGCTTGGATGTTTGACCTCTCAATCCCACCTCACTAGATGGCCCCAAGGTGTTTGTCATGCCAGGGGGGATGATAAAGAGCAACGGCCAGCTGGTGGACCTGATCGAAAGAGTCAAGCCAGAAATAAGAACCCTCATAGAGAAATGCAACACAGTATGTACACACACAAACACAGCCATTTTTCTTTGAGGGATTTATTTGATTGCCTTTTGAGGGCTCTCTCTCTCTGAATTTCTTAGTGGAGATCTACTGTTAAGAAATGACTGTCTCATCTGTATGTCTCTCACTCTCAGGTCAAAATGTGGGTCCAGCTCTTAATCCCCAGAATAGAGGATGGTAACAACTTTGGCGTATCCATCCAGGTATTATACTTTCCAATCAATATAAGTGCAGAGACATGCACATTCACATGTATAGCTTCTTGTCTACTTTTCCAAACATGAACAAATCTCCAACACTAGGGGGCAGTACTTGCACGCTTTTAACGTTCCGTCAGATGACGCTGGTCTTGTGGTTGTTTCTGTCCACAGGAGGAAACTGTTGCTGAGCTCAGGACTGTGGAAGGAGAGGCAGCCTCTTACCTGGACCAAATTTCAAGGTATGCTACAGTATACACTACCTTGTGTGTATTTACATTTACATTGTAGCAGACGATCTTATCCAGAGCGACTTACAGGAGCAATTAGGGTTAAGTGCCTTGCTCAAGGGCACATCGACATATTTTTCACCTAGTCGGCTCGAGGATTAGAACCAGCGACCTTTAGGTTACTGGCATAACGCTCTTAACCACTAAGCTACCTGCCGCCCTATATGAAACAAGTATTGCAACAAGGTAACCATAGAGCTTCAAATCTATGAAACTGTTCCTTGGACTGTCTCAAACGTTTGTTGTTATTGACAGGTATTACATCACCAGAGCGAAGCTAGTCTCAAAAATTACAAAGTACCCTCATGTGGTAAGTGTTTACTGTTTACATCCAATCCACATTCGATCTGCTTCCCTGAGGCTGTCTCGATGTTGACCATCTGTCTGTCTGCAGGAGGACTACCAGCGCACTGTGACTGAAATAGACGAGAAGGAATACATCAGCCTCAAGATCATTGTGTCAGAGCTGAGGAATCAATATGTGAGCATACATGCACACCGTTCTGGCTCTGTTCAACCAAGTTGTATCAACGTTATGTTGTTAGCCTGTCATGTTCTGGTGCAGATATTTGTTTACTGTAATAACCAAACCCCATCCGCTTGCAGGTGACATTACACGACATGATCCTGAAAAACATAGAGAAGATCAAGAGGCCACGAAGCAGCAACAACGAAGCCCTCTACTGAACATTCCCCTTCTCCATATCCTCCTCTCACAAACTCCTATTAACAACCACATTGGCAGCATTTAGGTATGCAGCCCAATTCTGATATTTTTTCCCACTAATTGGTATTTTGACCAATCAGATCAAAATATGAAAAAGATCTGATGTGATTGGTCAAAAGACCAATTAATTAGTGGAAAAAAGCTCAGAATTGGGTTGCCTGTGTGAGCGCAGCCATTGACTGTAACAGGGGCTTTGTTCTGGACTATTATCATCCATTCCCTCAAGGTGGACTTCGAAAGAACCTCCTTAAACATGTTCTGAAACATTCATGTTTCCAGGACTTGTGAGAAGATTGTACCTTGATGATGGATTTTTCTCATTGTCGACCAATCAAGCGGGCTTGAACTGAACTCAAACAGGACCGGCATCCACAAGGTTGGTGGGAGGTCAGATGAAACTGTTTGTGTCCTTGTTGTCCATGTCTGTGTGCTTGTAGTGTGTATGTTTTGTCTAGAAACCGTCATGGGAGATTCACAGGTATACTTTGTCTTTAGTTTGTTTTTAAGGAATTATTTTTAGGATTCTGAAGTGCTTGGTGGCAACTATAATTTGCTGTGTGTGAGATTGTGTCAAGGTGTGTGTGTGGGAATACTCAGTCTGCATTTTAGCCGTAGTGTAGCTTGCAGTCCTGTCAGTTAGACTTTTTTTTTTTACTTAAGGGACTACTCACAAGTACATTGAAGGACTATCTCTTTCCAGCACTATGTATTGGCCATCCATGCCCACTCTGATCTTGGAGTTTCAATTGTGTTAAAAGCCAGATTTTCTGTAATGTTCTCATATCCCAGATGCTACGTGATGAGAGAAGTGTCTTTACTGTATCTCTCCCTCTCCCTTAATTTTAATTTTGTTTTAAGAATAAATATTTGTACTTAATAGAAATATTATTGAATGACATGATTCTAACCTATTGTATATGCTGAAACTGTTGGTGTGTCTCAAAGAGCTTGTGTAATTGAATTCAAGCCTTGCTGTGAAAATAATTAACCTCAAGATGAGGGTGAAAAATACTTGTCAATAGCTAGGTTTCTATCTAATTTGCGACAGATCATGCAAATATTATCAAATCTGCATTTAAAAAATGTGCATTTCCCCACCAGAGGTGTTTCCATCAGACACTTTATTTGCGGATAAAAGGCTGCGTGATTACGTTACATTTACTGAAAAGTTAATGTGTTTCCATTGCATTTTCCGCTCTACGGATAATTTTGTCACAAACTGTTGCGATAAATGGCAAATTTGCCCAATCTGGTTCGCGAATGCTCTCTAGGGGAGGGGAAGCAGTGGCATTGGCTTTGTGGTCCAGAGTTGAGTTTGAGGACACTACACTATGCACTCGAGTATTGGTGGTATAGAGATAGGGAAGTGCACCCAAGAGGTAATGTATAACAGGCTAAATAATGGGAAATCATCTAAAATTGGCTGCTGGTTGGTCACGGGCAGGGTTGTGTAGGTTACTTTCTAAATGTAAACCGTTAGTTAAGTAACGTAATGTTGGGATTACCCAAACTCAGTAACGTAGTATGATTAATTTCAGTTTCTTTTGGATTACTTTCCCCTTAAGAGGCATTAGAAGAAGACAAAAATGACCTATCAAATGCATTTGGTGTCATCTTAGTTGTCTCTGACTTGTGGTTAGACTCACTCAGGTGGAACAAACTTAAACTTGTGCCTTTTTTCAATGCTGAATTGAATGTCATTGAGAGAGTTGTGATGAAGTTGCTTTATAATGTCCGGTACTTCAATAGTGTGCTGGATCTTAAACAACAATATGAAGAAAATTGTCTACAAACCTGTCCAAAACTATGTGTCACTTAAACCCACCGGTTTAGGTTCCCAACAATATTACGTTCAAGGTAAACGCGTCAGTGTCAAAAATAATCATCTCATGCCAAAATCATGGGCATTAATATGGAGTTGGTGCCCCCTTTGCTGCTATAACAGCCTCCACTCTTCTGGGAAGGCTTTCCACTAGATGTTGGAACATTGCTGAGGGACTTGCTTCCATTCAGAGCATTAGTGAGGTCGGGCACTGATCTTGGGCGATTAGGCCTGGCTCGCAGTCGGCGTTCCAATTAATCCCAAAGGTGTTCGATGGGGTTGAGGTCATGGCTCTGTGCAGGCCAGTCAAGTTCTTCCACACTGATCTCAACAAACCATTTCTGTATGGACCTCGCTTTGTGCACAGGGGCATTGTCATGCTGAAACAGGAAAGGGCCTTCCCCCAACTTTTGCCACAAAGTTGGAAGCACAGAATCGTCTAGAATGTCATTGTATGCTGTAGTGTTTAGATTTCCCTTGATTGGAATTAAGGGGCCTAGCCCGAACCATGAAAAACAGCCCCAGACCATAATTCCTCCTCCACCCAACTTTACAGTTGGCTCTATGCATTCGGGCAGGTAGCGTTCTCCTGGCATCCGCCAAACCCAGATTAGTCCGTCGGACTGCCAGATGGTGAAGCGTGATTCATCACTCCAGAGAACGCGTTTCCACTGCTCCAGACTCCAGTCGACGCTTGGCATTGCGCAAGGTGATCTTAGGCTTGGTGCGGCTGCACGGCCATGGAAATCCATTTCAAGAAGCTCCCGACAAACAGTTTTTGTGCTGACGTTGCTTCCAGAGTTTGGAACTCGGTGGTGAGTGTTTCAACCGAGGACAGAAAACATTTACGCGCTTCAGCACTCGGCAGTCCTGTTCTGTGAGCTTGTGTGGCCTACCACTTCGCGGCTGAGCCGTTGTTGCTCCTAGACGTTTCCACTTCACAATAACAGCACTTACAGTTGACCGGGGCAGCTCTGGCAGGGCAGAAATTTTACAAACTGAAAGGTGGCATCCTAAAGTCACTGAGCTCTTCAGGAAAGCCATTCTACTGCCAATGTTTGGCTATGGCGATTACATGGCTGGATGCTCAATTTTATACACCTGTCAGCAACGGGTGTGGCTGAAATAACCGAATCCACTAATTTGAAGGGGTGTCCACATATAGTGTATCAACCTCCTGGTAGAGCATATGTTTATGAAATGTGTGCTTTTTAGCCTTTTTACATTTAACTTTATTTTCATATTCCTACTCTTCATGGTCTCTACTAACAGGAATGGTGCAATAATAATCCCTCACCAACTGAGTTCCTGCCTTTTATTCCAAATCTTTGGTGACTAATTGAGTTTTCTTACAGCCCACTGAGTGGGCAAAGTTTAGTGCCACCACTGAACTGCAGAAAACCAAAAGGATACAAATTATGTAAATTGAGCAGGAGGGCTAGGGGAGTTGACCAATCAGGTTCAAGTGAATATTTTTTCATATCTATTTCTAAATAAACTGTCAAAACATGCTCTACCAGCCGGTTGATAATATGGTTTAAATGATAAAAGTCTGTGTGCGACGGGCAATTATTTAACTGGGAACATTTTCACGCTGTGAGAAATTAGAACGATTGGGAACTATTTAACTCTGGGAAGATTTTTTACATGACACCTTGGCTGGAACGTCCACCAGGGCTGTTGCCAGAATTTAATGTTAATTTCTCTACCATACGCCGCCTCCAACGACCCTATGCATACAGCCAAGAATGCAGGAGTGGATTCGGGATAAGTCTCTGAATGTCCTTGAGTGGCCCAGCCAGAGCCCGGACTTGAACCCGATCGAACATCTCTGGAGAGACCTGCAAATAGCTGTGCAGCAACGCTCCCCATCCAACCTGACGGATCTGCAGAGAAGAATGGGTGAAACTCCCCAAATACAGGTGTGCCAAGCTTGTAGCATCATACCCAAGAAGACTTGATGCTGCCAAAGGTGCTTCAACAAAGTACTGAGTAAAGGGTCTGACTACTTATGTAAATGTGATATTTCTGTTTTTTATTTTTAAGAAATTAGCAAAAATTTCTAAAAACCTGTTTTTGCTTTGTCATTATGGGGTATTGTGTGTAGATTGTCCCCCCCCATCAATGTAATACATTTTAGAATAAGGCTGTAACGTAACAAAATGTGGATAAAGTCAAGGGGTCTGAATACTTTCCGAATGCACTGTATGTCAGACATTGCCATACTGTTCTCCAGAGAAAATACACTTTGTCTACTTATTTACTACGTTAACAGACTGATCTACTGTTTTACGTTTTAGACATTTAGCAGACTCTTATCCAGAGCGACTGACAGGAGTAATTAGGATTAAGTGCCTTGCTCAGATCGACAGACTTTCACCTAGTTGGCTCGGGGATTCGAACCAGCAACCTTTCGGTTACTGGTCCAATGCTCTTAACCAGCTAGTCTACCTGAAACATGTTTAACTTGCCAACAAATTAAAGTTGAAATGATACACCAACTCCCTGCATCATTTGTTTTAGAAGTGAGATTAAAGCTAGTTACTTCCAAATACATTACATGAATATCACAATGAATTGATCCAGATGTTGAAGTCAACACTTTACTGGTTTCTGATGCAGCTGGAGTCATTTAGACACTTGTCAGTACACTTTTTTATCAAACGCCATTATATACGTATGTACAAGAGATGGCAATATCTATACCACAATGCAGTTGTGAGCATACTAGGCATTCTATATTATACTACAACATCAGTCTAACTGAATGTTGTAGTTTGAATTTTGGGTGCGTTCGTAAATTCACTCTGGCTATCTACTCCGTGCCAGAGCGCAGAACAACTGATGAATTTACGAACACGCAACACCCGTTGAATATGACCTGTGTCAGTAAACGTTGGCAAAAAATATATATATATTTGTTGCCAGCAGCACAGTTACAGTCACCAACGCTCTAGATAACATGAAAACAGCCTAACCAGCTCTGCTAGGGTGAGTAAAATTATCAGAGTGAGGTGTTCTCATTTGTGTCTGGAAGTAGCTAGCAAGCTAGCGAACTTTAGCCAGTTAACTTGGGTGCTTGACTGCCGTTGTGAGGTCAGAACGCTCAGATCAACCCAACTCCTCGGCCAGAGCATCCAGTGTGCGCTCTGAATGCTCGGAGAGCGAAACGAACAGACAATCTGACAATGCTCTGAATTTACAAACGCCCAGAGCGCACTCTGAGCACACTCTGGCACTCTAGAGTGAATTTACGAACACACCCATTGAAAACTACTGTCTTCAGTAACATCATAGTATTGACAGGATGACGATATTTTTTATTTTGCAAATTAAAATAGTGTTCTGTTTCTTTGGCCAACCCAATGAACCCTGGTAGAAATAATCACTTGGCTTTATTTAATGGTAATTTGGAATGTCAAGTCATTGAGCATTATGGGTGAAAAATACAAAACACAGAGGAATATAAAGTGGCCAGCCAGATGTAAGAGGAGGACGAGCTTCTTTCGAGCCTATAATTAAGAAAATAAGCGCGAAATTGTAGGAGGGGATCCTCCCGCCGCTTAGAATGCTAAGCATATTATAATATAGATAATATAGCTAAATGTATAAATGTGTATTTAACAAATCAAATATCCACATAGTTCTGCAGATAGGCCAGTATGCTCAACGTGATCTACAGTGGCTTGCGAAAGTATTCACCCCCCTTGGCATTTTTCCTATTTTGTTGCCTTACAACCTGGAATTAAAATTGATTTTTGGGGAGTTTGTATCATTTGATTTACACAACATGCCAACCACTTTGAAGATGCAAAATATATTTTCTTGTGAAACAAACAAGAAATAAGACAAAAAAACTTGAGCGTGCATAACTATTCCCCCCTCCAAAGTCAATACTTTGTAGAGCCACCTTTTGCAGCAATTACAGCTGCAAGTCTCTTGAGGTATGTCTCCATAAGCTTGGCACATCTAGCCACTGGGATTTTTGCCCATTCTTCAAGGCAAAACTGCTCCAGCTCCTTCAAGTTGGATGGGTTCCGCTGATGTACAGCAATCTTTAAGTCATACAACAGATTCTCAATTTGATTGAGGTCTGGGCTTTGACTAGGTCAAAAAAACAGACATTGAATTTGCTACAACTTATCGGAGTTCACCTGAGATGCAAATTGTTGTGTTTCTCTGGAATTCAACATCTGAAAGTTGTCACAAGGGAGAGAGGACGGAAAATGAGTGGACCGTGCAGTTCTTGCACTGGCCAGTAATAAATGAGTGAATTATAGAAACATATCTCTGTAAATCTAAGTCGAATGGCAGGAAGGTCAAAGGCTGGAAAATGTATAGGTCAGGGATGGGCAACTTTGATAGGGGTGGGAGCCACACAAAAAATCTGAAATCATCACGATTGGCAGCAGGTCTTCATACCCACACATGCAGCCTAGCATTTTGGCAATATTTTTTATAATTATGAATTGTGTTGTCATATTGGATCAATAGAATATGGGGAATAAAATGTATCCAAATATACCACTTAATCTTGAAATGTAAAGCTAGATTCCATAATTGAAACATTTTAAAAAAGAAAGCCATCCACATCGCGGTCACCAACGCCACACTACTGGACGAGCTAAACACTTTTTTCTCATGATTCAACACAATGACCCTAAGCTGCCGAGGAGAGCCCCCGATGACAACGTGGGCTACACACTCAGTCTCCACTGAGGAGGTATGTAAGTAATTCAAACGTGTTAACCCTCACAAGGCTGCCGGCCCAGACTGAATCCCTTGCCATGCCCTCAGAGCATGTGTGGGCTGTTGTGTTCTCTGACATTTTCAATCTCTCCCTAGGTCAGGCCGCTATACCCACCTGCTTCAAGATGTCCACTATCATCCCCGTGCCCAAGAAAGGGAAAGTAACTGAACTGAATGACTACCAACCAGTAGCACTCACTTCTGTCATCATGAAGTGCTTAAAGAGGCTGGTCAAAGACCATATCACCTCCTCCCTCCCCGACACACACGACTCTCTCCAATTCGCCTACTGCCATGACAGATCCACGGACGACGCAATCGCCATTGCACTGCACACTGCCTTTAGCCACCTGGACAAAAGGAATGCATATGTGAGGATGCTGTTCATCGACTACAGCTCGGCCTTCAATATCATAGTGCCCTATAAGCTGATTACAAAGCTCACGGCCCTGGGTCTGACCTCCTCCCTATGCAACTGGGACCTGGGCCCAGGTATGGTGAAGGTAGGCAACATTACCTCCTCAACACTGATTCTCAACAGGGGCCCCACAAGGGTGCGTCCTCAGTCCCCTCCTGTATTCCCTGTATACACACGACTGCATGGCCTCACACAGTTCCAACTCCATCATCAAGTTCGCTGACGAAATGACAGTAGTAGGCCTGAGTACCAACAACGACGAGACAGCTTACAGGGAGGAGGAAGGCACTCTGACGGCATGGTGCCAGGTAAACAACCTCTCCCTCAACGTTAGTAAAACAAAGGAGCTGATTGTGGACTTCAGGAGGAACCAGGCTGGACACACCTCCATCCTCATCAACGGGGCCGCAGTGGAGACGGTCAATAACTTCAAATTCCTCTGCGTACAAATCTCAGAGAAGCTGAAATGATCTAATCACACAGACACTGTGGTGAAGAAGTCACGACAGCAACTCTTCAACCTCGGGATGCTGAAGAAATTCGGCCTGTCCCCAAGGGCCCTCACAGTGTTATACAGGAGCACCATCGAGAGTGTACTGTCGGGCTGCATCACAGCCTGTTACGTCAACTCCAGCACCACGGACCGCAAGGCGCTTCAGAGTGTGATAAGTGCAGCCAAATTCACCATTGGGTGCACACTGCCTTCCCTACAGGACACCTAAAACACCATGTGTCGCAGGAAGGCCAAGAAGATCATCAGGGACCCCAGCCACCCAAGCCATGCCCTGTTCTCCCTGCTTCAATCACTCAGATGCAGACAGTACAGGAGCATCATGGCAAAAACTGGAAGACTGGCCAATAGTTTCTACCCTCAGAGCTACCTGTTCCCCCATCCCCCCGCTACTCCCCCTATGGACCCTACAGTTGTTTTTACATTTACGTCATTTAGCTGACGCTCTTATCCAGAGCGACTTACAGTTAGTGCATACATTATTATTTTCATACTAGCCCCCCGAGGGAAACGAACCCACAACCCTGGCGTTGCAAACGCCATGCTCTATCAACTGAGCTACCTCCCTGCCTGCCATTCCCTCCCCTACCCTGGACGACGCTGGGCCAATTGTGCACCACCCCATTGGTCTCCCGGTTGCGGCCGGCTACAGCAGAGCCTGGATTCTAACCAGGATCTCTAGTGGCACAGCTAGCACTGCGATGCAGTGCCTTAGACCACTGCGCCACTCTATATTTCTATTGTTTTTTTATTACCATTTTCATTCTTTTATTTCACTTAGTCCTGCATGATGGAGCTCAGAGCCTAAGATTACTGTACCCTGCAATCACACCTGCAATCCTGTACATGTGACTATTAAACACTCTGAATCTCTGAATCTGAACAAAGCCGACACCCCGCCTCTGTTTTGGAAAAAGCTGAGGGATGGGCCTGGAGAAATGTAACCACTCATAAACTCATAGATGGATACAAGGACTGACCATCCATGGCATCAACATATATAGTTTTAAACATGTTTTGAGGCTATACATTGTTCGTTTAGATTTAGGCCTACATTGTTTACCAACATTGGTGTAAAACAAGCTTATATTTTGGGTTCTGATGGGGTAGGTCTACGACAGTTGAGCTAGCTCATGAGGCATTTATAACTTAGCCTATTCTTAAAGAATCAATGGGTATAGACTATATCCAAAAATGGATGTAGCAACTAAGAATTATAGCTGTGATGTGTTTGTTGGTTCGAATAAGAGATCTCCTTTTACGGCTTACCTCAGAAAGAAAAAGTGAGGCGCGCTATACTCTATAAGCCTACTTCAAACTGAACACATTCGAAAGGCTGCCAAGACTTCTGGATATCCGCTTACATCAAATGTTGGGAAGAGAATGCTGGCTGCGTTCCGAAACGGAAAACTATTCCCACCAGGGGCCAGGAAAAACGACGGGCGACAACAGACAAATCAAGATGAAGGTGTTTTTTTCACTGCGACAGCGCAGTGAGACCCAGGCAAGTGAAAAACAACAAAAGCAGGATGTTTTTGTTTTGTCTGCGCATGATGCGTGGTTTATAGAGGCTTGAAAATTCCCAACTAAAATAACCATTATAGTGTATTTCAACTTCAAGAAGACATGCTCTTGCACACCACATTTTGTATTAAAATTGTTAAAATAGTTACACATTTAATTTGTAATCTAGGCCTACATGTACACATAAAATATCTGTAAAAAAAAAAATATATCAACATAACCAAGTCACTTGAACAGGTATTTATTTGACAGGAACGCACAACCCTTGCCACAGAGAGCATACAATGTGTGCGTAAAATACACTTTACGCACGAGGAATGTTTGCCTTTATCAAAAAACTATTTGATTAAATCCCGGCAATTGCATAACTGTATTCAAAGTATGGGAAAACTTTGAATTTCTTGAGGGTGCTGCATGGGGGTGGGACGAGGGACGGACGGGTGTGGCTCATCCCAAATTCACTTTCGCGCCTAATCTTATTTTATGCTCCTCGCAATCGCCTCCTCTATCCAGAACACCCCATGGTGTTTAGATGGTCATTAAGAGAATGAATTCATTAGTCAAATGGATATTGATACTCTTTAGCCTGATCTCAGTAATAGCGAATATTGTCTTCTTATGCCTTTACTCAGGTAGGCTGCCCAAATGCTCCTCGAAGCCGCATCATGCTTTCAAGGGCAAACACAATGAACGCAGCACGGTGTTTGCTGATCTGTCCGCGGATGAATATCTCCAAGTCCGCGACTATATGAGTAATCAGAAAGACTTGGATATTTCTGTCAATGCGCTTACAAAACCTTCAGGGAATTTTCTCTTCTTAATTGATATTTTGCTGCCAAGGAAAGCGGATGTACTGGGCTACCTAGATAACAATAAACCCAAGCCGGTGAGAGAGGCGACTGCGGTAGTTTTCCATGGCACCCTTGGGCACATTAAAGAATATGTGGTGGGACCTCTCCCCAACCCGACTTACCACCGCGATGTCACGTTTGAGAGGTATAAAGAAGAGTTGCCCATCAATGCGCGTACGGTCACCATTGGTGAATATGCACTTATTTTCAAGTTTATTACTGAAGAGGTATTTACAAAACTTGGTAAAATTGTGAAAGAAAGTTTTGATGTCAGTAAAGAGAAGACCCTGAATGCTTTCGAAGGCATGCCCCGGGGTGTCAAATCGGGAGAAAGACAGACATGGATATCCTTCTTTCGTGATTTGAGTGGGATGTACATCCACCCTGTAGGTTTGGAAGTTTTAATCAACCACGAAAGCACCAACGCATCTCTTTGGAGTGTGAAGAGATTACTTTATAACGGACAGTACTTCGACAGTGTGGAGGATCTTATAAAACAATATGACGCCGGGACTGTGACGAAAATTGTATATAAACCTGTCCAGAACTATGCATCACTCAAACCTAAAAGTAAAACCACCGGTTTAAGCCCTCAGCAGTTTTACGCGCAAGGTAAACGCTTCAGTGTCAAGAATAATCATGTAATGTATCTCGAATGGAGTTTTGCGTTTGGTCTGAGTTCCCTCACCGGTATGAGAGTTTTTGACATTCGTTTCAAGGGGGAGAGGATAGCTTATGAGCTTAGTGTTCAAGAGGCAATGTCAGTTTATGGTTCCATCACACCCGGCATGATTCTGACTAAGTTTTTGGACTCTAGTATCGGAATAGGGCGCTTTGCGCACGAGCTCGTTCGAGGCGTGGATTGTCCGTACGCGGCAACCTACATCGACACTTACCGATACATTGACGTCAGTGCACCTCATAGATTCAGGAATTCAATTTGCCTTTTTGAGCACAATACAGGCCGTCCTCTCAGAAGACACTTCTCGGACTTTTTCAGCAATAGTTATGGAGGCATGGTTAACAGTGCCTTAGTTTTTAGGACCATTACGGCCATAGGTAACTATGACTACTTGTGGGACTTCATTTTTTACCAGAGCGGCTCTGTTGAGACCAAAGTGCATGCCACTGGATACATATCATCGTCTTTCAATGTTGATGGCAATCTCAAATACGGACACCAGGTGGCAGAAAATACTATTGGGAACATCCACACCCATTTCATCAACTTCAAAGTTGACCTGGACGTGTTGGGTAAGTGTGTGAACAATGCATTTGGCCTAATATGAACCGATGAAAGGTCAAGCACAGTTATAAATGTTTAAATGACTTGTGGCCACTGAAGACCTGGTTTTAACCCCACTTGGTCACATTGGTGCTGGAAGTGTCTCTGCTAGTTATCTTTCATTTCAATTATATGATTATAACATGATCCAATAATTATAATGTTGAATTGGGTTTCTGTGCCACAGGGGTTGAGAATGTATTCCAGACCAAGGACATGAAGTTTATGAACGTGTCTTTACCCTGGATGCCGGAGCGCTATGCCATGGTTCCTCAGCTGGTGGAGGCCCAGCTAAAGACTGAGAAGGAGGCTGCTCTCCGCTACGACACCAAGACGCCACGCTACCTTCACATCGCCAGCAACCGCACCAACCGCTGGGGCCACCAACGCTCCTACCGCCTCCAGGTGGTCAGCTTCACCGGTGACAGCCTTCCAGAGACGGAGCCAGAGGAGAAGTCCATGTCTTGGGCTAGGTGAGTCTCCCTCCTCTCTCCTCCTAAGGAAGGCCCTAATTCCTAAAACACAGGTTACAGGTAGACCAAAGGTAAAGCAGTTTGACCAACATTTGTTATTTTATTTGCCAGGTATAAAGTGGCCATTACTAAGCACAAAGACTCAGAGCAGACCAGCAGTAGCCTGTACAGTCAGAACAACATGTGGACACCAGCAGTGGACTTCAGCAAGTACATTGAGGATGACGAGAGCATTGAGAACCAGGTGTGTTTTTGGTCTTAAGTGCCGTTGTCTTTACATATATTTTACCCCTCTCTTGAGATTTGCAAATTTTCAGTTCATTGATAAATGAAGGTTTGGTAGTCACCAAATTAGTGCTTTTTTGTCTAGGACCTGGTTGCCTGGGTAACCACCGGCTTCCTCCACATTCCTCACGCTGAGGACATCCCCAACACGGTTACCGTTGGAAATGGAGGCGGAGTGATCCTGAGACCACATAACTACTTTGATGAGGACCCGTCTATTCACTCCCCAGACGGGGTGTACATCAGCCCAGGGTCAGAGGGAAACTGTGAATATAACAAGATGGCCTGCTTTGCTGAAGATGCATGCAGCCCAGTCGTTGAACCCTTCACCTACAATGGGTTTGAAGGGACCATGAAGTTTGAAGAGTGAAAAAATAACAAGTCCCCAGTCCCAATCCTGAGTGTGCTCTGCGCTAAACACTAAAACACTTATGAAAATGGGAATCTTGCCCAAGACAACCTTTGAAATAGTTAACAACTTTGGGTGGCATCAGTTACATTTACAAAACATAAGGAACACCTTCCTAATATTGGAACACCTTCCTTTGCCCTCAGAACAGCCTCAATTTGTCAGGGCATGGACTCTACAAGGTGTCAAAAGCGTTCCATAGGGATGCTGGCTCAAATTGACTCCAATGCTTCCCACAGTTGTGTCAAGTTGTCTGGATGTCCTTTGGGTGGTGGACCATTCTTGATACACACGGGAAACTGTTGAGAGTGAAAAACCCAGCAGCGTTGCCGTTCTTGACACACTAAAACCAGTGTGCCTGGCACCTACTATCATACCCTGTTCAAAGGCACTTAAATATTTTGTCTTGCCATTCACCCTCTGAATGCCACATGTACACAAACCATGTCTCAATTGTCTCAACACTTAAAAATAATTATTTAAGCTGTCTCCTCCCCTTCAGCTACACTGATTGAAGTTGATTTAACAAGTCACATCAATAAGGGATCATAGCTTTCACCTAGATTCACCTGGTCAGTCTATGTCATGGAAAGAGCAGGTGTTCCTAATGTTTTATACACTCAGTGTATAAATTAAACTCAATACAGTATACACTACCGGTCAAAAGTTTGGGGTCACTTAGAAATGTCCTTGTTTTCGAAATAAAATAAAAAAAATGGGTCCATTAAAATAACATCAAATTGAAAAGAAATACAGTGTAGACATTGTTAATGTTTTAAATGGCTGTTGTAGCTGGAAATGGCTGATTTTTAATGGAATATTTACATAGGCGTACAGAGGCCCATTATAAGCAACCATCAGTCCTGTGTTCCAATGTTTATCATCTTAAAAGGCTATTTGATCATTAGAAAACCCTTTTGCAATTATGTTAGCACAGCTGAAAACCGTTGTGCTGATTAAAGAAGCAATAAAACTGTCCTTCTTGAGACTAGTTGAGTATCTGGAGCATCAGCAATTGTGGGTTAGATTACAGGCTCAAAATGGCCAGAAACAAATAACTTTCTTCTGAAACTCGTCAGTCTATTCTTGTTCTGAGAAATGAAGGCTATTCTATGCGAGAAATTGCCAAGAAACTGAAGATCTCGTACAACGCTGTGTACTACTCCCTTCACAGAACAGCGCAAACTGTCTCTAACCAGAATAGAAAGAGGAGTGGGAGGCCCCGGTGCACAACTGAGCAAGAGGACAAATACATTAGAGTGTCTAATTTGAGAAACAGGCGCCTCACAGGTCCTCAACTGGCAGCTTCTAGGCAGAGTTGCAAAGAAAAAGCCATATCTCAGACTGCCCATCTGAATCTTTTCTTTTTATTGGCCAGTCTGAGATATGGCATTTTCTTTGCAACTCTGCCTAGAAGGTCAGCATTCCGGAGTCACCTCTTCACTGTTGACGTTGAGACTTGTGTTTTGCGGGTACTATATAATGAAGCTGCCAGTTGAGGACCTGTGAGGTGCCTGTTTCAATTTGATGTTATTTTAATGGACAAAAAAATTGCTTTTCTTTCGAAAACAAGGACATTTCTAAGTGACCCCAAACTTTTGAAAGGTAGTGTAGGTTTATATCTGTGTGTGCTAATTTGCATACTTTATCACTGCACTGAGGCTTTTCAATTCACATTTGTCTGACCACTATCTGTGTGAGGAGGAAGCTGGAACTATCGTTTGATTGTTTTGCTTATATTTTTTTTTACCTTCCACATAGGAAAGAATCTGTCTAGTTTTCAAATAAAAATGAAAATATTTGTTTAAAATGGGCTGGACCTCAGCTGTTTCTGTTTTTTACAGTCTTTGAAAAGCGTAAGAGTCTTTCTACTCCCCATGGTGTCTATAGGAAATGGAAAATAGAAACCAGATCAAAGTGGGAGAATGAACTCCTCACCTCCACCCCTCCACTCACTTCATGGGAACTGAAGTTCTTGTTGTAATACATTTACATTTTAGTCATTTAGCAGACGCTCTTATCCAGACCTTTTAATAAGAATTAACTTAGCATTTTGTTTCACAGTACAATAGGGTAACAAATTAAAACAGCACTGCAATTTATTTCCTGTAAACATGAATTTTTTGGGGGTTTGCTGCACAAGATTTCTGCATTTTTAAGGCATTGCGAGTCTGTACTTTCCGCCATTAGACAACCCACAGATTTTGTAACATATCTTGGCACAGCCTCCAATCCTTAAAAAAGGTGACCTGAAAATGGCCTCCTCTCCCTGGCCATCATAAATATTTAAAGGAATGTCCATGCAACTAAGAGGCCTCTTACGCAGAACCTTGTTCACATTTAGGAAAGATGGATTTCTGCTCCGCTGCTAAGTGACTTAGACCTGTGTAGGCTACTCATCACACACACACACACACATACACACATACATACAATGTCTACTCCCACTTATGTTGCAAAATGTCTGTTTAATTTGACCTTCCTCTTTCAATAAATTACACTCAGACTGTGTAGACATTCAGTTACAGACCAGATGTTAGTGTTACAACTGTGAGGGGAATGCATACGTTGAATCAACACTGGAGTTAGTGGTTTTAGAGAATACTTTCCTATAGAGATTACCACATCTGGGTTCCCATGATTTCAATCAGACACTAAGGAAACTTTGGTTTGCCCTCCTTTCTAATTAATGGCTGCAGCCTGCAGGCTAGCTTGGTTAAAACAGAAGAAAGTTGAGTAAAAAACAAAAAAAAAGCAGGAGAAAGCAAAGGAACTTCATTTTCCTAACTTGACACCTGACCCAGAAACTACATCCCCCCTAAATAAAGAGGAGATAACTGCATCTGTGTTTATGTCAGGGCCATTTTCCACTGGATTCAAACTCTCACCCTATGACCATCCTGCTCCACAAACCATATAACAGTTATGAGTCATGACCTGTAGACTGCTCCAGTTACTGGTAAGAACCCTCACACACTGATCTCAGATGTATGCCAATGACTCTCCAGAGGCACTTCCTTAATTCTGAAAAGTCACCCTTCACATTCTGAGAAGATCCATTGGCCCTTGGTGTTGAAAAGTCCGCACAAGGATTACTAGACTTAGACTAAGCAGTAAGAAGACTTGAACAGAATAATATACACAGGATAGCCTATAGCCTACATAGAAAGATAACATATTTCTATAAAACATTAGATCAGGTGCTGGCCAGATAAAACCACACATCTTTAGTTATTTACCTGAGTTCACTTGAGTTTATGATTTACATTTCATAATGAAAGACCAATGCATAACTATTAGGTAACTTCAACTGTGAGAAATGTTTTTCATTATGGCAACAAGAAGGTGTAGCAAAAAATACTTAATGTCAGGGTCTCTTGGTTCAGTGCATACTGTGAGGAGTGTGAACTGACTTGGGAATGTATGTTGGAAGTTTCTAGAAATAACCCTACTGTCATAACAAGACTGTTTATCATTTGGTTTCTCTTGGCAGACTGCCTGGCGAGACATCGAGAGCAACTTACATACACATGTCACACGCTATGGCTTCATCTGTCTATTCTCAAGGGCAATAGAGGGGAAGTTGCCTATAAGTTGAGGTTCATAATAGTATAGTACAACACTTCATTTGAGCCTGTAGTCCTTAATTAGTCTAGTTTCTCTTTCGACAACAACTTCTATAACAGATGTATAAATGCTGAACAGACCAGAGGACCTCAACTTTATGGCTACATTTTATTGTGTAAACACAGTGATGCTATTTTAATATGCTAATCTATCTATAATGCAACACATCGGATGATTGTTTATTCAATATGTCAATGTGCTTGTACCTGTCCCTATTAAAATAAACCATAAATTAAATTAAATATAGGCCTATATATGGTGTGAGACCCCAGTGTTTGACTACCCTTTGGAACTTCCTTAAAGGAAAGCCTCTCCAACTAATGAAAGAGGATGCTGACAGAGTCCAGAAAATCAGGGAGGAATCCTAGCATGTGATCTGCAAGGATAACTTTCACAAAATCTCCCATTGACATCAATGCATTATTTACGCAAGAGCCTTGTGAATCCCTGGTGCTAAAAGTCAACGTCCACATTGGTCCAGCTCGTCTCCAGTAGACCATTATCCTCCTTTTATAACGTGGTGAACAACAGCAACACCAGACAATGTAATGAACGGAAGGTTTAGTCTCTAGTGCATAATGCATCATCACACTTGTGATGAATGTGTTGGGGATGTCTGTAATCATTTACTAATAGACCTGGTTTGATCATAACTCACAGTCCCAAACAGCCACAGCTCAGAAGCCTGATCTCCATACAAAGCAGACAACCACCGGCTGAACATTCAATATTTGGACAACTGTGTGTTTTTCTCCAGTTTATCAGTACAGTGCACTGGGACAGATGGTACCTTGGTGTGCAGGGCGGTGATGTTGGTGATGTGGTCTATGGCAAGGGTATTATGGGGTGATGGCGTGCCCGGTTTAACCTCTGTTTTAACCCTGTTTATTAAGCCTGGTTATAGCACTTTGGTAATCAATGTGACACAATTAAGACAATTGCCTTGTTAATCACACAAGTATTTGTGTAGACATAAACAAGAGGCTCTTGACTGAGTAAACAACTTCACAGTGACATGCTGCATAGCAGAGATCAGCCACAGTTAGTGTCCTCCTTGAGTTGTAAATAACAACTTTCTCCCCTCTCACACCAGTAGCAGTCCCTTAGCTGGCTAGAAAATATCAATAGGTTTGTAATGGATTTACAAAGTTTGCATGATTAAATATAGCAAAAATGTATCCTATTCTACCAGCAGGGAAGAGTTCAACAAAACACACTTGGATCATGCATCTCTCACCTGGGTCCCCCCCTCCCCTCCACACCCCACACACATGTTCACTTGTGTCCCCCCTCCCTGACCTTGCTTCTCAAGGGAAAGCCATCCGCTCCATTAGTGCAGTTGGGGGAACGGACATGAAATTACAATTGTAGGATGTGTGTGTACGTGTGTGGTGGGCTGCACAGTGCGACCATGCTAGTGTTATTTTTAGCTCCCTGGGGAAGATGATGGTTTGTGGAGCAAACAACAGCACCAGCAGGCAAGGAACAGGCCTAATGTCTGTCAGCCGGCCACGGCCAGATAACATATCACCTTGGAAACTTGTGCTGGTTGGAGGGGGGTGGCTGGGAACACTCAGCTAGAAGTAAACAGGGACCTCTTAGTAACACACAGACCCTCTCCTCCTCCCCTCCATGCCAACCCCCACTAAACCAGGCTACCCACTTTTCCATCAACAGCTCGGCGTGCCAGTCCACTGTGGGTTTTTCCACATTCTCCTCTTTTTCTCTCCTCCTTTGGTCTTCAGCAACACATGCTGAATAGTATGTCCTGGAAAGTTCCTCTGTCTCAACATGGTTAACCATACACTTAGAAAAAAACAAGCTATCTAGAATCTAAAAGGGTTCTTCGGCTGTCCCCATATGAGAACTCTTTGATTAACCCTTTTTGGTTCCAGGTAGAACCGTTTTGGTTCCAGGTAGAACCCTTTTGGGTTCCAAGTAGGACCCTTTCCACAGAGGGTTCTACATGGAACCCAAAAGTGTTCTACGTGGAACCAAAAAGGGTTCTCCAATGGGGACAGCCAAAGAACCCTTTTGGAACCCTTAGTGTATGTCACGGTTTCGGCCGAGGCTGCCTCTCTTCCTTGTTCGGGCAGGCTTCGGCGTTCGTTGTCTCCGGAATACTAGCTGCCACCGTTGTATGTTTCATGTTCGTTTGCTTTTGTCTGTTTGTTGTGACACCTGTTCTCGTTTAGCGTAATTAGTGTCCTATAAGTTTCTCGTTGTGTTTGTCTAGTGTTGTGTGTTATTGATTTTGGTCTGTCGTGTGTTGGGCTTATTTCGCTATTTCGCTCGGTTGAGCTTTCCTCCACTGCGTTGGAGTGTTTACGCACCTGTTTTGTGCGCTTTTGTTTGTTCGCCTTCGTGCGTAATTATTCGCCTTCGGGCAAGTCGTGTCGTATTTTCCTTGTTGGAGATTGACTAAAGTCTGTTGGACTATACTTCGGTGTCCTGCGGTTGATTCCACCACTACACCCACCTACAGCACTCGTGACAGAATAACACACCTCGTAGAATGGAATCAGCAGGAGCCGCAGCAGCCCAGGCGACGCTGGAGGACAAGGTCCGGGAACAACAGGACCAGATCCTGCAGATGGGGACCGCACTGCAGGAGGTGATCACCACCATCTGAGGCTGGGGGACGCCTCCACCGCCACCCTCCCTGCCAGCACCATCGGCCAGTCAGCCCATTCCCGCACCGGAACCCCGAGGAGTCCGACTCTCGCTCCCGAGGGCCTACGATGGGACCGCGGCCGGGTGTCAGGGATTCCTTCTCCAGGTGGAGCTGTACCTGGCCACCGTGCACCCGGCGCCCTCGGGACATGAGAGCGTGTCCGCCCTGATCTCCTGCCTTTCCGGGAAGGCGTTGGAATGGGCCAACGCGGAGTGGAGGAAGATCGACGCGGACACCATCACTTACGACGAGTTCTCCCGCCGCTTCAGGGCGGTGTTTGACCATCCCCCGGAGGGGAAAGCGGCGGGGGAGCGTCTGGTCTTCCTCCGGCAGGGGAGGAGGAGTGCACAGGAGTTCGCCCTCGAATTCTGTACTCTAGCGGCAGATGCAGGGTGGAATGATCGGGCTCTCGTCGATCACTACAGATGTAGTCTACGAGAGGACGTCCGTCGGGAGCTGGCCTGTAGGGACACCAGCCTCTCGTTCGACCAGTTGGTCGACATGTCCATCAGGCTGGATAACCTGCTAGCTACCCGAGGACGTCCCGAGGGGGGTCCGTCCATTTCACCCTCCAGCGCCTCCGAGCCGTGCCCCATGGAGCTCGGGGGCGCTGGCGCTAGAGAGAGGAGGGGTCGGCTTACTAGGGGGTCCATCTCCTGCACCAACTGTGGTCGGGGAGGACACACCGCGGCTAGGTGCTGGGGATGGCCTCCTAGGGGAGAGGACGACAGGTCCCGCACTGGGGATTCCTTCCAGGTGAGTAGGCGCCCCACTCACCCAGAGCTCTCTGTTGCACATTTCTGTATACCTGTGCGTTTTCCACAGGTAGCACCTCATTCCCAGCATAAGGCGCTGGTAGATTCAGGCGCGGCTGGGAATTTTGTTGATAAGAAGTTTTGTTTAGCCTTAGGGATTCCCCTTCTTCCTGTTGATGTCCCTTTCCCCGTTCATGCCCTAGATAGCCGTCCGTTGGGTGCGGGCTTGATCAGGGAAGTCACTGCGCCACTTAGGATGTGTGCGCAGGGGGGTCATCAGGAGATGATTCAGCTATTTCTGATTGACTCGCCTGCGTATCCGGTGGTGCTGGGCATGCCCTGGTTGAGTACCCATAACCCATCTATTTCGTGGCAGGAGAGGGCTCTGATGGAGTGGTCTGCTCAGTGTGTGGGTCGATGTTTGGGCGTTTCCGTAGGGGGCTACCTCGGTGGAGAGTCCAAACCAGGTGCCCGCATTGCACGTTCCCCCCTGAGTATGGGGATTTGGCTATCGCGTTTAGTAAGTCGAGGGCGACGCGGTTGCCACCCCATAGGCAGGGAGATTGTGCGATAGACCTCCAGGCAGGAGCTGCGCTCCCACGGAGCCATGTGTATCCTCTGTCTCAGGAGGAGAAGAAAGCTATGGAGACTTACATAGACGAATCTCTGAGACAAGGATACATACGGCCTTCCACTTCCCCTGCGTCCTCGAGTTTCTTTTTTGTGAAGAAGAAGGATGGTGGTTTACGCCCGTGCATCGATTACCGTGGTCTCAATCAGATCACGGTGAAGTACAGTTATCCACTCCCGCTGATTGCGACCATGACTGAGTCCTTGCATGGGCCGCGTTTCTTCACAAAATTAGATCTCAGGAGCGCGCACAACTTGGTGCGCATCAGGGAGGGCGATGAATGGAAGACAGCCTTTAGTACCACCTCGGGCCATTACGAGTATCTTGTCATGCCATACGGGTTGATGAACGCTCCGTCAGTTTTCCAATCATTCGTGGATGAGATCTTCAGGGACATGCAGGGGCAGGGGGTCGTGGTGTACATAGATGACATTCTCGTGTACTCGCCTACCCGTGTCGAGCATGTGGCCCTGGTGCGCAGAGTGTTGCGGAGGCTGGTGGAGCACGACCTGTATGTTAAGGCAGAGAAGTGTCTGTTTTTCCAGGAGTCGGTCTCCTTTTTGGGGTATCAGTTGTCTGCGTCAGGGGTGAAGATGGAGGTAGACCGGGTGTCAGCCGTGCGTAATTGGCAAACACCAACCACTGTGAAGGAGGTGCAGCAGTTTTTGGGGTTTGCGAATTACTACCGGAGGTTTATCCGGGGGTTTTGGACAGGTGGCAGCTCCCATCACGTCTCTTTTGAAGGGGGGGTCCGGTGCGTCTGCAGTGGTCTGCCGAGGCGGACAGGGCGTTTGGGAGGCTGAAGGACCTGTTTACCTCGGCTCCAGTGCTGGCGCATCCGGATCCCTCTTTACCATTTCAGGTAGAGGTGGACGCGTCTGAGGCCGGTATAGGAGCCGTGCTTTCACAACGGTCAGGCGCGCCACCTAAACTCCGCCCCTGTGCTTTTTATTCCAAGAAGCTCAGTCCGGCGGAGCGAAACTATGACGTAGGGGACAGGGAGCTGTTAGCCGTGGTACAGGCCCTAAAGGTGTGGAGGCACTGGCTCGAGGGGGCTCAACACCCTTTCCTCATTTTGACGGACCACCGTAACCTGGAGTACATCCGGGCAGCGAGGAGGCTAAACCCTCGGCAGGCTAGATGGAATATGTTTTTGACCCGGTTTACGTTTAAGATCACGTACATCCCTGGGTCACAGAACGTAAGGCAGATGCGCTGTCTCGGCGGTATGACACGGAGGAGAGGTCCGTGGAGCCCACTCCCATACTGCCGGAGTCGTGTCTGGTGGCACCGGTAGTGTGGGAGGTCGATGCTGAGCTCGAGCGGGCGTTACGCACCGACCCTAGTCCTCCGCAATGCCCGGAGGGTCGGAAGTACGTTCCGCTCGAGGTTCGGGATCGATTGATCTATTGGGCTCACACGTCACCCTCCTCTGGACACCCGGGTATCGGCCGGACAGTGCACTGTCTTAGTGCCAAGTACTGGTGGCCCACGTTGGCAAGGGATGTTAGGGTTTATGTTTCCTCCTGCTCGGTGTGCGCCCAGTGTAAGGCGCCTAGACATCTGCCTAGGGGTAAGTTACTACCCCTGCCCGTTCCACAACGACCATGGTCCCACCTCTCGGTGGATTTCCTTACTGACCTTCCTCCTTCACAGGGGAATACCACTATACTGGTCGTTGTGGACCGGTTTTCTAAGGCCTGTCGTTTGCTCCCCATGCCGGGCCTTCCTACCGCCCTGCAAACTGCCGAAGCCCTATTCACCCATGTGTTCCGGCACTACGGGGTACCCGAGGATATTGTGTCTGATCGAGGTCCCCAATTTACCTCCAGAGTCTGGAGAGCTTTTATGGAGCGGTTGGGGGTCTCGGTGAGCCTCACCTCGGGTTACCACCCGGAGAGTAATGGGCAGGTGGAACGTGTGAACCAGGATGTGGGTAGGTTTCTTAGAACATACTGCCAGGACCGGCCGGAGGAGTGGGCAAGGTACGTTCCCTGGGCCGAAATGGCCCAGAATTCCCTACGCCATTCCTCCACTAACCTAACCCCTTTCCAATGTGTGTTAGGTTACCAGCCGGTTCTGGCACCTTGGCAGCAGAGCCAGATCGAGGCTCCTGCGGTGGATGAGTGGGCGCGGCGCTCGGAGGAGACTTGGAACGCTGCACACGTCCACCTGCAGCGGGCCCTCCGACGTCATAAGGCGAGCGCCGATCTCCACCGCAGTGAGGGACCGGTGTACGCACCTGGTGATCGAGTCTGGCTCTCTACCAGAAACCTGCCCCTCCGCCTGCCCTGTCGGAAACTGGGTCGGCGGTTTGTAGGGCCATTTAAAGTCCTGGGAAGGTTGAACGAGGTGTGTTACAAATTACAACTACCTGTTGAATATAAAAGTATTAACCCCTCGTTCCATGTGTCCCTTCTCAGGCCGGTGGTAGCTGGCCCACTCCAAGAAAGTGAGATCAGGGAGACTCCTCCGCCCCCATTGGACATCGAGGGGGCACCGGCGTACTCCGTGAGGTCCATCTTGGATTCGAGACGTCGGATGGGGGGTCTCCAATATCTAGTGGAGTGGGAGGGGTACGGTCCGGAGGAGCGGTGCTGGGTGCCGAGGAGAGACATTTTGGACCCGTCTCTCCTGACGGAATTCCATCGTGGGCACCCGACGCACCCTGCTCCGCGTCCTCCGGGTCGTCCCCGAGTCCGGAGTCGGCGCACGTCTGGAGCCGCGCGTCAAGGGGGGGGTACTGTCACGGTTTCGGCCGAGGCTGCCTCTCTTCCTTGTTCGGGCAGGCTTCGGCGTTCGTTGTCTCCGGAATACTAGCTGCCACCGTTGTATGTTTCATGTTCGTTTGCTTTTGTCTGTTTGTTGTGACACCTGTTCTCGTTTAGCGTAATTAGTGTCCTATAAGTTTCTCGTTGTGTTTGTCTAGTGTTGTGTGTTATTGATTTTGGTCTGTCGTGTGTTGGGCTTATTTCGCTATTTCGCTCGGTTGAGCTTTCCTCCACTGCGTTGGAGTGTTTACGCACCTGTTTTGTGCGCTTTTGTTTGTTCGCCTTCGTGCGTAATTATTCGCCTTCGGGCAAGTCGTGTCGTATTTTCCTTGTTGGAGATTGACTAAAGTCTGTTGGACTATACTTCGGTGTCCTGCGGTTGATTCCACCACTACACCCACCTACAGCACTCGTGACAGTGTACATGTATTTTAATTTCATTGAATTAAATAAGAATGATGGAAGAATGAGACATTGAGGAATATTGAACTCTTGACAGGAAAAATCCATCAGCGATCCATTGGCGCTTATATTGAACCCATACTCTTGTTATTGTTCAACTCCACTAGCCCCATAAGACGGCAACCAGGTGATGGAGTTGATAAGAGGGAAAAAGAACACCTCACATTGATTTCATCTGGAATCTACTCACTCTGAACTTTCAACAGGGCAGTGAGGGATTGCTGGAGGAGCAGCCGCTGCACATGCATGACACATGATGGTGGTGAGGAGTATGTGTGCATGGATATGTGTGTGTCAGTGGAGGCTGGTGGGAAGAGCAATAGGAGGATGGACTCATTGTAATGGAATGGAATTAATGGAACAGAGTCAAATGTGGTTTCCATATGTTTGATGTGTTTGATGCCGTTCTATTTATTCCATTCCAGCCATTACAATGAGCCCGTCCTCCTATAGCTCCTCCCACCAGCCGCCACTGGTGTGTGTAAGCACGTGCATGCATGTAGAGGGGTCTTCCAGCAATACCACACCACAGGTAGTCCCCATGGTGATGCTCTGACCAGCCGGCTGCAGTGCAGTCAGTCATGATGTAATGTTTGTCCAGTTCTTTTCACTCCTCACTCTCTCCAGTCCAAAGATCATGCGTGGTGGAGTGACCAGGTGTTCACACAGGGTATAAAAGGGATGGCAGCGGTGACAGGCGGGCACTGGACAGACAAGCAGCACACACTACAAGGGCTGCACAGAGACCTCAAGCCACTAGCTCTTGACTTTATCAGACAATACACACAGAACTATGGTACTGCCAGTGGGCATCTCAGCAGACACCTCTGCTCTTCTGACATAGGATATCAGACACAGCAGCAGCTATAGACTGGTCGTTGAAGACTGTACTTAACGTCAGTGTGACTGTCAGATACAGTGAACTAGAGAGCAGCCATGGATACTGTCCACGCCTATGGGGTTAGCGCCACACGATACCTCCAGACTCACTACAGGGACACTCAGAGCTGGTTCCTGTTTGTTTCCATGGCAGCCGACCTGCGGAACACCTTCTTTGTCTTCTTCCCTGTGTGTTTCCACCTGCGAGAATCAGTGGGGGTCAAGCTGGTCTGGGTGGCTGTGGTGGGAGACTGGCTCAACCTCATCTTCAAATGGTAGGTGACTACTAATACTAATGCTAATCACAGTGCTCAGATGCTAAGATAAAGAATAACAATATAATATGTATATTTCCAGGATGAAAATACTGCAGGTTCCGAATGTTTTAACTATGCTATGAGAACGATCCAACAGATGATCCCTCCAGTGCGTATGTTGCCAGACAGAGGAGGATTCAATATGTGATATATGATATATTACTCTCTCGTATCTACACAGGATCCTGTTTGGCGAGCGTCCCTATTGGTGGGTTCAAGAGACTCCTTACTATGGCAACTCATCAGCGCCACAAATTGAACAGTTCCCTATGACCTGTGAGACTGGTCCAGGTGAGTGCCTGTTTGTCTGTGCTGTTTGTCTGCTGCTGGTGGCAAAACACCTTTCCCTTCTGGAGAATCCATACAGTATATTCAATTCAAATGAATTAAATTCCATTCAGTTCGATTCATTTTTTTCAAGCAATACTGTACTTGACAGCAGCTCTCCTCTCACAGGAAGTCCATCGGGTCATGCCATGAGTGCTGCAGGGGTTTACTACGCTATGATCTCATCACTCCTCGCCATTCTCCTCAAGGAACATGGGGGTCACATCAAGAACTGGTAAGAGATCAAATTCTATGTTGTTTATCCGCTAGACACAATTACCTAGATTGAATGATCCAACTCTCTAAGTAGGTGACTGTGTGTCCTTCCCATTGTGTGTGTGTGTGTCAGGTGTGTCCGCGGGACCCTGTGGGCTGTCTTCTGGTGTGTGCAGGTGTGTGTCTGCCTCTCTAGGGTTTTCATCGCTGCCCACTTCCCTCACCAGGTTATCGCTGGGGTCGTCACAGGTCAGTGGAGAGCCCAGACTCTTATACCGAATTCTAAATCAAACCCTACACCCTACCCTGTAGGCCCTTCTTTCAGTTCTGGATAAGCAATATGGTAATGGCCCTGCTTTGAACACTGATAGGCTTGGTGTAACTTCTGCCATAGATGTAGTTTATGCATACACACATGATAACATACGCACTATACACACACGTACACATGGATTTTGTGTTGTAGATATGTGGTAGTAGAGTAGTGGCCTGAGGGCACACACTTAATGTGTTGTGAAATCTGTTGTGAAATGTATTGTGATGTTTGAAAAATGGTATAACTGCCTACATTTTACTGGACCCCAGGAAGAGTATCTGCTGCCTTGGCAGCAGCTAATGTGGATCCATAATAAATACAAATACAAACCTTTCAGATATACACTGAGGGTACAAAACATTAGGTACACCTGCTCTTTCCATGACGTAGACTGACCAGGTGAATTCCATTCAGAGGGTGAATGGCAAGACAAAATATTTAAGTGTCTTTGAACGGGGTATGGTAGTAGGTGCCTGGCGCCTTTGTTAGGTGTTTTCCCAATTGAGAACATGCAAGTGAAAGCTGGGAAAGGAGTCCTCTTTGACATGCCTGTCCGTTTTCTCAGGCATCCTGGTGGCGGAGGCCTTTGACCGGGCCCAGTGGATCTACAGGGCTAGTCTGAGACGCTACACCTACACCACCCTCTCCCTGCTCTCCTTCACCGTGGGCCTCTACCTGGTCCTCAGGGGCCTGGGGGTGGACCTGCTCTGGACCCTGGAAAAGGCCCAGCGCTGGTGCCAGCGGCCCCAATGGGTCCACATAGACACCACACCCTTCGCAAGCCTCCTACGCAACACCGGCACTCTGTTAGGCCTGGGCTTGGGCTTGCATTCGCCCCTCTACACCGAGGCCCGGAGAGCAGGAAGTGGCGCCACCTACAGGCTGGCATGTGTGGGCACCACACTGCTGCTGCTCCACCTACTGGACTCATTCAGGCCACCAGCCCACACCAGGGCTCTGTTCTACCTGCTGTCTTTCTGTAAGAGTGCCACTGTGCCCCTGGCCACTGTGGGCATAGTGCCCTACTGCGTGGCCTGGGTAGCGGGACAGAACAGGAAGAAACACCATTTTTTTACTAATTAGAACTTATTGTAATTCTGTGAGAAATGCCCTGAAGGGACAGCCAGAGACGGACTGTCATAGGAGAAGCAGGAAGCTTCACCCCAGTTGAAAGGGCTTGAAGGTCGCTCAGTAGACATGGTTGGCCCTTGTTGCTGAATGAGGTGGATGTTTTAGATTAGATATTTTTTCAAATTTTTTTGTCACATGCACAGATGTAGTTGCAGTGTACAGTGAAATTCTTAAGCTCCGAGCTACAGGTGTGAATGAAACAATAAAAAAATACAACAATAATAATAATATATACATGTTTACAACTGTGACAATGATACATATAAATGTTCATTGGGTGGGGGCAGGGTAATTGTCCGTTGGGGGGGGGGAATAAAATGTCCATAGGGGGATCAGCTGTCGTTTTTCAATGGAGGGGGTGGCAACATCACACAGTGCAGTGGTCATGGACAGGGCTTGCCCTGAGAAATTAGACAGCAATATAACGATGTTATTATCTCATTACTTGGTTTTCTTTTTTATATAATATGAGAGACAATTATTTTTACATTATTATTTTAAAATTATTTTTATTGTGTACAATCCAGATTAATCATGTTCTGTGAAACAGCCCCTTTTCCTATAAATGCCCTGTGATTTGTAATACCCAATGGCACATTTTATTTGACTATCAAATAGCATAATTAATAATCACTTACTGTAGATAGACCACAGTGAATGTTGTTATCGCTCTCAGCCAGAAAGGCCTGTGGAGGATTCAGTCTTTAGATTGTAAAATCAAGAAGCACTCCCAATCGGTTTCTTGTCTTCATGAAATATTGTTGTAGGGAGAGAAGGAGGATGAGCATAGAATTACATATATACTGAACAAAAATATAAACGCAACATGTAAAGTGTTGGTCCCATGTTTCATGATCTGAAATAAAAGATTGCAGAAATGTTCCATACGCACAAAAAGCTAGTTTCTCTCAAATGTTGTGCTAAAATTTGTTTACATCCCTTTTAGTGAGCATTTCTCCTTTGCCAAGATAATCCATCCACCTGACAAGTGTGGCATATCAAGAATCTGATTAAACAGCATGATCATTACACAGGTGTCACACAACACAATGCCACAGTTGTCTCAAGTTTTGAGGGAGCGTGCAATTGAATGACTGCAGGAATGTCCACCAGAGCTGTTGCCAGAAAATTGAATGTTAATTTCCCTACCATAAGCTGCCTCCAACGTTGTTTTAGAGAATTTGGAAGAATGTCCAACTGGCCTCACAACCGCAAACCACGTGTACTGCAGTCCGCCGTGTAACCGACTTCAGTGGGCAAATACTCACCAGACATGTCACCCATTGAGCATGTTTGGGATGCTCTGGATCAACGTGTAAGACAGCGTGTTCCAGTTCCCGCCAATATCCAGGAACTTCGCACAGCCATTGAAGAAAAAAAAAAAAATACACTGTTTATTTTTATGTAAACTGTATGAGTCAGTGTATGTATTGGCAGTGTATTTCCCTGTACACTATCTTTATGATTTTTAAATATTTTTGTATGTATGCACTCACTAACTGTAAGTCGCTCTGGATAAGAGCGTTTGATAAATGACTAAAATGTAAATGTCCTTGGGACGTCCCTACCCCTAAACCCTAACCTTACATTTAAACTTCAATGTGGGGGGTAGGGACGTCCCAACGATTCCGAATAACAAGGGCCCTTTATACAAGGGCCCATCATGTACACGTTACAACACTGCCATCTAGTGGCCAATTTAATAACAGTAGAACCGTTTCAAAACATTCCGAAACGTGTCGACTTGCTTGAACATACCACGGAAGTGTGAGACAAACGTTGAGCGGTATCTCCAGTCAACCAGTTTCATTCGTGAGCATTTTCATTTTAAAACGCTGTTTATTTTTACTGCTAAGGGATAGCTAACGTCTTAAAACTGAAGCCGTTAAAGTGAAATGCCTCGGAGAAAGGTAAGAACTTGGTTTATTTAGATACGTAACGTTAGTGGTAAAATACAGGTGACTGACTCATGCTAGCTATATGTAATGTGAAATTGTTTAGCTAACTAGCTAATTTGCTATCATTTAGCAATGTCACTATAACGTGACAAATAGGAGCTAATTGAGCCCTAGTTTGCGTTAAAGCACAGTACAATCAATTGTGTGTAACATTTAGAATAGCACAAATGCCATTGCAAGCTGATGCGATACTGGTCTAACTAATGTGCTAGCTAGCTATACGTGTGTGCATTCATGGCTATAGTGATGGGGCGCATTTAAACATTTCACAATCGCTTTAGCTAGCTAACGTAGTTATCTAGTTAACAGATGAACCACCAGCTAGCACTGATAGAACCAAAAGCTTGGTGGAACAGGCCCGCAGGGTGTACCAAAAAGTGTTATCTAGGTTCAAACCTCTCTGGCTGTAGCTACTTGAATCCTGCTGGTGGTGAGGGAAATAATTGTCTTCCTCTAAACAACGATTTAATTGGATTGATTCAGGAATAGCATAGTATCAATTGGTTTAACTTCTTCATGTCCCGCCTCTCCTCACTTGCAATTGGTTAAAGACACATAGTGGCTTCATGTTGTTGAGCCATTTTAATCTCGAATGTATTATTTTCGCTACGCTAGTTGTTAAGGTAACAGTATGGTAATGTTGTTAATATACATATGCATGGTCTGTTGTACGTTTTTGCATGTTCATGTTTGTTTTGGAACATTTCCCCAGTGCATTTCAATTCTGGCAGTTGGTTTATGTTTTGACATGGTGCATTGTGGGAAACGTACTACGGAAGGTGTTGCTTGTACACATGCTCCTCCTCCACCTAAGTCAAGATGTAAACCATTGACGCTTGTAAACAATAATCTTTTCGGTGATTCTTGTATCTTATGTGCTTGTGCTGGTAGATTTGGATTTTTTCTGTGTAGACTACTAGTTACTACTCCAGTCCAGTTTGCTTCAAAACATACAGTTCCTTCAGAAAGTATTCATACTTTTTTTTACCTTTATTTAACTAGGCAAGTCAGTTAAGAACAAATTCTTATTTACAATGACGGCCTTCACCGGCCAAACACGGACGACGCTGGGCCAATTGTGCGCCGCCCTATGGGACTCCCAATCACGGCCGGTTTTGATACAGCCTTAGACCACTGCGCCATTCGGGAGCCTTGATTTATTCCATATGTTGTTGTGTGACGTCCTGAATTCAAAATTGATTAAATATGTTTTTTCCCACCCATTTACCCACAATACCCCATAATGACAAAGTGAAAACATGTAGTTTAGAAATTTTACTGAAAATGAAATCAGAAATATGTAATTTACATAAGTATTCACACCCCTGAGTCAATGCATGTTAGAATCACATTTTTCAGCAATTACAGCTGTGAGTCTGTCTGGGTAAGTCTCTAAGAACTTTGCACACCTGGATTGTACAATATTTGAACATTATTCTTTTTTTAATTCTTCAAGCTCTGTCAAGTTGGTTGTTGAGCATTGCTAGACAGCCATTTTCAAGCGATTTAAGTAAAAACTGTAACTAGGCCACTCAGGAACATTCAATGTCGTATTGATGAGCAACTCCAGTGTATATTTGTCCTTGTGTTTTAGGTTATTGTCCTGCTGAAAGGTGAATTTGTCTCCCAGTGTCTAGGTTTTCCTCTAGGATTTTGCCTGTGCTTAGCTCTATTCCATTTATTTTTATCCTAAAAAACTCCCTTGTCCTTGCCGATGACAAGCATACCCATAACATGATGCAGCCAACACCATGCTTGAAAATATGAAGAGTGGTACTCAGTGATGTGTTGTGTTGGATTTGCCCAAAACATAACGCTTTCGATTCAGGACTTTGTCATTATGGGGTATTGTGTGTAGATTGATGAGGGGGGGAAAAAAACAATTTAATTCATTTTAGAATAAGGCTGCAATGTAACAATGTGGAAAAAGTAAAGAGGTTTGAATACTTTTCGAATGCACTGTAGGCTACTGAATATAGCCTATTCACGTCGCAGTTAGAGCGGCTATTGCGCTGGTTCCTCCCGCATGTTGTTGGAAGACGAAAACGAAAGTAATAGGAAGATTGGGGCACACAAGTGATGCTTCAGATAATCATAAATGGATTTAATGTTAGCATTTTTGTTCATACAAGCTAACAGAAACCAAACCAAAGAATCATAATGTTTATGTTACTGATGTGCATAACTGACGCTCGATCTTCCCTTTTGTTCTATGAAAGAGGAATGCTGGGAGCAGCTCGGACGGCACTGAGGATTCAGACTTCTCTGCTGACCACGAGCACACAGACAGAATCCAGACTTACGGGAGAACACGGAGGAACACGCGCCTCACCCGCGCATCGCTGCGACTCAGCCAAAGTTCACAAGGTAAATATGCTGTTTTGATATGGAACTGTCATGAGATGGCCGAAATATTTATATTGTTATGTTTCTGCTTCAAGAATCTGCGGAATAACTATGAATCCCTTGGATTCCAGCCCTATATGAGTTTTCAGTCTAGGTCATTGAACCAAATGTTGTGACAATAATCTAAGTCAGAAGATTCAAATTGAAGATACTGTATGTAATGCTGGGGTTCTCCTTGGTCTGTCTGTAGATATACCCGTAGATGTGCTCATGGGTTGTCATCTCTTGCTGTAACAATAGCCATTGTATATCAGCAATCAAGGTCATAAACTGTGAATAGGTTTAGACAGCAGTCATCCCCCTGATCCCTATTCAATCTGGCGGTCATGGTTTGAATAGAGGATGATATAGTTTCCACTCCTTTTGTTATTGAAAAATACTGGATGCATTCTATGTTGTTTTTGAAAAGCTTGCCATGTCCCTTGGTCCTCAATTTGAGAACTGAGCTGATATTGTTATTAAGTTGCTATGCACAACAAGTAGCCTACTGCTTGGGCTGCTTGTTTTGTTTGTTTTTGTTGCCTGTACTCTACTGGTCGTTTTGGAAATGAACCCGTTTGTTTAGGGAGTGTAAGTGTCTCTGCTTGAAAGGGATTTATCCGTTGACGAGACAAAAGACTACATTACTGCTGAGGGCCAGAGACCCCCGAAGACTTCTGTTAAAAAAAATGTCTTTTTAGATTCCAGCCCTGTCCAGATCAGCCCAGCAGAGGTGGTGACCTTCTCTGCCCGGCGGGTGACCCGTAGCCGTAGTCTGCAGCAAGGGCCGCCGGTCACCCCCAAGAAATACCCTCTGCGCCAGAGTCGCTCTTCAGGGTCGGACACGGAGCAGCATGTGGAGGGTAGGAGGAAGAGGCAGCATGGTCACGTTCTCTCACAGCCCCCCCACCGCTCCATTGTCCACACCCCAGAGCTGGCCACCCGCTGCGTTACTTATGATATCTGTTCATTGTATCATTTTATGTTTTCGAAGGGGCAGTGATGCTCATCCAGTGCTTTTCTACTCTTTAAGTTTGTTTTGGGCTTGTGTCCTCATAACATAGATTATTTGGGCTTGTGTTGTCCTCCACATGTTATTCCACTCATTTGTTATGTTTCTGCTGGTTACTCAGACAGTTCTGCAGAAAATTGCAGCCTGTGCTTGTAGCTACTGTCCCTATTCATTCCTCTGGGTTGCTGTTGCTGGTGCGGTGGGGTCGTTGTATGTGATCATGTATTGGGTGTCTGGTGTCATGATGAGTCATCATTACCTCCTGTCCTGTTTCATACCCCTCACTTTTTGCCTTTGGAAAAACCTGCCTTGGAAAAACCTGAAGGGAATTTTGTGAAAAACAAATGTATCACCAACATTGACAAAAAATATATAGTATAGTGTGTGTGTATAACAGCATCACAACAAAATTGAATCTTGTGTCCTGAAATTGTATAAACATGGTACTGTGAGAGAGTGGTGAGATAGCTGGAATGTCCTCATTCATAATTCTAGATACAAGCCAGGCACTTGAAATATGAACTAAGCCCCATCATGTGAGGTGTCTGACTGGCTTGTGAGTATAACTATTCCTTTACATGTGTTCTTCTCCTCATTGGCTCTTCCAGACCTGAAGCGAGCAGCAGACCAGGACGAGTCTCTGCCCCGCACCCCAACAGGGAACGCCCCCTCCTCGGAGTCGGACATCGACGTCTCCAGCCCCAACGCCTCTCACGACGAGAGCCTGGCCAAGGAGCTGTCACTCAAAGACTCTGGCAGCGACCTCTCCCACAGGCCCAAGCGCCGCCGCTTCCACGAGAGCTACAACTTCAACATGAAGTGCCCCACACCAGGCTGCAACTCCCAGGGTAAATGATCTCATTCTTATCCATCAGCTCCACCGTGAATGAAGGCATGACATTTATTTACATAGTTGACTTTTTGTGCAATGTGGGCCTCAGAACGCTACACCTTCAAAACACATGCTGTTAATGTTTATCTTCCGCATTTGTTTCACTTGACGTTCTCTGTTTTGTTGTTTTTCAGGCCATTTGACAGGGAAACATGAGAGGCACTTCTCAATATCTGGCTGCCCTCTCTTCCACAACCTCTCCGTAGACGAATGCAAGGTAAATCTACAAGACCTTGGCAGCTGGCTTTAGTGTTGAGGTGTGGGATTCTTGGACCGTGTCTGAAATCTGTCTTGCCTGCTACTTACTAAAACTACATACTGTAGGCATATCTTCTGTAGGGATGAGAGCTTTTGTGATTTACCAAACAGGATTTCTCTTCACAGACGAGGGCCTCCTCTCGTGACAAACAGGTGGAGGAGCGGACGTTGTCCCACCGGCAGGACGAGAACAGACACGATACCCGTCACCAGGTACAATGATCCTGATCCCGGGACTTTCATTTGATCAACCATCTCATTATATCACTACGCTACTGTTTTTGCTTTGGATTTGTCCTTCCTTGCAGTAAATGTTTCAAGAAAGGCAATAGGGTGCCAATGAATTTAGGATTTAAAGGCAGTATCATAATATTGCATAATGGATTAGGCCCCAACGGAGAGACAGATGAGGTACAAGGAGAAGGTGACAGAAATGAGGAAGAAGAGGAACTCGGGTCTGCTAAAAGAGCAGAAAGACCAGTACATGGTGAGTGTGGTGATCTGACCTCTAATCCAAACTCTAGGAAAGGAAAAACAACCCTTTTCCATTAGTGCCAGAAGAAAAAGCGTTTCCTTGTAGCCTACACGTTGTAATACACTCTTATCCCATACACAAGGTAAACAAATATAATACTTGCAAAATTAAAAAGTGTCTTGCAAGCACAGTTTGACAACTGTTCAGACAACAGATATGTTGAAGGTAAATAATGTGTCCGGTTGAAGAGATGTGCTGATTGTTCTGAGGTTAAAGGCTTCTTCTCCCTCTCTGATGTCCCAGGAGCACCGGCAGTCCCACGGCAACAACCGAGAGCCCCTCCTGGAGAACATCACAAGTGATTACGACCTAGAGCTCTTTCGAAAAGCCCAGGCACGTGCTTCGGAGGATCTTGTAAGAGAGAGAACTCATCGCCCTTCCTCCCATTTTCCTCTTTCTTTTCCTGAGCCTGTACTAGTGACTGTCTGGACTGGGCCCAGTCCACGCCCAGCTCTCACCGTTTACGGTGGGCATTGCCAGACGGGGAGCATTCTGGGTAATCTGGCTACTCACACTGTCTGGTATTGTCAGTTACAAGACCGGATAGTTTATGGAGAACTACTTCTTCGCTCTCTTTGAGCTAGATTTACTCTAGCTGATATCTTTAAGAGGCTCCCCTTTCAGTCTTCCAAATCAAAGCTCTCTCTTATCCTTTCCACACACATTTCTAACCTTTTTCCAAATTAAAGCGCATTCTCCGTGGTCGCTTCCACGGAGGGTAATGGGTTCTCCTCCCGTGGCGTCTTGCCTGCCTCTCTCCCTCGCTGCGTTGGTCAAACCTCTCTTCCTCCTCTCTTTTCTTTCCCCTCTTCCTGTCCTCCGCCTGGTGCAGGAGAAGCTGCAGGGCCAGGTGGCGGAGGGCAGCAACATGATCAAGACCATCGTGTTTGGCCGCTACGAGCTGGACACCTGGTATCACTCGCCCTACCCCGAGGAGTACGCCCGCTTGGGACGCCTCTACATGTGTGAGTTCTGCCTCAAGTACATGAAGAGTCAGACCATCCTTCGCCGGCACATGGTGAGAACGTTGGTGCATGTCGAGTAGTTTCTCCTGTGTTTTTTGATTGTTCTCTATGGATGGGCCGTAGTCAGACGTTTCAGAGTGGATCTCAATTCTGAATAGGTTTTTGTATTATGATCGGTGCTTTCCCTCCTGCTGTACAGGCCAAGTGTGTCTGGAAACACCCACCAGGGGATGAGATCTATCGAAAGGGAAACATCTCAGTCTTTGAGGTGGATGGTAAAAAGAACAAGGTGAGAGATTTCTGTGGTCCCGGGAATGTGAAGTTATCCTGCCTTGTGAATGTAATGACTACCCTACTCTGACCATAGCCCTGCTAAATGACCCTATCTTCCACAGATCTACTGCCAAAACCTATGCCTTCTGGCTAAGCTCTTCCTGGACCACAAGACCCTATACTACGACGTGGAGCCCTTCCTCTTCTACGTCATGACAGAGGCTGACAACACCGGCTGCCATCTGGTTGGCTATTTCTCAAAGGTAACCAGTCAGTTGTAGTTATAATGTTACATTTGATTTATTAAGTGCTTTTCTCAAACTCAAAACATCTATGTCCTCCCATTTAGGAGAAGAACTCGTTTCTGAACTACAATGTCTCCTGTATCCTCACCATGCCACAGTACATGAGGCAGGGCTACGGAAAGATGCTGATTGACTTCAGTGAGTACAGCCACTACCTTGTGGTCTCTGTAACTCTACCTGATCTCTCTGTCACCCTGTGTCTGGTCCTGGTTTCTCTCTAACCCTGGTCTCTGTGTAACCCTGTGTGTGGTCTGCCCTCTCCCAGGTTACCTACTGTCTAAGGTGGAGGAGAAGGTGGGCTCTCCAGAGCGGCCCCTCTCAGACCTGGGCCTGATCAGCTACAGGTCCTACTGGAAGGAGGTGCTGCTGCGCTACCTCAACCAGTTCCAGGGGACGGAGATCTCCATCAAGGAGATCAGCCAGGAGACAGCCGTCAACCCAGTGGACATCGTCAGCACCCTGCAGTCCCTCCAGATGCTCAAGTACTGGAAAGGGAAGCATCTGGTCTTGAAGAGACAGGTATGTCACCTACTATTTCTTCATGTATTTATGTTATTTAACCAGCCAAGTCTGTTAAGAACACATTCTTATTTACAATGACGGCCAGGACATTTCTCCAACTAACTGTGGAATTAGTTGGGGTTTGGGTTATTCCATTAGATGTCAGTTCAGTCTCGATGTTGTCTTGGACATCCACCTATCATTGAGCCTAGCAGTGCTAACATGCTACTAGTCTCGCGGAGCCATCTTTCCAAATCTCGTCTCGTTGACTTTACTATTGGAAGTCTGGAGAACTTTGGTATTGGATTTTGCATTTGAATGGGAGTGCAGGCTGTTGACGCTCGATATGAGTACAAGTGACGTTTCCCCTCAGGAGAGGCATTTCCTTGTTTTAGAATTTTTTTTCTTTGTTGCTTTATCTGTGTCTCTTTTTCCTACCGTGTCAGACAGTTTGCCTATGCTGTGTTAGTTGTGTATGAATTTAAAAAAATCAAAAACATGCTAAATATTTCATTGGTTTAAAAAGTGGCAACACATCTAGTTTCCATCTATACCACTGTTGTCTGTCCTTTTGATTGTCTTCCTGAGGAGAACTTCCACAGGTTTTGGAACAGAGCGTGACAAACCTGGATTTCTGAGGCTAACATGCTACTATCTCCTCCAGGACCTAATCGACGACTGGAAAGCCAAGGAGACCAAACGCGGCAGCAGCAAGACTATTGAACCCACTGCCTTAAAGTGGACCCCACCTAAAGGAACATAGGACACCCCTCCCCTCCCCCTACACCATACCTCTCCAACCCAAGGACCTGGGTTCAAAGCTCACTATCAGAATAGTTTACTTCAAACAACTTTTTGATCAGTACACTGTTAGTGCAGAATTATTGAGTATTATTATTATTGAGAGTCCTAATCAGGTTTAAGTAGTAGATCATAATATCAAGAAGAATACTGATGGTCGGTTGCTTGAATCCAGACCCTAGCTTTCCTCACAGAAAACTTCTCAGTAGAACCGTGTTAACCTAGTAAACCAGTTAGTTAGTACGTGTGGAAATATAGCTGTCATTCTGGGGAGGGGTCGTGGTAGCACAACAATGTATCCATGTGTCTTGATTGTCTTTAGTGTTTGGTTTTGTTTCTGGGTTTTTTTTCTTCTCATCTTTGCACCTCTTTTTTCTACTTCTGTTTGGTTTTACCACTGTTTTAAGCTGTTTTGGCTAATGTCCTTTTTTAAGCTATTTTAAATTGACTTCCTGAAAGTGTAAAGATTCCCAATTCCCTTTCTTCCCCTTCTCTCCAAAGTGTGCACTCATTCAAGGATTTAAAAGCATCGGACTGGTGAAAACGTTGGCTGGAGGAAGTTCCTTACCCCAGTCCTTTCCTTTTAAATCCATGAGGGAGAGTGCATAAGTGAACACTGGGAGAGAAGGAGGAGGAACTGGAATTCACAGTCAGGCTCTGTCTGAGGCCGAAGTACGAATTTGATGTCAAGTTCAATTCACGCTGTCAATATATTTAAATGATCAATAGAAGATTTTATGGTACAGGTTTGGCAAGACAAAGTATATTTGAAGAAAGTTTTGAAAATGTGCAGGACTGGTTTCCTAGCCGTATTTAGAACTAGATTTTAACGTGTCATTAGAATAGATTTTCTCTAACATGTTACAGAGGAACAAGCAAATGCATGTAGCACCAAGCAAAAGACACAACTTTATTTTGCGTTGTGGTCAACCCAATGTATGTCAGTTTATGTGTATAAGGATCAAATAATGGATGTTTTTCACCATCACCATTTTGAATTGCTGCAAATGTTACTGACTGCTAGTTTTATTACTCGAGAGACTGATTGTGCATATACATTGGATGAATCCAGAAATCACCTCCATCTGCTGTATACAGTGGGGGGAAAAAGTATTTAGTCAGCCACCAATTGTGCAAGTTATCCCACTTAAAAAGATGAGAGAGGCCTGTAATCAACTATGACAGACAAAATGAGAAAAGAAAATCCAGAAAATCACATTGTAGGATTTTTAATGAATTTATTTGCAAATTATGGTGTAAAATAAGTATTTGGTCAATAACAAAAGTTTCTCAATACTTTGTTATATACCCATTGTTGGCAATGACACAGGTCAAACATTTTCTGTAAGTCTTCACAAGGTTTTCACACACTGTTGCTGGTATTTTGGCCCATTCCTCCATGCAGATCTCCTCTAGAGCAGTGATGTTTTGGGGCTGTCGCTGGGCAACACAGACTTTCAACTCCCTCCAAACATTTTCTATGGGGTTGAGATCTGGAGACTGGCTAGGCCACTCCAGGACCTTGAAATGCTTCTTACGAAGCCACTCCTTCGTTGCCCGGGCGGTGTGTTTGGGATCATTGTCATGCTGAAAGACCCAGCCACGTTTCATCTTCAATGCCCTTGCTGATGGAAGGAGGTTTTCACTCAAAATCTCACGATACATGGCCCCATTCATTCTTTCCTTTACACGGATCAGTCGTCCTGGTCCCTTTGCAGAAAAACAGCCCCAAAGCATGATGTTTCCACCCCCATGCTTCACAGTATGTATGGTGTTCTTTGGATGCAACTCGGCATTCTTTGTCCTCCAAACACGACGAGTTGAGTTTTTACCAAAAATTTCTATTTTGGTTTCATCTGACCATATGACATTCTCCCAATCCTCTTCTGGATCATCCAAATGCACTCTAGCAAACTTCAGACGGGCCTGGACATGTACTGGCTTAAGCAGGGGGACACATCTGGCACTGCAGGATTTGAGTCCCTGGCGGCGTAGTGTGTTACTGATGGTAGGCTTTGTTACTTTGGTCCCAGCTCTCTGCAGGTCATTCACTAGGTCCCCCAGTGTGGTTCTGGGATTTTTGTTCACCGTTCTTGTGATCATTTTGACCCCACGGGGTGAGATCTTGCGTGGAGCCCCAGATCGAGGGAGATTATCAGTGGTCTTGTATGTCTTCCATTTCCTAATAATTGCTCCCACAGTTGATTTCTTCAAACCAAACTGCTTACCTATTGCAGATTCAGTCTTCCCAGCCTGGTGCAGGTCTACAATTTTGTTTCTGGTGTCCTTTGACAGCTCTTTGGTCTTGGCCATAGTGGAGTTTGGAGTGTGACTGTTTGAGGTTGTGGACAGGTGTCTTTTATACTGATAACAAGTTCAAACAGGTGCCATTAATACAGGTAACGAGTGGAGGACAGAGGAGCCTCTTAAAGAAGAAGTTACAGGTCTGTGAGAGCCAGAAATCTTGCTTGTTTGTAGGTGACCAAATACTTATTTTCCACCATAATTTGCAAATAAATTCATAAAAAATCCTACAATGTGATTTTCTGGAGAAAAAAATTCTCAATTCGTCTGTCATAGTTGATGTGTACCTATGATGAAAATTACAGGCCTCTCTCATCTTTTTAAGTGGGAGAACTTGCACAATTGGTGGCTGACTAAATACTTTTTTCCCCCACTGTATATACAGATACTGAGTTCCACAGCAACGTATGGCCCTCATCTCAATAATTTATAGCCACTATAGGGCAATAAATATGTAAAGTGCACATCTTTATAGTTGCAGAAAAAATGGCCTTTACTGACCATATGTCAAAAGTTAACTCTTTACTATCATTGTAAAGGTTTGACAAACTTCACTGTCATTCTCAAATAGTGTTAATTATTGTGTAGAGTTTTTATTCAGTTGTGTTTCTGTATTGTTCTTGTTTTTCGTGTGTATTTTAAAAATAAGCTATTTGATCTGTGCATTTGTATGTCATAGGGGAGAAACAAAACAAGCTCCGAATCTGAGAGGAGGTACAGTGGGGAGAACAAGTATTTGATACACTGCCGATTTTGCAGGTTTTCCTACTTACAAAGCATGTAGAGGTCTTTAATTTTTATCATAGGTACACTTCAACTGTGAAAGACGGAATCTAAAACAAAAATCCAGAAAATCACATTGTATGATTTTTAAGTAATTCATTTGCATTTTATTGCATGACATAAGTATTTGATACATCAGAAAAGCAGAACTTAATATTTGGTACAGAAACCTTTGTTTGCAATTACAGAGATCATACGTTTCCTGTAGGTCTTGACCAGGTTTGCACACACTGCAGCAGGGATTTTGGCCAACTCCTCCATACAGACCTTCTCCAGATCCTTCAGGTTTCGGGGCTGTCGCTGGGCAATACGGACTTTCAGCTCCATCCAAAGATTTTCTATTGGGTTCAGGTCTGGAGACTGGCTAGGCCACTCCAGGACCTTGAGATGCTTCTTACGGAGCCACTCCTTAGTTGCCCTGGCTGTGTGTTTCGGGTCGTTGTCATGCTGGAAGACCCAGCCACGACCCATCTTCAATGCTCTTACTGAGGGAAGGAGGTTGTTGGCCAAGATCTCGCGATACATGGCCCCATCCATCCTCCCCTCAATACGGTGCAGTCTTCCTGTCCCCTTTGCAGAAAAGCATCCCCAAAGAATGATGTTTCCACCTCCATGCTTCACGGTTGGGATGATGTTCTTGGGGTTGTACTCATCCTTCTTCTTCCTCCAAACACGGCGAGTGGAGTTTAGACCAAAAAGCTATATTTTTGTCTCATCAGACCACATTACCTTCTCCCATTCCTCCTCTGGATCATCCAGATGGTCATTGGCAAACTTCAGACGGGCCTGGACATGCGCTGGCTTGAGCAGGGGGGACCTTGCGTGCGCTGCAGGATTTTAATCCATGACGGCGTAGTGTGTTACTAATGGTTTTCTTTGAGACTGTGGTCCCAGCTCTCTTCAGGTCATTGACCAGGTCCTGCCGTGTAGTTCTGGGCTGATCCCTCACCTTCCTCATGATCATTGATGCCCCACGAGGTGAGATCTTGCATGGAGCCCCAGACCGAGGGTGATTGACCGTCATCTTGAACTTCTTCCATTTTCTAATAATTGTGCCAACAGTTGTTGCCTTCTCACCAAGCTGCTTGCCTATTGTCCTGTAGCCCATCCCAGCCTTGTGCAGGTCTACAATTTTATCCCTGATGTCATTACACAGCTCTCTGGTCTTGGCCATTGTGGAGAGGTTGGAGTCTGTTTGATTGAGTGTGTGGACAGGTGTCTTTTATACAGGTAACGAGTTCAAACAGGTGCAGTTAATACAGGTAATGAGTGGAGAACAGGAGGGCTTCTTAAAGAAAAACTAACAGGTCTGTGAGAGCCGGAATTCTTACTGGTTGGTAGGTGATCAAATACTTATGTCATGCAATAAAATGCAAATGAATTACTTAAAAATCATACAATGTGATTTTCTGGATTTTTGTTTTAGATTCCGTCTCTCACAGTTGAAGTGTACCTATGATAACAATTACAGACCTCTACATGCTTTGTAAGTAGGAAAACCTGCAAAATCGGCAGTGTATCAAATACTTGTTCTCCCCACTGTATTTCCTCAAGGCTGCCAAAATATACTGTATATTTCACCACAGTCATATTTCAAGATGTACAGTTGAAGTCGGAAGTTTACATACACCTTAGCCAAATATATTTAAACTCAGTTTTTCACAATTCCTGACATTTAATCCAAGTAAAAATTCCCTGTCTAAGGTTAGTTAGGATCAACACTTTATTTTAAGAATGTGAAATGTCAGAATAATAGTAGAGATAATTATTTATTTCAGCTTTTACCCAGTGGGTCAGAAGTTTACATACACTCAATTTGTATTTGGTAGCATTGCCTTTAAATTGTTTAACTTGGGTCAAATGTTTCGGATAGCCTTCCACAAGCTTCCCACAATAAGTTGGGTGAATTTTGGCACATTCCTCCTGACAGAGCTGGTGTAACTGAGTCAGGTTTTTTAGGCCTCCTTGCTCGCACACGCTTTTTCAGTTCTTCCCACAAATGTTCTATAGGATTGAGGTCAGGGCTTTGTTATGGCCACTCCAATACCTTGACTTTGTTGTCCTTAAGCCATTTTGCCACAACTTTGGAAGTATGCTTGGGGTCATTGTCCATTTGGAAGACCCATTTGCGACCAAGCTTTAACTTCCTGACTGATGTCTTGAGATGTTGCTTCAATATATCCACATAATTTTCCTTCCTCATTATGCCATCTATTTGGTGAAGTGCACCAGTCCCTCCTGCAGCAAAGCACCCCCACAGCATGATGCTGCCACCCCCTTGCTTCACAGTTGGGATGGTGTTCTTCGGCTTGCAAGCGTCCCCCTTTTTCCTCCAAACATAAGGATGGTCATTATGGCCAAACAGTTCTATTTTTGTTTCATCAGACCAGAGGACATTTCTCAAAAAATTGCAATCTTTGTCTCCATGTGCAGTTGCAAACCGTAGTCTGGCTTTTATATGGCGGTTTTGGAGCAGTGGCTTCTTCCTTGCTGAGCGGCCTTTCAGGTTATGTCGATATAGGACTCGTTTTACTGTGGATATAGATACTTTTGTATCTGTTTCCTCCAGCATCTTCACAAAGTCCTTTTGCTGTTGTTCTGGGATTGATTTGCATTTTTCGCACAAAAGTACGTTCATCTCTAGGAGACAGAACACGTCTCCTTCCTGAGCGGTATGATGGCTACGTGGTCCCATGGTGTTTATACTTGCGTACTATTATTTGTACAGATGAACGTGGTACCTTCAGGCGTTTGGAAATTGCTCCCAAGGATGAATCAGACTTGTGGAGGTCTACAATTTTGTTCCTGAGGTCTTGGCTGATTTCTTTAGATTTTTCCACGATGTCAAGGAAAGAGGCACTGAGTTTGAAGGTAGGCCTTGAAATACATCCACAGGTACACCTCCAATTGACTCAAATGATGTCAATTAGCCTATCAGAAGCTTCTAAAGCCATGACATAATTTTCTGGAATTTTCCAAGCTGTTTAAAGGCACAGTCAACTTAGTGTATGTAAACTTCTGACCCACTGGAATTGTGATACAGTGAATTATAAGTTAAATAATCTGTCTGTAAACAATTGTTGGAAAAATTACTTGTGTCATGCACAAAGTAGATGTCCTAACCGACTTGCCAAAACTATAGTTTGTTAACAAGAAATTTGTGGAGTGGTTGAAAAACGGGTTTTAATGACTCCAACCTAAGTGTATGTAAACTTCCCGACTTCAACTGTATTTCAATGGATCCAGGTTGTATATTTTCTTGTTTTCAAACTAAGAAAGTAATATTCCAATATTATGGAGTTATGATTATAAGCACTCACGAGTTGAAGTGTTGGATTGCCAATTTAAAATTGCATGTTAAAATAGTTTTGGGCCAGTCAGGCTTTATTCATTCCTTCTGCTTTTGAATGTTGAGAAGTAAAAGGCCTTGAAATATACCTATGCATCAGATTGTTTATGTCCTTATTTTGTCTCTCTAAAACTAGATTGCACACTGTCCATTACATTTTGGGGTATGATTTTGATTTAGTTGCAACGTTTTTATGGTTTATCAAGAGTCTGTGCAATATCAGCATCTTTTGCATGCATAGATGCTAACTTGGCCTAACATCACACAAAGGAGGTATTATAGCAGCTCAACATGCAGCTCAACAATTTTCCTCCTTTACCTCTGCCATCCATTTTGCCTCCCAACATGTTGCTGTGGTCTGTTGTCGAGATGCTTCCTCCTGTGCCAGTCATGGCAGCTATAGAAAGCAACTCCAGAACAGCCCGGTTTACCTGAAACCAGTGTGTGGGGTCATAATGCTCACCTTCAAACAAGCATTTGTTCTTCAATAAGCTAACAAAAGAGCAGTAGACCACTGTAGCTACACAGCAGTCAGCAGTACCTCTGTACAGCATGAATATGTAGATAAGTTGTGTGCACCTGCTTTTGTACTTGCTTCCTCTCCAATAAATCTAAACCCCAAAATGTATTGATCCTGTGTGCTAGGTGTTCTTTCTGAACTTACTGGGGCAGCATCCTCTGTTTCCCCAACCAGTTGCCACTACACACTGCAATATGTTTCTGTCTCGGGTGCATGTGTCAGTCTAAAGTGGCTTCATCTCCGCTCCATGACCTGCACCAATCTGGTAGATCTAGACAGTTGAAAGCAAATCAACACTAGAAAAAGTGCACTTGATTGAACAATGTTTTTATTAAGGAAATTCAAACAGCATTGAGCCTTTATGCCACATAGATGTGTAGGGGTTCAATGATCAGCATTTGATATGAAGCACAGAAAAGCAAATTAAGTTTTTCAATATTAATTAATCTTGAAGTTCAGTAATGCTTTCAGTGATGGGACATTTGTGTGAATTATCTTTAACAATTACAAATGTACCTGTTTGTATGCACAACAATCAATTTAATATTATGCAAAAAAAAATTACTTGATTCAACATGACAAGCAGTTTGTATTGCAAAGGACAGTACAGAATGGTACAGTAAAGGAAGGCATAAAATGTCAATTAGTTGCAGCAAATCCCTGACCCAGTTTTTAAACACATGGGACAAATAATTATTGACCCTTACACATTCCTTACTTTTGCTACATCAATTAAGCTTTGTTGCATGTATTGGATTGCTTTGACCTAGATTAATAATTTGCCAGATTTATTATTACAGTAACTTTGAACAATCAAGTTATATCTTCATCTCTAGTAATACTGGGGCTTGTTCCATTCCTCTTGCGACTCTTGAAAAACAAATATGGAATAAATACATTAGATTGAATTTGTTCTGAAGAATGATAGCTAACATATTTATAATCTGGTAAAGTGCTTGACTCTACCTCCATTTGAGGACCTTCGACCCATGAGTCCAACAAACATTTCTCCTTTATTTCCTGATGAAACACACACAATGTAAGTATATATAAGTACAGAATATAGGCTATAGCACAAAGCAGGCCAATTAATAATTTAATTTAAAATGCTTTCAAATTTGAAACACCTACTTTTCTGACCCAGACGCATCTGTTGAGAGTCTCCTAAATCGGGAAATGAAATGTGTTTAATTTATTCGAATTTTAATCATTTCTATAAATTATAGCCTACAAAATCATTTTACTATGACCCAAAAAAACATGACCAAATCAAAAGATATGAAAGTTGAATTTACCTGAGCTTCGCCCCATGAGTCCGTGAAACTGCTGCGATTTTGACCTCTTGATGAGGTCAGCCACGCGGATGGCCAAGCCACTCTCCAACGGATCCCGCTGTAACAATAATTGTCAAAGAGAATAAAAAACAGAAGCCTTCTATCAACCATTGCCATATCAGATGTCCTAAACGTGAAACCTAAAAATAATAGCTTGGACGCAGCACGACGCTACAACATTCCATTTGAGAGAGACCGATTTGCGCTGTCCATGCTGCTAACTAACTAGCTATGCGCTTCAGAAGATGGACGTGCGTTTTACCTGCCAGTTTTCAATCGACCAAATATCTCCATCGTCGCTGGTTGGAGTTCCCAGGGCACCGTATACCTGCGCAAACACTGCAACTATCAAAACCACAAACTTTAAAACGTCCATATCGGTAAATTTGAGGGAATAGATGATAGGCTGCAGGTGTTTCTTCTGTTTGAAACAAACAGATATCTATTAAGCAAAGCCAAAGTTGTAACGGACTTTATAGTGTTGTCTCTCTCGTGTGCCTGTCAATCGATAGCGCTGTGGTCAATTTATATTCCAATGTTTTGCTCCGCCCCACTCTCTATATAGCATCAAATGTGAATTTTGATGAGAATAGATAATGTGTGTGACATAGCTTTGTGCGCAACTGGTGAGCAAACTCACGATTGTCTAACGCCATCTGACCTTTTTCTCATGATGCATGTGTTGTTTTTTCAACTAATTTGTTTTACATGGTGTGTTCGTATTGTTCACCTCTGGATAAATGATCATCCAATAAGGGCAGAACACCCAGAGGCGAGGACTATTGAGTTAGCCTATAGAGAGAGCACATCGTTGCATCCAAAGCAATTACTTATTGAAGAAATATACATTGCAGTTGCAGTTGACTTGATGAAAAAAGGCTAATGGAACCAATGTTGGACAAATCAAACCCTCTTCGGAAAGTATTCAGACGCCTTGACTTTTTCCATATTTTGTTACATTACAGCCTTATTCTACAATGGATTAATAAAAAATAAAAAAACATCAGCAATCTACACACAATACCCCATAATGACAAAGCAAAAACGGGTTTTTAGAGATCTTTGCAAATGTATTAAAAATAAAAAACAGAAATACCTTATTTACATAAGTATTCAGACCCTTTGCTATGTGACTCGAAATTGAGTTCAGGTGCATCCTGTTTCCATTGACCATCCTTGAGATGTTTCTATAGCTTGATCGGAGTCCACCTGTGGTAAATTCAATTGATTGGATATGATTTGGACAGGTTTGTATCGAGGCACAAATCTGGGGAAGGGTACCAAAAAAATTCTGCAGCATTGAAGGTCCCCAAGAACACAGTGGCCTCCATCATTCTTAAATGGAAGAAGTTTGGAACCACCAAGACTCTTCCTAGAGCTGGCCGCCCTGCCAAACTGAGCAATCAGGGGAGAAGGGCCTTGGTCAGGGAGGTGACCAAGATCCCGATGGTAGCTCTGACAGTGCTCTAGAGTTCCTCTGTGGAGATGGGAGAACCTTCCAGGATGACAACTTTGCAGCACTCCACCAATCAGGCCTTTATGGTAGAGTGGCCAGACGGAAGCCACTCCTCAGTAAAAGGCACATGACAGCCCACTTGGAGTTTGCCAAAAGGCACCTAAAGACTCTCAGACCATGAGAAACAAGATTGAACTCTTTCGCCTGAATGCCAAGCGTCACTTCTGGAGGAAACCTGGCACCTTCCCTACGGTGAAGCATGGTGGTGGCAGCATCATGCTGTGGGGATGTTTTTCAGCGGCAGGGACTGGGAGACTAATCAGGATCGAGGCAAATATGAACTGAGCAAAGTACAGAGAGATCCTTGATGAAAACCTGCTCCAGAGCGCTCAGGACCTCAGACTGGGGCGAAGGTTCACCTTCTAACAGGACAACGACCCTAAGCACACAGCCAAGACAACGCAGGAGGGGCTTCGGGACAAGTCTCAGAATGTCCTTGAGTGGCCTAGCCAGAGCCCGGACTTGAACCTGATCGAACATCTCTGGAGAGACCTGAAAATAGCTGTGCGGCAACACTCCCCATCCAACCTGACAGAGCTTGAGAGGATCTGCAGAGAAGAATAGGAGAAACTCCCCAAATACAGCTGTGCCAAGCTTGTAGCGTCATACCCAAGAAGACTTGAGGCTGTAATCGCTGCCAAAGGTGCTTCAACAAAGTACTGAGTAAAGGGTCTGAATACTAATGTAAATGTCATATATATATATATATATTTTTTTTTGTCATTTAGCAGACGCTCTTATCCAGAGCGACTTACAGTTAGTGAGTGCATACATTTTCATACTGGCCCCCCGTGGGAAACGAACCCACAACCCTGGCATTGCAAGCGCCATGCTCTACCAACTGAACTACAGTTGGTAGAGCATTAATACATTTTCTTTGTCATTATGGGGTATTGTGTGTAGATTGATGAGGGGGGGTGGGACAATTTAATCAATTTTAGAATAAGGCTGTAACCTACCAAAATGTGGAAAAAGTCAAGGGGTCTGAATACTTTCCGAAGGCACTGTATGTATTGAAAAAGGTTTCTTAGATCTTAACAGTTCTTATTTGGTAATTTCACTCTTTCTATTTCTGTGTCAGAGAGGGGCGTCATGCAGCCCAAAAACCTGAGGGTGCACAAAGTATGTGAGGATCGCTGGTGGGTGGGCCAGAGGGAGCTAGGCCCCCGTATGGAATTTGGAGAATTTTGCATTTTTCAAACACCTGAAACAGCTTTTATTTTCTGCAATCTAGAGCCATAAGCATTATGATTAATTATTTCTGCATATCTAATCATACCTCTTGAGCTGTCTGTATCCTACTGACTTGTGTTTTATTTTATTTAAGAAACTAAATATGCTACTCTGCATCTCTGCTAAAATCTGAGTAAAACATTGAAAGGAATTAGTCTTATTCAGTACATTTACTAATTGCTTGCTTTTCTAGTCTACCAACCTTGCCAGCAGGCATGCCAGCTAAGATAGTTAGACAAGCTACTCTAACTTGATAGCCTGAAATGTCTTCTTGGTAGCTAGTTATGAGGTTGGGAGATTGGGAACATATCTGGGCTAGCTAAAGCCAACTTCATAAAATTGCTACAGATGTAGGATCTTAATTTGATCACCCTGTTGCAGGATAACTTTCCTGCAATGCAGGAAATGTAAAACTTGTAGTGTATTTCGAATGGCGCCGGAGTTGATGGCTGCTGTTTTACGGGCTCCTAAACAACTGTGCTATTTTGTGTGTTTTTTCGCATTGTTTGTAACTTATTTTGTACATAATGTTGCTGCTACCTTCTCTTATGACCGAAAAGAGCTTCTGGATATCAGAACAGAGATTACTCACCTCAAACTGGACAAAGATTTTTTCATTAATGAAGGATATACTGTTTCTCCGAGACCAGGATAAAATCCCCGTCATTCGCGTGAAGAAAAGACGGAGATACAGGGGGCGGAGATTGGGGTGCCTTGTGAGAATTCGTCGGCAAGTGGGTAACCCGCTTCTACCATCTGTTGTATTGGCCAACGTGCAATCACTGGAGAATAAACTGGATGAGCTCCGTTCGAGACTATCCTACCAACGGGACATTAAAAACTGTAATATCTTATGTTTCACTGAGTTGTGGCTGAATGACGACACGGATAATATACAGTTGGCTGGGTTTTTCTGTGCACCGGCAGGACAGAACAGCTGCGTCCGGTAAGACGAGTGGTGGTGGTGTGTCTCTATTTGTCAATAACAGCTGGTGCGCGATGTCTAATATTAAGGAAGTCTCAAGGTATTGCTCGCCTGAGGTAGAGTACCTCATGATAAGCTGTAGACCACACTATCTACCAAGAGATTTTTCATCTATATTTTTCATAGCCGTCTATTTACCACCATAAACCGATGCTGGCACTAAGACCGCACTCAACGAGCTGTATAAGGCCATAAGCAAACAAGAAAATGCTCATCCAGAAGCAGCGCTCCTAGTGGCCGGGGACTTTAATGCAGGCAAACTTAAATCCGTATTTTACCTCATTTCTACCAGCATGTCACATGTGCAACCAGAGGAAAAAAAACTCTAGACCACCTTTACTCCACACACAGAGACACATACAAAGCTCTCCCTCGCCCTCTATTTGGCAAATCTGACCATAACTCTATCCTCCTGATGCCTGCTTACAAGCAAGAACTAAAGCACGAAGTACCAGTGACTCGCTCAATACGGAAGTGGTCAGATGACGCAGATGCTACACTACAGGACTGTTTTTCTAGCACAGACTGGAATATGTTCCGGGATTCATCCAATGGCATTGAGGAGTATACCACCTCAGTCACCGGCTTCTTCAATAAGTGCATCGACAAAATCATCCCCACAGTGACCGTACATACATATCCCAACCAGAAGCCATGGATTACAGGCAACATCCGCACCGAGCTAAAGGCTAGAGCTGCCGCTTTCAAGGAGCGGGACACTAATCCGGACGCTTATAAGAAATCCCGCTATGCCATCAAACAGGCAAAGCGTCAATATAGGACTAAGATTGAATCCTACTACACCGGCTAAATGCCTTTTATGCTCGCTTCGAGGCAAGCAACACTGAAGCATGCATGAGAGCATCAGCTGTTCAGGACGACTGTTTGATCCCACTCTCCGTAGCTGATGTGAGCAAGACCTTTAAACAGGTCAACATTCACAAGGCCGCGGGGCCAGACGGATTACCAGGACGTGTACTCAGAGCATCCGTGGACCAACTGGCAAGTGTCTTCACTAACATTTTCAACCTCTCCCTGACCGAGTCTGTAATACCTACATGTTTCAAGCAGACCACCATAGTCCCTGTGCCCAAGAAAGCGAAGGTAACCTGCCTAAATGACTACCGCCCCGTAGCACTCACGTCAGTAGCCATGAAGTACTTTGAAAGGCTGGTCATGGCTCACATCAACACCATCATCCTGGAAACCCTAGACCCACTCCAATTCGCATACTGCCCCAACAGATCCACAGATGACGCAATCTCATTAACACTTTTGTCGTTACTACATGATTCCATATGTGTTATGTCATAGTTTTGATGTCTTCACTATTATTCTACAATGTAGAAAATAGTAAAAATAAAGAAAAACCCTTGAATGAGTAGGTGTTCTAAAACTTTTGACTGGTAGTATACATTAAAATACAGGCTTGGATATACACCACAAGAATGAACAAAATAACATGTTAAACAGATGTTAGTTATATCATCCCTCTAATGATAGATGTACCAATTCCAGGCTGAAGTACAGGTGCTATTGGATGTGCGTGACAAGAGCAGTCCAATCAGCACATAGCCATGTGCTCTGCATTCAGTATCCCAGCCAGTCCAAAGGGTTCCTAATTTCCTCATTGTCTTATGGTACATTGGGGTCAACTCTAGGGATGAATCTGTAAAATGAGATTGCCACTCTATCCAGCTCAATCCCACCCAGGCCACACCGGTAGTTTCAGTGAAATGGCAGGTCTCATTGAGTAGGCAGTCAATCTCAGGCATGTTGCTGCCTGTCTCATGTCTAGAGGTTTGAATATGTGCCAGGAAGATCAGGCTGGCTGGGAAGTTAACTTAACTTAACGTCTTTGACAGGATTAGCTTTTAAAATTTGATTGCTAAAATGCTAAAAAAGTGTATGTAATAAAATTATTGTATCATTGAAGTAGAATGATTGATACAGGTGAGAGGTTATATAGAACCTACCAGAATGACATGATAGAAGCTCAAATGTCTGTAATCAAGCTGCATTGAAAATCAGACCCAATTGAAAATAATACACCATTGAAGTCATAAGGGTCAGTATCAATGGCCATTGTGGAGATAATTACATTTTTCTGTAAGATAAAAACCAGAAATAAATGTTTAGTCATCTTTATTTTTTGTTTTACAGTCCTGTTTCAGCTGGTATTTGGTATTTAGTAAGACATGGTAATACCGTATAACTGAAACAACATTTTGGTAACATAGCTGTGTTGTGTTTATCATATCTAGCACAGCTCAAGAGATCAGCCAAATTAGATGGAGACATAGCAGCCATGTTGTTTAGTAGTTTTCTCCCAGCTATCTGACCTTTCAGAATCATAAAAACACACGGCATTCTGCACATCGATGCGCGCACATCATTTTTGTGACGTTGTCAGGCAACCCATCTACAAATAGCAATAAAGAGCAATAAAGAATGTCAGTCTTCAAGTTTTCAACATCTGACGACAACTTGAAAGCTTCTTCATTAGTTATCGTAATTAATTAGGAAATTAGCCTACTAATTTGGATTGTTACGTAACCCTACCTAACATATGCTACATCTTATAACTCTAAGGGTATTCATGAGTAAAAAAGTGTTCCTAGAATTTGATCTCATTGAAAAGTAATCCCTCCTGGCCGATACATGTCAGTCATTTCTATTACAGGTATCGAGGAATGCATAGGTTAGATTGACTTCAAGCCAATTAGGATGAGAATTTATGTCAGTTCCTTCTCATCACTTCTGCCTTCAGTCTGGGATGTCACACTGCCAACTAAAACCCTCCTGAGGGAGAGCATGATTAGTCCCTCGTGTTATCTCTCCTGTTCCACCAATCAAATCAGATCAAATCAAGCTTTATTTATACAGCACATTTCAGACATGGAATACAACGCAATGTGCTTTACAGGAAAAAACAAATAAAAAACTATGAAAATAAAAGCTGAAATATTTACTACTCAACAAACATAAGATCAAAAACAAAAGAATGACACAAACTGAACAAGTAAAAAGCAACCCGAGGAAAAGCAAAGATAAAAATATGTTTTAAGATCTCTTTTAAATATGTCCACAGTTTCTATGGCAGGCTATTCCAGAGGCTGGGGGCGTAATAACTAAAGGCTGCCTCTCCATGCCTCTTGGTCCTAGTCTTTGGGATTGGTCAAAAGTGGTGTTTCATTTTTATTGCCCGTGAATTAAAATGTGCGGCCAGATTCTCTCTCTGTGCTTTGGCTCCAACAATAAGTACCTCAGTCTTGTCTTGATTTAGCTGGAGGATGTTGTGAGCTATCCAAGTATTTAAATCACTAATACAGTCTAATAACTTATCCGTGGAGCTAAAATCCTCTGGTGACACAGAAATGTAAAGTTGTGTATCGTCTGCGTAGCAGTGAAAACCAATGCTGTGATTTCTGATAACGCTGCCAAGAGGTAACATATATAAACTGAACAGTACCGGACCAAAATTTTATCTTGTGGCACGCCACATGTGATATGTATTTTCTCTGAGTTATGTTCCCCAAGGGTGACAAAAAACTCTTGACTGGTTAAATAGGTCCTAAACCAATTTAGAACTGGACCAATGGCTTTCACATAACTCTCCTGGACACTGGCATTAATAAAGTTAACCAGTCCACCATCAACTATCAAGGGATTAATTTTAGGTTAACAAATGTAAGATATCAATCTTATTGAATTGTAGACAAGAACTTTCAATTTGATTGGTAATCATCTTTGTTTGTGCTTTTAGCACGCATAATTCTCACAGATGCCAACATTTTGTGAAGGCACACATCTAATGAAAGGAACCTTTAGGTGAGGTAAGACATTTCTCTCTGACAGTTTCTGGTGATTGAAAGTAGTCAGACATCTCTGGCCATGTTTAGGTGTGGAGTGATGAGGGAAGGGTCAGAGGATGCAGAGAGATGAGATGAGTTAGACCAGGCGAAGGCTGATTGAGGCGGTGATCTAAGGAGGGTCGTCAGATGATCTGAGTGTCCTGATGAGAAACACTGTCACCGCTCTCCAAACTGACAGGGAATAAATTAGGCTGCTGCTGTCCATATGAATTCTTGACAAAAAGGAACGACAATACCATCATATCACTGCACATAACCATCTCTACAGTAATGTGGCTCCAAATATTCTGTAATTCCTTGTCTACAAGGGTAATACTGGTGCTATCTGGAGGCGAAAGAAACGCACACCTGTTTAGGTACTGGCTAGCGGAGTAGAACACTTGAAAAAGAAAAGGATAGCTGCACACTCTAGGAGCTCAGATGCAATAATTTTATAACCAACGTTTTGACAGCCAAGCTGTCTTCATCAGGGTATAGTACTGGTGCTATATCATATTTATGCACATATATGTTACATATAAATGTATCCTGAGCTGGCACACCTACTAAAATAAGTAGTTCTTATTTCCTACATTGAACACAAAGTGCAATATGTCAAATATCCTTAAGGAATCCTTAGTGTCCTTACATGCCACATCAAAATGATCAATTATTGCAATTTCTTTTTCACATATCTTTCTTCCCCTTTATAAATCAAGATTGTTTGTTCCTAGGGGAATATGAAGAGACAGTGTACATACAATACCTACACAAAAAGTAGCTTCAGCGTCACTAACCTGTCTATTGCACAAGATTACAATAGAAGGCAACATATTTTATAGGCCCATTAAGAGAGCTTACTCCAATGAACACGTCATTAATATGACTGGGCATTTCCCTCAATGATGGATTGACTCAATCATTTGCCTGAGAGACCAACATGTGTCTTTGAGGCATGTTTCCTCTAAAGTCCTCGACTGATTGGAAAGCAGTTAAACTCAAAACAAACATCAGTCTGTTAGTTGGTGTGTTGCAGTATGGCACACACTCGCTCTCCACTGCAACGTGTGTGTGTCACATATGGGCTAGATCTCACTACCTGCCAGACTGAGCTGTGAGGTACACCCACACTCTGTGGGGAAATTGTCTTTTAAAGAGCGAGTCACTGAGAGGCATCCGCCTTCATCTCCTCTCCACACCACTAGCCACTGTGTGGTAAACTACTGACGTACCCTGGCTTTATAATCAAGTCAACCCCTTTTCACTAAACTATAACTGTCACATCAGAAGATAAGCAGTGTTAAATCACACATGGGATGGCAAGCCACTGTACAGAGTCAATGAATGAGTTGTGTATTCAATACTCAGCAGGATCTTGCCATTTAGTCCGACCTTCTGTATATTATATGAAGATATCAGGGTAACGCATACAGTGGTGTCATTTTATATTAAAGTAATAACTATATAACTACATTATTTTATAGATCATTTATAAATCAGCAATAAACATTTTCTGCATATTCAGGGGAAAGATAACCTTGTAAATAGGTTAATCCCTGAGACATTTCCAAGCTCCTAACTGCTTTCCCTATGCTTCAATTTGGCAAACAAATATGATTTCCCAGGGGCAAAGAGTGTGTACAGTGGGGTCCGAAATTATTGACAGCCACCCATGTCATAGACTGTTCTCTCTGCTACTGCACGGCAAGCGGTACCGGAGCACCAAGTCTAGGTCCAAAAGGCTCCTTAACAGTTTATATCCCCAAGCCATAAGACTGCTGAACAGTTAATCAAATGGCTACCTGGACTATTTGCAATGACCCCCTTTTTTACGCTGCTGCTGTTCGCTGTTTATTATCTATGCATTGTCACTTTACCCCTATCTACAGTGAGGGAAAAAGTATTTGATCCCCTGCTGATTTTGTACGTTTGCCCACTGACAAAGAAATGATCAGTCTATAATTTTAATGGTAGGTTTATTTGAACAGTGAGACAGAATAACAACAAAAAAATACAGAAAAACGCATGTCCAAAATGTTATAAATTGAGTTGCATTTTAATGAGGGAAATAAGTATTTGACCCCCTCTCAATCAGAAAGCTGGGACCATAGTCACCAAGAAAACAATTGGTAACACACTACGCCGTGAAGGTCTGAAATCCTGCAGCGCCCGCAAGGTCCCCCTGCTCAAGAAAGCACATATACAGGCCCACCTGAAGTTTGCCAATGAACATCTGAATGATTCAGCGGAGAACAGGGTGAAAGTGTTGTGGTCAGATGAGACCAAAATTGAGCTCTTTGGCATCAACTCAACTCGCCGTGTTGGAGGAGGAGGAATGCTGCCAGGACCCCAAGAACACCATCCCCACCGTCAAACATGGAGGTGGAAACATTATGCTTTGGGGGTGTTTTTCTGCTAAGGGGACAGGACAACTTCACCGCATCAAAGGGACGATGAACGGGGCCATGTACCGTCAAATCTTGGGTGAGAACCTCCTTCCCTCAGCCAGGGCATTGAAAATGGGTCGTGGATGGGTATTCCAGCATTACCCAAAACACACGGCCAAGGCAACAAAGGAGTGGCTCAAGAAGAAGCACATTAAGGTCCTGGAGTGACCTAGCCAGTCTCCAGACCTTAATCCCATAGAAAATCTGTGGAGGGAGCTGAAGGTTCGAGTTGCCAAACGTCAGCCTCGAAACCTTAATGAATTGGAGAAGATCTGCAAAGAGGAGTGGGACAAAATCCCTCCTGAGATGTGTGCAAACCTGGTGGCCAACTACAAGAAACGTCTGACCTCTGTGATTGCCAACAAGGGTTTTGCCACCAAGTACTAAGTCACGTTTTGCAGAGGGGTCAAATACTTATTTCCCTCATTAAAATGCAAATGAATTTACAGTGGGGAAAAAAAGTATTTAGTCAGCCACCAATTGTGCAAGTTCTCCCACTTAAAAAGATGAGAGAGGCCTGTAATTTTCATCATAGGTACACGTCAACTCTGACAGACAAAATGAGAAAAAAAAATCTAGAAAATCACATTGTAGGATTTTTAATGAATTTATTTGCATATTATGATGGAAAATAAGTATTTGGTCAATAACAAAAGTTTCTCAATACTTTGTTATATACCCTTTGTTGGCAATGACACAGGTCAATCATTTTCTGTTAGTCTTCACAAGGTTTTCACACACTGTTGCTGGTATTTTGGCCCATTCCTCCATGCAGATCTCCTCTAGAGCAGTGATGTTTTGGGGCTGTCGCTGGGCAACACGGACTTTCAACTCCCTCCAAAGATTTTCTATGGGGTTGAGATCTGGAGACTGGCTAGGCCACTCCAGGACCTTGAAATGCTTCTTACGAAACCACTCCTTCGTTGCCCGGGCGGTGTGTTTGGGATCATTGTCATGCTGAAAGACCCAGCCACGTTTCATCTTCAATGTCCTTGCTGATGGAAGGAGGTTTTCACTCAAAATCTCACGATACATGGCCCCATTCATTCTTTCCGTTACACGGATCAGTCGTCCTGGTCCCTTTGCAGAAAAACAGCCCCAAAGCATGATGTTTCGACCCCCCATGCTTCACAGTAGGTATGGTGTTCTTTGGATGCAACTCAGCATTCTTTGTCCTCCAAACACGACGAGTTGAGTTTTTACCAAAAAGTTCTATTTTGGTTTCATCTGACCATATGACATTCTCCCAATCCTCTTCTGGATCATCCAAATGCACTCTAGCAAACTTCAGACGGGCCTGGACACGTACTGGCTTAAGCAGGGGGACACGTCTGGCACTGCAGGATTTGAGTCCCTGGCGGCGTAGTGTGTTACTGATGGTAGGCTTTGTTACTTTGGTCCCAGCTCTCTGCAGGTCATTCACTAGGTCCCCCCCGTGTGGTTCTGGGAGTTTTGCTCACCGTTCTTGTGATCATTTTGACCGCACGGGGTGAGATCTTGCGTGGAGCCCCAGATCGAGGGAGATTATCAGTGGTCTTGTATGTCTTCCATTTCCTAATAATTGCTCCCACAGTTGATTTCTTCAAACCAAGCTGCTTACCTATTGCAGATTCAGTCTTCCCAGCCTGGTGCAGGTCTACAATTTTGTTTCTGGTGTCCTTTGACAGCTCTTTGGTCTTGGCCATAGTGGAGTTTGGAGTGTGACTGTTTGAGGTTGTGGACAGGTGTCTTTTATACTGATAACAAGTTCAAACAGGTGCCATTAATACAGGTAACGAGTGGAGGACAGAGGAGCCTCTTAAAGAAGGAGTTACAGGTCTGTGAGAGCCAGAAATCTTGCTTGTTTGTAGGTGACCAAATACTTATTTTCCACCATAATTTGCAAATAAATTCATTAAAATCCTACAATGTGATTTTCTGGAGGGAAAAAAATCTCATTTTGTCTGTCATAGTTGACGTGTACCTATGATGAAAATTACAGGCCTCTCTCATCTTTTTAAGTGGGAGAACTTGCACAATTGGTGGCTGACTAAATACTTTTTTTCCCCACTGTATAACATTTTTGACATGCGTTTTTCTGGATTTTGTTGTTGTTATTCTGTCTCTCACTGTTCAAATAAACCTACCATTAAAATTATAGACTGATCATGTCTTTGTCAGTGGGCAAATACGTTTTTTCCCTCACTGTACATGTACATATTACCTAAATTAACCTGTACCCCGCACATTGACTCTGTACCGGTACCCCCTGTATATAGGCTCGTTATTGTTATTTTATTGTGTTACGTTTATAAACTGTAGTTTTTTTGTGCACATATTTTCTTACTTTTTTAATTTGTTTAACTCTGCATTGTTGGTTAAGGGCTTGTAAGTAAGCATTTCACGTAAGGTCTACACCTGTTGTATTCGGCGCATGTGACAAATACAATTTGATTTGAACCTGAGTCGTATTGAAAATTAATAATAGTAAGATTTCATAATGCATTATTTGTTTTTTTTGGGGGGGGAAACCAAAATGCATTATTTGTGTTTTATAATATATTCTTGTTCAAGTTGATATGACAAATGTGTTTGAACACACACATTACTAGAAAGCTAACTCCTGAATAGGTAACCAAAAGTAAAGTCAGAGTTTTGGGCAGTAGCCAGTGCGGTCAATCTCCCCTTGTCATTCAGACATTAACAAAGCAGCAACAGCAGCAACACTTCAGTAAGCATAAACAAAGCCAAAAGCAAAACATGAAACTAGTTATATATCATCTCACTTATACCATCTGCCTGTTGTGAATATTGAGCTGTCTTTTCATGGTTTTTAAAATAAAAGGAAAGTAAAACCAATACTATATCAGTAGGCTTATGAGATGCCATCCTTACACTGAACGTGAACCTAAGAAAATCCTGATCGTTGGAAGCACCATTGGGGAAGCAGGGAAGCTGCTCACGACTGTGTTGGGCACTGGTCACATCAGTGGTGCTCTAGCTGCTGCTGCTGCTGCCGCCGCCACTACTGTTGTCTTCCTCACTCTCCTCTCTGATGTCATCCATGATGAGGTCGTACAGGTTCTCCAGGCTTCCTTGGCTCAGGCAGGTGTTGACGGTGGAGCCGGAGCTGATGTGGATGGAGCTGGGGTTCACCACACGAGGCTTCCTGTTCCTCTGGCGACTGCGGGGGTGGACACACTCTGTCCCAGGAACATGGGGCTCTGGAATGGAAGCACAAGTCCAGTTAGTTGGCTGGAGCAAGCAGCCAGACAGACATGTAAAAGGACACCATCTGGTGGTACTTGTTTGTAGTAACGCACACTACAAACTACAGTACATTGAGCTGTACAGCAATCCTGTGTGTGTGTGTGTGTGTGTGTGTGTGTAGTTTAACCTTGTCTGTTGTAACAGTCCTCAGCGAGGCAGCTGTGTGGGATAGGTTTCCTGGGTCCTACTATTCCTACCACTCCCTTGCGTGGAGGAAGAATCTCTGTTGGGGTCACCAGAGTTCGGCAGGAGTAGCAGGGGGAGCCCAAATCCATCCTCCCAAAGCCCCTGATGGACAAATCAAACCAAGGTAATAACAAGTGCATAGAGATGAAATCACATTGAGAATTTCTCATTAGTTCTCATAATCACACATGTACAGGACAGCTCCAGCTTTTACCTGAAGGAGCGTGTGCATTTGGTGCAGCAGAACTCTCCAATACCCCACATTTTGTCATAAGGGACAGGGTCATATTTTTTCTTGCACAGGTGACAGCGAGATACCTAGGAGATGACAGCCAGTGGAGACCCTAGTTAGTAGATGAACTGGCCATGTGAAATACACATGATAAGACAAAGTAACAAGGTAACAGGATACCAGGTGGGTATGTATGGAAGAGTATTACCCTTTTCCTCTGGGGTACCCGACGCCACCAGTCCTTGTCACAGGTCTGGCAGGCAAACTGGTGCAGGACAGAGGGGGTGAGGTGGCGCTGGGCATTATCAAACATTCGCTTGTTCTTCTCAGTGAGAGGCAGGACCCGCAGAAGCTCTCCCAGCTCCTGAAGACACAACACACATGCGCAGGGATGCACGCATGCACACACACACACACACACACTGTTCAGTTCGCCATCCACTTAACCTTCATCCTTTTCCCCACCAGTTAAGTCGGTAAATAGCCTGTGGATAACTGACCTTAATATCATTATCGTCTTCAGGGTGTCTGCTACCTCGGGGCTGTAGGGATGACAAATGTACATCATAGAATTAGAAATAGTCAAGGCAACCAATTTACCAACCTGATTATCAGATTGGATATAGGACCAGGATAATATGATAGGAGTTTTATTCCCTCTTTCAGCCCTTGAACAGTGTTGTTATAATAGCTCACAAATCTATTCCCAATGAGTTATTACCCATTACCAATATGGTTATAGAATATGGAACTTCAAAATCAACAGAGACTTGCCTGAAATCCAGGTGTCTTCTGATGAACATTGACTCTTTAACCTAATGAAAAAGGGACTAACTAAGACTGTGACTGTTTTGTACCTGTTGTGCAGGAGGGACCTGACGTTCCCTCTCCTCAGCTGTGAGTCTCTGCACCACGTTCTGAGAGAGAGAGAGAGAGAGAGAGAGAGAGAGAGAGAGAGAGAGAGAGAGAGAGAGAGAGAGAGAGAGAGAGAGAGAGAGAGAGAGAGAGAGAGAGAGAGAGAGAGAGAGAGAGAGAGAGAGAGAGAGAGAGAGAGAGAGAGAGAGAGAGAGAGAGAGAGAGAGAGAGAGAGAGAGAGAGAGAGAGATGGGTCAAGGGTACAACTGAACTATCATGTTTATGACCACAAAAAAACACGTTCAAAGACATACAGACCCGCCTGGATACACCCCTAAGCCAAATAAACACACACAAAGCGACAGAGAATAGTATGGAATTTATTAATGTAACCTTGACAGCCTGATCCGTCTGTAAGCATTTTCTGTCCTCATCATCCAGCTCTACATGGCAAGAGTTGAGAAAGAGGAAGAATCAGAGATTAGATTGTCAACATGGCCAACCCTTTAACGCAAATAAAATAGGTATGGTTGTTAAACCACCAGAGACCATGTCTGAATAGAGGTTAAAGAGCCAATCAGCAGTTGAAACAATAACAAAGTCTCTTCCCTGCCCGTTTCTGTCAAAAATGGAGGGATGGGGCTGGAGAAATGTAGCCACTTTTAAATTTATACACAGAGCTACGGATGCAAGGACTGACCATTCATTATATAAAAATGATAGTTTTAACCATGTTTTGAGGCTATATAGTGTTTGTTTACATTTACTTTGTTTACAAACAATGGAGTAAAACAAGCTTATATTTTGGGTTCTAATGGGGTACGACAGTTGAACTAAGCTCATAAATTATATTCTTCAAGAATCAATGGGTACATATCATAAATGTATAAATCCAACAAATGGATGTATCAACTGCAGATTACCCCTTTAAGGGATAGTTTCCAGGACAGATTAATCATAGTTCTGTTCCTGGACTAAGAAGCACGTTTAATGGAGAATCCCCATTGAACAAGCTTTTTAGTACAGGACCCTGTGTCTTGGAAACCACTCCATAGGGTTTCCTATAGTGGTATGACTGGGGTTTGCATTTACTGTAAACCATTTCTTTACCGTTGCCTTTCTTCAGTATAACTGCCCAGGTGACCATGTGATGGTTGTTGGCATAGCGTCTCATCAGTAAGGTTGCCTTTTCCACTGCTATCTTTCCATGGAATGTCTCCCTGAACCGCCTGACACTTTTCTCCAGCTGAGTTAACAGACAAATAAGAAAATGACAATAAGGATCTAAAATAAACAGACTGGTCTCAAATATAATAGAAGATCAGGCACATTCAACGGGAAGATCGACAGAACATTGCAACAAATGCAAATGCTCCTAAGGGCATGGTTTATTCAAAAACAACACAACGCACAATGAAACACACACTGCTTTTGCCCTGTCCTCTCTAACCTACTTATAAAGTGTAATAACTCTAGTGTTTGATGACGTTATTTATGTTTAGGCTATACTTATGAGAAATGTGATAAAAAAACATAATTCCTATCTAACGTTAAAAGTTTCACATCGACCAAAACACAAATTGGACATTGGATCCGTAGGACTACAATACAATCATGAAAGGCGCATGCAAATTGACCATATAAAACAGTGTTATTGGCCAAATGAAAACTAAGTTGACCGTAGCCTACCTCAAATTCATCTTGCAGACGGCTCATTTTATTATCGTCGAGGCTTTTTCTGTCCTTGTATATGTCGTTCTATGGCAAAATATTTTGCAACAATCGATCTATCTCCTTGTAGCTCTGCAGTTGCAGTGTGTTGTTGACAATCAACTTTCACTTTGATAAAATGCCGCCTTCAAAACAACTGGGAACTCGGAAAAATACGAGGTCAAATCATGACGTCAGTGATCTTCAGGTCAGCAAATCGGAACTCTAGAAAGAGTCCCGAGTTGGATGACCGTTCAAATCGATTTTTCCCAGTCGGAGCTCGTTTTTCCCCCTAGGTCCCAGTTGTTTTGAAAGCACTGAAGTCGGATTTTCCGAGTTCCCAGTTCCGAGTTGTTTTGAACGCGGTATTAGCCGCTGCTTTTTCTTCTTCTTCGGTATCATGCCGTTCTCACATTTTGTTTGTGCATGCCGCCACCTACAGTGCGGTAGTGTATGTTCAATCACGTTATATTTGTGATACTACACCTACAGTTGAAGTCGAAAGTTTACATACACCTGAGCCAAATACATTTAAACTCCGTTTTTCACAATTCCTGACATTTAATCCTAGAAAAAAATCCCTGTTTTAGGTCAGTTAGGATCACCACTTTATTTTAAGAATGTGAAATGTCAGAATAATAGTAGAGAGAATGATTTATTTCAGCTTTTATTTCTTTCATCACATTCCCAGTGGGTCAGAAGTTTACATACACTCAATTAGTATTTGGTAGCATTGCCTTTAAATTGTTTAACTTGGGTTAAACGTTTGGGGTAGCCTTCCACAAGCTTCCCACAATAAGTTGGGTGAATTTTGGCCCATTCCTCCTGACAGAGCTGGTGTAACTGAGTCAGGTTTGTAGACCTCCTTGCTCGCACACACTTTTTCAGTTCTGCCCACAAGTTTTCTATAGGATTGAGGTCAGGGCTTTGTGATGGCCACCTTAACTTTGTTTTCCTTAAGCCATTTCGCCACAACTTTGGACGTATGTTTGGGGTCATTGTCCATTTGGAAGACCCATTTGCAACCAAGCTTTAACTTCCTGACTGATGTCTTGAGATGTTGCTTCAATATATCCACATCATTTTCCTTCCTCATGATGACATCTATTTTGTGAAGTGCACCAGTCCCTCCTGCAGGAAAGCACCCCCACCCCCGTGCTTCACAGTTGGGATGGTGTTCTTCGGCTTGCAAGCTACCCCCTTTTTCCTCCAAACATAAAGATGGTTGTGGTGTCGAGTTAACGTTGCTAATTATGCTGTGATGACCAAGGAGGACCCGCTGACGCTGTATTTTTATCATAAGGTTTATTCATAACAAAGGGTTACAGCGTCGATTTACAGATACCTGCAGATACCCGGAGAATAATCGGCCCATCTCAAATCTGATTATTCTGCTTCTCCTCTGTCCTAACTGTGGTATATATGCTATGTAATCTGATATGGGTGTTCCCCTACAGACCAATCACCTATCTCCACACAACAGACTTCCTCTGTTCTATGGTGTTCCTCTAAAACGGCTCCCTCTAAAACTGAATAAACATCCTCTCAGGTTCCACTTGAAAACATTAGCAAAGTCATAATTCTTCATACACTACATGGTCATTATGGCCAGTTCTATTTTTGTTTCATCAGACCAGAGGACATTTCTCCAAATAGTACGATCTTTGTCACAATGTGCAGTTGCAAACCGTAGTCTGGCTTTTTTATGGCGGTTTTGGAGCAGTGGCTTCTTCCTTGCTGAGCGGCCTTTCAGGTTATGTCGATATAGGACTCGTTTTACTGTGGATATAGATACTTTTTAACCTGTTTCCTCCAGCACCTTCAGAAGGTCCTTTGCTGTTGTTCTGGGATTGATTTGCACTTTTCACACCAAAGTACCCGTATTTTCCGCACTATAAGGCGCACTTAAAAGCCTTTAATTTTCTCAAAAAACGACAGTGCGCCTTATAATCCGGAGCGCCTTATATATGGATCAATTGGTTAATTGGTTGATCCATACTGGTTGTACACGGCGCTCAAGGCGCTCTGTCAAAATGTTTCAGTATGAAAAACCAATAAAAACAATTTAATAATAATGAAATGTTTCAGTACGACTGGTAAACTACAAAGCCGCACCGCTTGCAGCATTACGGCTACCGTAGTCAGTAAACACCGGTACTGTGCTTACTCACAGTCCCACACCACTTGTGTGTGTATAAAGACCCCAAAATGGCACCTTTCAAGAGACACGCTTACGACGCAGAGTTCAAGCTCAAGGCTGTCGGTCACGCAGTAGAATATGGGAATAGAGCAGCAGCGAGAGAATTCAACATTAATGAATCAATGGTACGGAAGTGGAGGAAGCAAGAAGATGACCTGCGCCAAGTAAAGAAGACTAAACAGAGTTTCCGAGGGAACAAAGCCAGATGGCCACAGTTAGAGGACAAACTCGAACAGTGGGTTGTTGAACAGAGAGCAGCAAGTAGAAGCGTCTCTACAGTCACTATTCGAATGAAGGCAACAGCGCTAGCACGGGACATGATCATCGATGAATTTCGAGGCGGTCCTTCTTGGTGCTTTCGTTTTATGAAAAGACGTAATCTCTCCATCCGCACACGAACTACCGTCTCGCAGCAACTGCCAAAAGATTACCAAGAAAAGCTGGTCACTTTCCGCGCATACTGCAAAAAGAAGATCACTGAAAAGAAGATCCGGCCAGAGCACATCACCAACATGGACGTGGTTCCACTCACCTTTGATATTCCCGTGAACCGCACTGTGGAGAAAACGGGGACCAGTACGGTGTCTGTACGCACCACAGGGAATGAGAAGTCATCCTTCACTGTAGTTCTCGCCTGCCAGGCTAATGGCCAGAAACTTCCACCCATGGTTATTTTCAAGAGGAAGACCTTGCCAAAAGAGAACTTTCCAGCCGGCGTCGTCATCAAAGCTAGCCCGAAGGGATGGATGGATGAGGAAAAGATGAGTGAGTGGCTGAGAGAAATTTACTTCAAGAGACCGGGTGGCTTTTTCCACACAGCTCCGTCCCTATTGATCTACGACTCCATGCGCGCCCATATCACCGATGCTGTCAAAAAACAAGTGAAGCAAACTAATTCAGAGCTTGCCGTCATTCTGGGTGGATTAACTAAAGAACTCCAGCCGCTAGATATTGGTGTCAACAGGGCGTTCAAAGCTAGACTGCGAGCTGCGTGGGAGCAGTGGATGACAGAAGGCGAACACACGTTCACCAAGACGGGGAGACAGCGCCGGGCGACTTACGCCACTATCTGCCAATAGATCGTGGATGCCTGGGCTGATATATCAGTCTCAACTGTGGTCCAAGCTTTAACGAAGGCAGGAATAATCTCTGAACTGCCAGGCAACAGCAGCGACACTGACTCGGATAATGACGAGAGGGAGCCGGGCAGGTTGGATGCCGTAGTCGCCCAACTGTTCAATTCGGACACTGAAGAAGAAGAATTAGAGGGATTCGTGGACGGGGAATGAACTGAAAAAGTGAGCTTTACGTGTTATACGTAACTGAACAATGTTGAGTTATGCACTAACGTTTGATTTAGTGGTATCAGACTGTTTCTTTTACTACGTGTTTACTGAATCAGGGAAAAGTTCCCCTCCACGTTTGGGAGAAGAGGGGAGCAAGGCTGGGAGATATTGTTAATATGCACATTAACGTTTGAACAACGTTACCATGGGAGTGAACGGAGTTGTCAGAACGCTTAATAAAGTTTGACTTTATCTGACTGTTTTGTTGACATTCCCTTTAGCACAGCTCCATCTAGTGGATGCATAACGCAACCCCAGTCAAACGTTTGACTGCAGTATCTTCTATTCTATGCGCCTTATAATCCGGTGCGCCCTATATATGAAAACAGTTCTAAAATAGGCCATTCATTGAAGGTGCGCCTTATAATCCGGTGCGCCTTATAGTGCGGAAAATACGGTACATTCATCTCTAGGAGACAGAACACGTCTCCTTCCTGAACGGTATGACGGCTGCGTGGTCCCATGGTGTTTATACTTGCGTACTATTGTTTGTACAGATGAACCTGGTACCTTCAGGCATTTGGAAATTGATCCCAAGGATGAACCAGACTTGTGGAGGTCTACAATTTTTTTTCTGAGGTCTTGGCTGATTTCTTTTCATTTTCCCATGATGTCAAGCAAAGAGGCACTGAGTTTGAAGGTAGGCCTTGATATACATCCACAGGTACACCTCCAATTGACTCAAATGATGTCAATTAGCCTATCAGAAGCTTCTAAAGCCATGACATCATTTTCTGGAATTTTCCAAGCTGTTTAAAGGCACAGTCAACTTAGTGTATGTAAACTTCTGACCCACTGGAATTGTGATACAGTGAATTATAAGTGAAATAATCTGTCTGTAAACAATTGTTGGAAAAATTACTTGTGTCATGGACAAAGTAGATGTCCTAACCGACTTGCAAAACTATAGTTTGTTAACAAGAAATTTGTGGAGTGCTTAAGTGATTGTGAACTTCCGAATTCAACTGTATATACACCACTATTTCATAAAAAAAATCTCTAAACAGCTTATAACTCTTCTGCAGTAAAATCTCATACATCCAGCTACCATCTACACTCATTTTTAAAAAACACTACCCCATTCCACTACTTTGACCCTATTTGCTCCTGCACCATGCCAACGGCCTGGGAGGACGGGACACCCCCACTCAACACACCCTGTAACTCTTCTGAAGTCAAATCTCATATACCCAAATACTTCTCTGCAGCTGCCACCACAACATCTATTTCTGCGGTACAGTTGATAACCATTGCTATGAACGCTAAGAAGCCAACCTTACTGAAGCTCAAAACACTCTATGGCAGGGGTGTCAAACTCATTTTAGCTCAGGGGCCACATGGAGGAAAATCTATTCCCAAGTGGGCCGGACCGGTAAAATCATGGTATATATAACTTAAAAACAACAACTTCAGATTGTTTTCTTTGTTTTAATACTATCAACATAAAACATAAAGCTGGAGCCTGAGGACAGTGTGTCCAAAATAGTACAAGCACAACATCACTATTAATCATGAAACACCTGAAGTTTATTTGAAAATTCTAAAGAAAAAGAACACACAAACACACAATGCCTCAGTGATTCACATAACTGTTTCACAGATCACAGAACTATATCAGGGTGTCATTTCTCAGGCAGAAATGTAGATACAAATAATGAAATCCTGTTCCCCAAACAAGTGCAAGAACCACAGAGTCAAGAATAGGTTAAATATACAAATAAAATAAAATCAATTAAAAACAATAGCACATCAACATAAAAACATGAAAACATAAAGCTGGAGCCTGAGGACAGTGTGTCCAAAAGCACAACATCACTATTAATCATAAAACACCTCAAGTTATTTGAAATTCTGAGGACAAACAACACACAAACACACAATGCCTCAGTGATTCACAGAAGTATATCACAGATCACAGAACTATATCAGGGTGTCTCATGCAGCACTTTAAGTGGGGTTGCATAGTTTATTTGACTCCTGATACCTGGCATCTTTAGCTTTCACCAGCGCATCAATATCAGGCGTCACATCCTGAGTGGCAGCCAACTTCAGGATGTGATTCAAGTGCTTGTGCGTGAGCCTTGAGCGCAGCTTTGTTTTATTCATGACGTTATCCATCTTTAATGACTTGCAACACAAAGCCTCCTGGTGCAAAATACAGTGAAAAGTCCAAAAATCCCGTCCTCCATTTGCAGATTGCACTTTCTCTCTGAACTTTGTCACAACGCCTGCTTTTTTCCCGATAATTGAGGGCGCACCATCTGTAGCCAGGCTGACAGCGCGGGACCAGTCCACTCCGACCCTGTCCAGCGCGCCGACGAGTGCAGTGAAAATATCAGCTGCTGTCGTTGTATCTGTCATCGGCACCAACTCCACTAACTCCTCGGTGACGGTCAATGTGTCATCAACTCCGCGGATGAAAATGGCCAGTTGTGCAACATCTGTAATGTCCGTGCTTTCATCAATTGCAACCGAAAACGCAATAAATGACTTTACTTTTTGCTTCAACTGGCTGTCCAAATCCACTGAAAGATCGGAAATCCTGTCTGCAACTGTGTTTCTTGTCAGGCTGATATTTGCAAAAAGCCTGGTGCTTTTCAGGGCACACAATCTCTGCTGCATTCATCATGCATGTTTTTACAAATTCACCCTCACTAAATTGTTTTGAAGCCACTGCGATTTCATTAGCAATGAGGTAGCTAGCTTTCACTGCAGCGTCACTGATGTCTCGGCTGTGAGTAAACACAGACTGCTGTTTCTTCAGACCCACCAACAGTTCATTCACCTTCTCTCTTCTCCGCTGTCCTTGAAAGTTGTCATATTTGTCGGCATGAAGACTCACATAGTGGCGACTGAAGGTTATATTCTTTCAGCACTGCAACATGCTGTGAACACACCAAACATACAGCTTTCCCATTCAATTCCGTGAATAAATAGAAGGATGACAATTTTTCTTGGAACACTCTGCACTCTGCGTCCACTTTTCTCTTTTTTTGACAGAGACATATTGGGGCAATGAGGGTGCCAAAGCACATAATGTTAAAAGTAGAAGCCGTAATAAATATCGCGGGCAAAACAAAGTAGCTCATCCGGACTGGCTGCACTTGCTTGACCTATTTGCTCTGCCCCGGTATAAACAGTTTGCTTGCTTAACACAATTGCTATTGCGCCATCCAGTGGACACAATTGGAACAGCAGTTTCTTTTATTGAAAAATTGCAGCTCATTTTTATACTTTACAAAATCATCTCGCAGGCCGGATTAAACCCGTTTGCGGGCCGGACGTTTGACACCCCTGGTCTACATCATGATTCCATATGTGTTGTTTCATAGTTTTGAAGTCTTCGCTATTATTCTACAATTGAGAAAATAGTAAAAATAAGGAAAAACCCTTGAATGAGTAGGTGTGTCCAAACTATTGACTGGTACTGTATATACTACTCACACACTTTGTTTGTATTGCATATTTCTGTCATGAGCACTCTCTCTCCCTGGTAGCAACATTAATTGCATTCAATTATCTTCCACTCTGCTCACCTCCCTCTCTCTACTCTTCCTAATCACACTCCTGCCCTGTCTGCTCTTGTTACCTGGCCAGCTGCACTGCATTTCCCACTCACCATCCTCACCTTGCCTCACTCTGTTCTAATTACTCTGCCAGCTGAACTGCATTTCCCACTACCTCTCCCAGTATATCAAGCCCTGGTTTTCAGCCAAGCCCTGTCAGATCGTCTTCAAACCCGGACCAGTAACCTGCCTGTCTGCGCTCTGACTCCTGTTTGTGATACCGATCCTTTCTTGACTGCCTCCCTTGTTCTACTGCCCCGTCTATCCCAACCTGCCTTCTGGACCTCGACTACTCTCCGATCTTCAGCCCCTCCGGTAACTTTCGTTTCTGCCTTCTGTCTCTCACCACGATATTTGCCCAGCCCTGATCTGTACTTCTGCCTGCCATTCATATTGCTGTTGTGTGTGTGTGTTCCCCCAGGTCTCCGACCACCAGATGAGCGTGCCCAGACGTTTCACCACCCTCAGCCCGATACGCCGCTCCATCACTGGGGAACACACACGCACTAAGCTGGACACCCCCGGACATTTGGTGACCCCCGGAGCACAGGTACCCACAGGAGGACCCTGAAAGACCCCTGACACCCTGGGACTCCTCTTCCCGCCTGTAACCTTGAATAAAGAACTCTGAATTTGAACTTGCGCTCTTGGGTCCTCTTCTGTTCGTGACAGAGCGATCTGACCATCATGGACCCAGCGCACTCCCTGACCACGATGGAGGAAGAGCCAGAGAGGACTGCCCTACAGCGACTGGAACGCTCTGAGGGAGACATAAATCGGATGGCTGGCGACATCGCTTCCCTTCTCCAGCTATTCAACCAGCAGCAACAACAGTTCCAACTGCAGCAACAACAGCTAGCCCAAGCCCTGCAACTACTCTCAAGCCCGGCTACTCCACCTGCACCCCCCCTGGTCCTTTTGTTCCTGTACCACCGATACTCCTTCATCCCTCCGCTGGAGGTCCCAATGCTGCAGCCCGGCAGTGCTGCCACCAGATCCCCACGCTCCTGAACCAAGGATTGGGAACCCGGAACGTTTGATGGCAACCAGAAGCAAGTAAGACCATTCTTGAGCAGCTGCCGAATCCAGTTTGCACTACAGCCCAGGACTTTCTCAACAGAGGGAGCCAAGGTGGGGTATGTCATCACACATCTCACCGTCGAGCTCGGTTGTGGGAACGGCGAATTCGACCGGCAAACCCCAGCCTGTGCCTCCTTCAGTGCCTTTGAGGAGGAGATGTTAAAGGTCTTTGACCTAGGCTCGCCAACAGCCGAAGCGTCACAAGCTCTGCTCACCATCCGTCAGGGCAATCGGACAGTGGCAGACTTCTCCATTGACTTTCGTACCCTGGCCAGTCAAAGCTCGTTTAACCCAGAGGCACTGGTGCAAGCCTTCCTCCATAGCCTGGCGGACTATATCAAGGAGCAGAGCTTGTTTCCCAGACCCGCCCTCAACGCTTGATGCCGCCATTGACCTTGCCGTTCGCGTTGACCGCCGTATACAGACCCGGAGGAGGGAGAAGGGCCGTCTCAGTCAACCTGCCATCCGTACTCGGGTCGATACCGCTCTGTCCAGCCCCTGCCTGTCAAGTCCCATAGCCAACTCAATCAGCCTGAGCCCATGGAGATTGGCAGTGCCTCTCTGACTCCCGAGGGGGCGTCGGCGCCGTCTAAGCTCCAACCTTTGCCTCTACTGTGGTGGCGAGAATCACCGTGTCGCTACTTGTCCGGCAAAAGCCGCGCTCACCAGGTGTAGGGGAGATCCGGGTGAGCTCAACAAGCCTTCAGTCTCCCTCCATCCGAAAGACCCTGCTTCATCTCCGCCTTCAGCTTTCTGACAAGACTCATACATTGGCCGCCCTTGTGGATTCCGGAGCCGAAGCAAACATCATGGACCCTGAGCTTGCACAGCAACTGGGCGTGAACCATCATCAACTGACACAACCCATTCCTGCACGAGCCCTGGATGGGCATCATCTTGGCACTGTCACTCATATCTCCCCCCCTGTGACAATCCTGCTGTCAGGAAACCACCAGGAGTCCATCCAGTTTCACCTCCTACACTCACCTGGCCAACCACTCATTCTTGGATACCCGTGGCTCCGTCAGCACAACCCCACATCGACTGGGAGACAGGAACAGTCCGTGAGTGGGGAAGGAGTTGTCACCAGACCTGTTTAAGGGGGGCCACCCTGCCCGTTCACCGGGAAGATCTAGCGCTACCTCCGACATATCCAATGTTCCGGCCTGTTACCACAGCCTGAAAGAGGTGTTCAACAAATCCAAGGCGACATCTCTACCCCCACACAGACCCTATGACTGCGCGATTGATCTCCTGCCTGGCACAGCACCTCCCCAAGGGTCGTCTGTATTCACTGTCAGCCCCGGAAAGAAAGGCCATGGAGGACTACATTAATGACTCTCTTGCCTCCGGGATAATGAGCCGTCGTCTTCCCCCGCAGGAGCGGGATTCTTCTTTGTCGGCAAGAAGGACGGTTCTCTTCGTCCATGCATAGATTACCGGGTCTGAACGACATCACGGTTAAGAATCGCTACCCACTGCCTTACTTTTCGTCTGCCTTCGAACTGCTGCAGGGAGCCACTGTATTCACTAAGCTGGACCTTCGCAATGCCTACCATCTGGTGCGGATGAGGGAGGGAGACGAATGGAAGACAGCGTTCAACACACCAACCGGCCACTATGAATATCTCGTCATGCCCTTCGGCCTCACCAATGCCCCCAGCAGTTTTTCAAGCCCTAGTGAATGATATCCTCAGGGACATGCTAAATACGTTCGTATTTGTGTGCCTTGGACGATATTTTAATATTCTCAAAGACTCTGTCAGAACACACGCACCACGTCCGGTTGGTCCTGCGCCGCCTGCTGGAGAACTCTCTTTTCGTGAAGGCAGAGAAGTGCGAGTTCCATGCCAAGACCGTTTCATTCCTGGGGTATGTGGTGACCGAGGGCAGCATTCAGATGGATCTCACGAAGGTGTCGGCTGTCACTTCCTGGCCAGTTCCTGAGTCTCGGAAGGAGTTACAACAGTTCCTGGGCTTTGCCAACTTTTATAGGAGATTCATCAGAAACTATAGCACAGTGGCTGCACCCCTCACGGCGCTAACCAGCACTAAACAACCGTACCAATGGACATCAGCTGCTGATAAGGCCTTCAATATCCTCAAGACATGTTTCACTTCTGCTCCCATCCTCCAGATGCCAGATGCAGCAAGGCAGTTTGTGGTGGGAGGTAGATGCTTCGGACGTGGGAGTGGGTGCAGTGCTTTCTCAAAGAGCAGCTGAGGATGGCAAGATGCACCCCTGTGCCTTCTACTCCCGTCGGCTAACCCCTGCCGAATGCAACTACGACATTGGGAACCGCGAGGCTGTTCTGTCAAGCTCGCCCTTGAAGAATGGCGGCACTGGTTAGAGGGGTCAAAGGAACCATTCGTAGTGTGGACAGACCACAAGAACCTGGAGTATATCCAAACAGCCAGGAGGCTGAACTCCCGTCAACAGCGGTGGTCTCTGTTCTTCTCGCGCTTCAATTTCACGCTCTCCTACCGCCCGGGATCTCGCAACATCAAACCTGATGCTCTTTCCCGGATGTTTCAGAAGGACGAGACCACCGCCATGACAGCTCCCATTCTTCCCAGCCACTTGGTCGTAGCGGCCCTCACCTGGGAGATCGAGAAGCAGGTCATGGACGTCGAGACCAGCCAGGTCCAAGCACCAGCGCCCCCAACCGTCTGTTTGTTCCAGCAAATCTCAGGTCACCTGTGATTCAGTGGGGGCACGAATCCCGTCTGGCCTGTCATCCCGGCATCACTCGCACCCTTCATCTGGTCCGCCAGCGGTTCTGGTGGCGGGGGATGAGACGGGATGTCCCGAGAATTCATCCGAGCTTGTCCCACTTGTAACCGAAACAAGACTCCCAACCAGCCTCCCTGCTGGGTTGCTGCAACCCTACTCATACCCAAGAGGCCCTGGTCCCACGTTTCACTGGACTTTTGTCACGGGCCTTCCGCCCTCTGACGGACACACAGTCATCCTTACCATTGTTGACCGCTTTAGTAAGATGACCCACTTAGGTGCCCCCTTCCCAAACTACCCTCTGCTAAAGAGACCTCCCAGGTGGTCCTGGAACATGTGTTTCGTATCCATGGCCTACCCCAGGATATAGTGTCAGACTTGGGCCCGCAATTCTCAGCAACCTTTTGGAAGGAGTTCTGTCATCTCCTTGGGGCCACCGCCAGCCTATCGTCTGATTCCACCCGCAGTCAAACGGCCAGACTGAACGCATGAACCAGGAGCTGGAGAAGGCACTGAGGTGTGTGGCTTCCCAAAATCCCCCGGCCTGGGCTCAACACCTGCTCTGGGTGGAATATGCCCATAATTTCCACTCACCAGTTCCTCCACCGGGCTCTCCCCCTTTCAGTGTGTCTACGGGTATCAACCTCCACTGTTTGCCAGCCAGGAGGCGGATGCCACCTGTCCGTCTGCTCTGCGTATGCCCGCCTGCTGCCGCCCATTGGGCCCAGGCTCGCACTGTGCTCCTGAAGTCTGGAACCAGCTACGCCGTCGGTGCCAACCGACGGAGGACCCCAGCACCTACTTACCGGGTTGGTCAGAAGGTCTGGCTGTCTGCCCGGATCTGCCGCTGCGGGTTGTATCACGAAAGCTGGCCCCTCGCTTCATTGGTCCTTTTCCTGTGCAGAAAGTCATCAGTCCAACGGCGGTCCGACTTCAGTTGCCCGCTTCCATGCGGGTCCACCCCACCTTCCACGTCTCCAAGGTCAAGCCGGTCCATGAAAGTCCCCTGGTCCCTGCAGCTCCGGCGCCACCTCCTCCGCGCCTCGTAGATGGCGGTCCTGTCTTCACCGTCCGGCGGCTGCTCCGCTCTAGGCGAAGGGGTAGGGGTCTCCAGTACCTCGTTGATTGGGAGGGATATGGTCCAGAGGAGAGGACCTGGATCCCGGCCAGGAGGATAGTGGACCGGACCCTTATCACTGACTTCCACCGACTACATCCTGATCAGCCTGCAATCCGTAGGGGCCGTCCAAGAGGGGTTCCTAGCCGTCCGGCCCGCCCTGCTCCTGTCTCAGTGCCTGTCCTGTCTCCCGACCGTGACCCTCCAGCTCCTTCTGAGGATGAGGAGATTCACTCGGACCGCTCGGAGGAGTTCTGACCCGCCGCCTGCCTCCCCTCCACCCTCCCGGCATGATGTTGTTCTTGGGACTTCTGGGGCCGTCCCTTGGAGGGGGGTCCTGTCATGAGCACTCTCTCTCCCTGGTAGCAACATTAATTGCATTCAATTATCTTCCACTCTGCTCCTCCCTCTCTCTACTCAGCCTAACTAGCTCCACCCTGCCCTGCTCTGCTCTTGTTACCTGGCCAGCTGCACTGCATTTCCCACTCACCATCCTCACCTTGCCTCACTCTGTTCTAATTACTCTGCCAGCTGAACTGCATTTCCCCACTACCTCTCCCAGTATATCAAGCCCTGGTTTTCAGCCAAGCCCTGTCAGATCGTCTTCAAACCCGAAGACCAGTAACCTGCCTGTCTGCGCTCTGACTCCTGTTTGTGATACCGATCCTTTCTTGACTGCCTCCTTGTTCTACTGCCCCGTCCATCCCAACCTGCCTTCTGGACCTCGACTACTCTCCGATCTTCAGCCCCCTCCGGTAACTCGTTTCTGCCTTCTGTCTCTCACCACGATATTTGCCCAGCCCTGATCTGTACTTCTGCCTGCCATTCATATTGCTGTTGTGTGTGTGTTTCCCCCAGGTCTCCGACCACCAGATGAGCGTGCCCAGACGTTTCACCACCCTCAGCCCGATACGCCGCTCCATCACTGGGGAACACACACACTAAGCACTTGGACTAGACACCCCGGACATTTGGTGACCCCGGAGCACAGGTACCCACAGGAGGACCCTGAAAGACCCCTGACACCCCTGGGACTCCTCTTCCCGCCTGTAACCTTGAATAAAGAACTCTGAATTTGAACTTGCGCTCTTGGGTCCTCTTCTGTTCGTGACAATTTCAAATATTTACCTGAATCCCTTACCACCCTACTAAATTTGTCACACTAAAGTTGCAATAAAGGGAGAACCATGCACAGTAGTGACCAAATTAACAAAATAGTAAAAACATGATTTTTGTACCTGATTTTCTAAACTTTAAAAATTCATTTAGAGAAATATAATCCTTATTGTTCTCTGTAAAATGTTCAGTGTTGATTGTATGAATCTTGTTGATTGATTGAATTACTTATGCATCTAATGAAGTATGTTGTTAGATGTTTAAATTATCACTCTACCTACACTATATATACAAAAGTATGTGGACACCCCTTCAAATGAGAGAATTCGGCTATTTTGGCCACACCCGTTGCTGACAGGTGTTTAAAATCGAGCACACAGCCATGCAATCCCCATAGACAAACATTGGCAGTAGAATGGCCTACTGAAGAGCTCAGTGACTTTCAACTGGGCACCATCATTGGATGCCACCTTTCCAACAAGTCAGTTCGTCAAATTTCTGCCCTGCTAGAGCTGCCCCGGTCAACTGTAAGTGCTGTTATTGTGAATTGGAAACGTCTAGGAGCAACAATGGTTCAGCCGCAAAGTGGTAGGCCACATAAGCTCACCGAAAGGAACCGCAGAGTGTCCTCGGTAGCAACACTCACTACCGAGTTCCAAACTGCCTCTGGAAACAACATCAGCACAAGAACTGTTAGTCGGGAGCTTCATGAAATGGGTTTCCATGGCCGAGCAGCCACACACAAGCCTAAGATCACGATGCGCAATGCCAAGCGTCGGCTGGAGTGGTGTAAAGCTTTATTATCCATCCACGTGACCTGTGGCATATCAAGAAGCTAATTAAACAGCATGATCATTACACAGGTGCACCTTCTGCTGGGGACAATAAAAGGCCACTCCAAAATGTTCCATTTTGTCACACAACACAATGCCACAGATGTGTCATGTTTTGAGGGAGCATGCAATTGGCATGCTGACTGCAGGAATGTCCACCAGACCTGTTGCCAGATAATTTAATGTTAATTTCTCTGCCATAAGCCGCCTCCAACGTTGTTTTAGAGAATTTGGCAGTACCTCTAACTTGCCTCACAATCGCGGACCACGTGTATGGCGTTGTGTGGGCGAGCGGTTTGCTGATGTCTACGTTGTGAACAGAGTTCCCCCATGGCGGTGGGGTTATGGTATGGGCGGGCATAAGTTACGGACAACGAACACAATTGCATTTTATCGATGGCAATTTGAATGCACAAAAATACTGTGACGAGATCCTGAGGCCCATTGTGAGGCCCACTGTGAGGCCCAATTTATTTAAGGTATCTGTGACCAACAGATGCATATCTGTATTCCCAGTCATGTGGAATCAATATATTAGGGCCTAATGAATTTATTTCAATTGACTGATTTCCTTATATGAACTGTAACTGTAACTAAAATCAATTAAATTGATGCATGTTGCGTTTATATTTTTATTCAGTATATATTAATTTAACAGTATGTTTGTTATTGCATTGGATTGAATTAGAACATATCATGATGTAAATAAATGTCCTAATTTTGGAGACTTAACTGTTTTCTTAAATAGTTTTTTTTTGGGGGGGACAGCAATTTACACCACTTCTGTAGAATCACCCAGGTAACATAAATCTAAACTTTTTTCACAAGTAATAACATATCACAGATGCGTATGTGAATCAAACACGGAAGTAGAAAGGTTGAAAGGAGTCCTGCACATTGTGCATCTCTCTCTTTAGCCAGACAGACTAGTCAATGTTAGCCATGACTTTATCAGTTTTAAATTGATGACCTCAACTTCTGTGCCAAGAATAGATTGATTGTTAAGTTTTTATAATATATTTAAAAATCTCTGAGCATCATTTGGCAGCTAATGGATATGGAGTCCTCCTCTTCGCTCCATTCTGTCCTGTCATGCTTTCACCTGAACTCTATATTGAGATGATACTTGTGTACTGTGAATGGAGAAATGATCCCATATAGATCTAAATCTATCATCAACTTGACCATATTAGTAGTGATGTCATAAAGGAGGGTTGACCATAGAATTAGAATTAATTATATTCTATTGATTCTATGGGGCAAGCCTTGTTGGCAGCCTTCTGTGACATCATAATCCACTGTATGGCACTACCATGACAACATACTGTAATTCCAACAGTCCAATCAAACATTCTGAACCTCATAACTCATCTTTCTTTCTAGAGAGTGGTTGATTTGGACATTTTCTCTAAGTTTACTCCTTGTACAGTATTTACAATGGCTTTGAAGTGTAGTACTGTTGTTTTGTTGGTGGCTCTTTACATGGTGGCATTACACGCTGGACTCCCTGACAGGCTCCCAGATGGCGAGGTGTTTCGGGACACCCTGTTACCCCCCATGATCCCTAAGGAGTGGTCCGCCACCCCTCGACTCCAGACCGACACTTACACCGTTCTAAATATCCTGTACAAACGACACTTTACAAGTGAAGAGAACATGATCACCACCAAGACCGGACAGACTTTGACCCAGACAACCCAAGATGATGCTACACCTAGCTTTGAATTCCCTGCGGACCCGTGTGGCTGACCTCCAGACTTTGGAGAATGCTGGAGTGAGTGAGATTGTATGGAGGAGGCTGGTTCGATTGATTAATGAGACTGAAGACCAAAAGCTGGAGACAGCAGGTTCTGTGATGTTGGGTCTCTCCTGTGTCTTGGGAGGACTGGGCCTGCTACTGAAGATCAGTTTGAAAGGCCTCCTACAGGTACAGTGATGTGAAGGGACACTGGGGCTAGGAGGGGGTCTGAGAAAGGCTTTGGGAAAACACCACAATGTTATACTTGCATTTTACCTGAATGAAAATATGATTCTGTTTTCCTACTGAGACTAATGGCCTAAACTCATCAAAGGCGAGTGTGCGAGGCGTGTGTGATTTATTTTAGAATGCATTGTTTTGAATTATAATGACCCAACCGAAGCTGGGCGGGTGGGTTGTCCGCTTTGATGCCTCGCTTAATTAGAACTTGTCTCTATTTTTGCCTTTTATCGCTGGTGCTGTAGTCACATAAAACAATAATTAACTTTTTTCAAACTCATTTGAATTGGAAGAGGTAGCTAAGGGTTGAGGCTTTACCATACATGCTAAATTAGACCAATTCATCCACTTATGGAAACACAACATCACTATCAACAAAGATGATTGGAGATATGGACTGTCCTGCTAGCATACAGTCACTGCTCTGCCTGTCTTATCCACCCGCCTTGCTCTGCTTGCGCCACCCGCCTGCTTCTGGTGAGTTTTTCACTTAAGAGCCATGTTTTTTTTCCCCCTCAGGCCATGGTTGCTTTGGAGCTTGATGTTGACCAGGACAAGATGAAGGGAGCTGGTCAGACAGACTCCTGTACTGATGCTGCAGCTACTCCAGTGTTGACCTCTAAGAACAGTGGCTCTAGCAAGAAGACAGGTCGACTCTCCAAGAGGGGACACCACTGAATACCCTGCTGCAAATATGGGCCATTATTCTTTTTGCACTTGAAATATTTTGATAAAGATTTTGCTTATGAATATACTTGCTGTTTCCATTTCATTATTTCGCTCAATGGGTATTTTTTGTAGAAGTTTCAATCGTTTTCAAAATGACCTCATTCAACTGGGCATAAAAACAAGACAGAAGGTTGCTTTACCGTGGAGCGTTAAGGAGAGTGGACCCACATATTAAAAACAGTTGGTAGGTAACAACAACTGACACTGTGTATCCACCCAAAAGGACATTTACTTTTAAAGTCCAACGTTTCAGTCACATAGACCTTGGTCAGGCATCATTTAAGTGATATTGAAAATGAGGATGCAGCAGTCTGGCGTTGTGGTTATCTGTCATCATGCCCTGAGTTCATAGTGAAGCACTCGACTAGACCAGACTGCACTTGCCTTTTCTCTCGCTCTCCTCCTTCTCTTTCGCTCCATCTCTCTGAGGACAGAGGGACTAGCATGATGTATTGGTCCTGATGGAACAGAGGAGAGGACTGAACTGAACCAGAATTGACCTGGCGACAACCAAGACTAAACACTTTAGGAATGTGTCTGACGGTGTGAATGCCAAAGATAATGTTTTAGCTACTCCCTGTGTGTGTGTTTTTTGTGCACGTGTGCATGTGTGTGCGTGTGCATGCGGGCTTGTGTGTTCTTTCATAAGTGCAAGTGAAGGTTATATAAGTCTACACCAGGGGTGTCAAACTCATTTTAGCTCAGGGGCCACATGGAGGAAAATCTATTCCCAAGTGGGCCGGACCGGTAAAATCATGGTATATATAACTTAAAAACAACAACTTCAGATTGTTTTCTTTGTTTTAATACTATCAACATAAAACATAAAGCTGGAGCCTGAGGACAGTGTGTCCAAATAGTACAAGCACAACATCACTATTAATCATAAAACACCTGAAGTTTATTTGAAAATTCTAAAGAAAAAGAACACACAAACACACAATGCCTCAGTGATTCACATAACTGTTTCACAGATCACAGAACTATATCAGGGTGTCATTTCTCAGGCAGAAATGTAGATACAAATAATGAATCCTGTTCCCCAAACAAGTGCAAGAACCACAGAGTCAAGAATAGGTTAAATATACAAATAAAATAAAATCAATTAAAAACAATAGCACATCAACATAAAAACAAAAAAACATAAAGCTGGAGCCTGAGGACAGTGTGTCCAAAAGCACAGCATCACTATTAATCATAAAACACCTCAAGTTATTTGAAATTCTGAGGACAAACAACACACAAACACACAATGCCTCAGTGATTCACAGAAGTATATCACAGATCACAGAACTATATCAGGGTGTCTCATGCAGCACTTTAAGTGGGGTTGCATAGTTTATTTGACTCCTGATACCTGGCATCTTTAGCTTTCACCAGCGCATCAATATCAGGCGTCACATCCTGAGTGGCAGCCAACTTCAGGATGTGATTCAAGTGCTTGTGCGTGAGCCTTGAGCGCAGCTTTGTTTTATTCATGACGTTATCCATCTTTAATGACTTGCAACACAAAGCCTCCTGGTGCAAAATACAGTGAAAAGTCCAAAAATCACGTCCTCCATTTGCAGATTGCACTTTCTCTCTGAACTTTGTCACAACGCCTGCTTTTTTCCCCGATAATTGAGGGTGCACCATCTGTAGCCAGGCTGACAGCGCGGGACCAGTCCACTCCGACCCTGTCCAGCGCGCCGACGAGTGCAGTGAAAATATCAGCTGCTGTCGTTGTATCTGTCATCGGCACCAACTCCACGAACTCCTCGGTGACGGTCAATGTGTCATCAACTCCACGGATGAAAATGGCCAGTTGTGCAACATCTGTAATGTCCGTGCTTTCATCAATTGCAACCGAAAACGCAATAAATGACTTTACTTTTTGCTTCAACTGGCTGTCCAAATCCACTGAAAGATCGGAAATCCTGTCTGCAACTGTGTTTCTTGTCAGGCTGATATTTGCAAAAAGCCTGGTGCTTTTCAGGGCACACAATCTCTGCTGCCTTCATCATGCATGTTTTTACAAATTCACCCTCACTAAATTGTTTTGAAGCCACTGCGATTTCATTAGCAATGAGGTAGCTAGCTTTCACTGCAGCGTCACTGATGTCTCGGCTGTGAGTAAACACAGACTGCTGTTTCTTCAGACCCACCAACAGTTCATTCACCTTCTCTCTTCTCCGCTGTCCTTGAAAGTTGTCATATTTGTCGGCATGAAGACTCACATAGTGGCGACGAAGGTTATATTCTTTCAGCACTGCAACATGCTGTGAACACACCAAACATACAGCTTTCCCATTCAATTCCGTGAATAAATAGAAGGATGACAATTTTTCTTGGAACACTCTGCACTCTGCGTCCACTTTTCTCTTTTTTGACAGAGACATATTGGGGCAATGAGGGTGCCAAAGCACATAATGTTAAAAGTAGAAGCCGTAATAAATATCGCGGGCAAAACAAAGTAGCTCATCCGGACTGGCTGCACTTGCTTGACCTATTTGCTCTGCCCCGGTATAAACAGTTTGCTTGCTTAACACAATTGCTATTGCGCCATCCAGTGGACACAATTGGAACAGCAGTTTCTTTAATTGAAAAATTGCAGCTCATTTTTATACTTTACAAAATCATCTCGCAGGCCGGATTAAACTTGTTTGCGGGCCTGATCCGACCCGCGGGCCGGACGTTTGACACCCCTGGTCTACATCATGATTCCATATGTGTTATTTCATAGTTTTGAAGTCTTCGCTATTATTCTACAATTTAGAAAATAGTAAAAATAAGGAAAAACCCTTGAATGAGTAGGTGTGTCCAAACTATTGACTGGTACTGTATATACTACTCACACACTTTGTTTGTATTGCATATTTCAAATATTTACCTGAATCCCTTACCACCCTACTAAATTTGTCACACTAAAGTTGCAATAAAGGGAGAACCATGCACAGTAGTGACCAAATTAACAAAATAGTAAAAACATGATTTTTGTACCTGATTTTCTAAACTTTAAAAATTCATTTAGAGAAATATAATCCTTATTGTTCTCTGTAAAATGTTCAGTGTTGATTGTATGAATCTTGTTGATTGATTGAATTACTTATGCATCTAATGAAGTATGTTGTTAGATGTTTAAATTATCACTCTACCTACACTATATATACAAAAGTATGTGGACACCCCTTCAAATGAGAGAATTCGGCTATTTTGGCCACACCCGTTGCTGACAGGTGTTTAAAATCGAGCACACAGCCATGCAATCCCCATAGACAAACATTGGCAGTAGAATGGCCTACTGAAGAGCTCAGTGACTTTCAACTGGGCACCATCATTGGATGCCACCTTTCCAACAAGTCAGTTCGTCAAATTTCTGCCCTGCTAGAGCTGCCCCGGTCAACTGTAAGTGCTGTTATTGTGAATTGGAAACGTCTAGGAGCAACAATGGTTCAGCCGCAAAGTGGTAGGCCACATAAGCTCACCGAAAGGAACCGCAGAGTGTCCTCGGTAGCAACACTCACTACCGAGTTCCAAACTGCCTCTGGAAACAACATCAGCACAAGAACTGTTAGTCGGGAGCTTCATGAAATGGGTTTCCATGGCCGAGCAGCCACACACAAGCCTAAGATCACGATGCGCAATGCCAAGCGTCGGCTGGAGTGGTGTAAAGCTTTATTATCCATCCACGTGACCTGTGGCATATCAAGAAGCTAATTAAACAGCATGATCATTACACAGGTGCACCTTCTGCTGGGGACAATAAAAGGCCACTCCAAAATGTTCCATTTTGTCACACAACACAATGCCACAGATGTGTCATGTTTTGAGGGAGCATGCAATTGGCATGCTGACTGCAGGAATGTCCACCAGACCTGTTGCCAGATAATTTAATGTTAATTTCTCTGCCATAAGCCGCCTCCAACGTTGTTTTAGAGAATTTGGCAGTACCTCTAACTTGCCTCACAATCGCAGACCACGTGTATGGCGTTGTGTGGGCGAGCGGTTTGCTGATGTCTACGTTGTGAACAGAGTTCCCCATGGCGGTGGGGTTATGGTATGGGCGGGCATAAGTTACGGACAACGAACACAATTGCATTTTATCGATGGCAATTTGAATGCACAAAAATACTGTGACGAGATCCTGAGGCCCATTGTGAGGCCCACTGTGAGGCCCAATTTATTTAAGGTATCTGTGACCAACAGATGCATATCTGTATTCCCAGTCATGTGGAATCAATATATTAGGGCCTAATGAATTTATTTCAATTGACTGATTTCCTTATATGAACTGTAACTGTAACTAAAATCAATTAAATTGATGCATGTTGCGTTTATATTTTTATTCAGTATATATTAATTTAACAGTATGTTTGTTATTGCATTGGATTGAATTAGAACATATCATGATGTAAATAAATGTCCTAATTTTGGAGACTTAACTGTTTTCTTAAATAGTTTTTTTTTGGGGGGACAGCAATTTACACCACTTCTGTAGAATCACCCAGGTAACATAAATCTAAACTTTTTTCACAAGTAATAACATATCACAGATGCGTATGTGAATCAAACACGGAAGTAGAAAGGTTGAAAGGAGTCCTGCACATTGTGCATCTCTCTCTTTAGCCAGACAGACTAGTCAATGTTAGCCATGACTTTATCAGTTTTAAATTGATGACCTCAACTTCTGTGCCAAGAATAGATTGATTGTTAAGTTTTTATAATATATTTAAAAATCTCTGAGCATCATTTGGCAGCTAATGGATATGGAGTCCTCCTCTTCGCTCCATTCTGTCCTGTCATGCTTTCACCTGAACTCTATATTGAGATGATACTTGTGTACTGTGAATGGAGAAATGATCCCATATAGATCTAAATCTATCATCAACTTGACCATATTAGTAGTGATGTCATAAAGGAGGGTTGACCATAGAATTAGAATTAATTATATTCTATTGATTCTATGGGGCAAGCCTTGTTGGCAGCCTTCTGTGACATCATAATCCACTGTATGGCACTACCATGACAACATACTGTAATTCCAACAGTCCAATCAAACATTCTGAACCTCATAACTCATCTTTCTTTCTAGAGAGTGGTTGATTTGGACATTTTCTCTAAGTTTACTCCTTGTACAGTATTTACAATGGCTTTGAAGTGTAGTACTGTTGTTTTGTTGGTGGCTCTTTACATGGTGGCATTACACGCTGGACTCCCTGACAGGCTCCCAGATGGCGAGGTGTTTCGGGACACCCTGTTACCCCCCATGATCCCTAAGGAGTGGTCCGCCACCCCTCGACTCCAGACCGACACTTACACCGTTCTAAATATCCTGTACAAACGACACTTTACAACTGAAGAGAACATGATCACCACCAAGACCGGACAGACTTTGACCCAGACAACCCAAGATGATGCTACACCTAGCTTTGAATTCCTGCGGACCCGTGTGGCTGACCTCCAGACTTTGGAGAATGCTGGAGTGAGTGAGATTGTATGGAGGAGGCTGGTTCGATTGATTAATGAGACTGAAGACCAAAAGCTGGAGACAGCAGGTTCTGTGATGTTGGGTCTCTCCTGTGTCTTGGGAGGACTGGGCCTGCTACTGAAGATCAGTTTGAAAGGCCTCCTACAGGTACAGTGATGTGAAGGGACACTGGGGCTAGGAGGGGGTCTGAGAAAGGCTTTGGGAAAACACCACAATGTTATACTTGCATTTTACCTGAATGAAAATATGATTCTGTTTTCCTACTGAGACTAATGGCCTAAACTCATCAAAGGCGAGTGTGCGAGGCGTGTGTGATTTATTTTAGAATGCATTGTTTTGAATTATAATGACCCAACCGAATCTGGGCGGGTGGGTTGTCCGCTTTGATGCCTCGCTTAATTAGAACCTTGCTCTGCTTGCGCCACCCGCCTGCTTCTGGTGAGTTTTTCACTTAAGAGCCATGTTTTTTTTCCCCTCAGGCCATGGTTGCTTTGGAGCTTGATGTTGACCAGGACAAGATGAAGGGAGCTGGTCAGACAGACTCCTGTACTGATGCTGCAGCTACTCCAGTGTTGACCTCTAAGAACAGTGGCTCTAGCAAGAAGACAGGTCGACTCTCCAAGAGGGGACACCACTGAATACCCTGCTGCAAATATGGGCCATTATTCTTTTTGCACTTGAAATATTTTGATAAAGATTTTGCTTATGAATATACTTGCTGTTTCCATTTCATTATTTCGCTCAATGGTATTTTTTGTAGAAGTTTCAATCGTTTTCAAAATGACCTCATTCAACTGGGCATAAAAACAAGACAGAAGGTTGCTTTACCGTGGAGCGTTAAGGAGAGTGGACCCACATATTAAAAACAGTTGGTAGGTAACAACAACTGACACTGTGTATCCACCCAAAAGGACATTTACTTTTAAAGTCCAACGTTTCAGTCACATAGACCTTGGTCAGGCATCATTTAAGTGATATTGAAAATGAGGATGCAGCAGTCTGGCGTTGTGGTTATCTGTCATCATGCCCTGAGTTCATAGTGAAGCACTCGACTAGACCAGACTGCACTTGCCTTTTCTCTCGCTCTCCTCCTTCTCTTTCGCTCCATCTCTCTGAGGACAGAGGGACTAGCATGATGTATTGGTCCTGATGGAACAGAGGAGAGGACTGAACTGAACCAGAATTGACCTGGCGACAACCAAGACTAAACACTTTAGGAATGTGTCTGACGGTGTGAATGCCAAAGATAATGTTTTAGCTACTCCCTGTGTGTGTGTTTTTGTGCACGTGTGCATGTGTGTGCGTGTGCATGCGGGCTTGTGTGTTCTTTCATAAGTGCAAGTGAAGGTTATATAAGTCTACACCAGGGGTGTCAAACTCATTTTAGCTCAGGGGCCACATGGAGGAAAATCTATTCCCAAGTGGGCCGGACCGGTAAAATCATGGTATATATAACTTAAAAACAACAACTTCAGATTGTTTTCTTTGTTTTAATACTATCAACATAAAACATAAAGCTGGAGCCTGAGGACAGTGTGTCCAAATAGTACAAGCACAACATCACTATTAATCATAAAACACCTGAAGTTTATTTGAAAATTCTAAAGAAAAAGAACACACAAACACACAATGCCTCAGTGATTCACATAACTGTTTCACAGATCACAGAACTATATCAGGGTGTCATTTCTCAGGCAGAAATGTAGATACAAATAATGAAATCCTGTTTCTCAACAAGTGCAAGAACCACAGAGTCAAGAATAGGTTAAATATACAAATAAAATAAAATCAATTAAAAACAATAGCACATCAACATAAAAACATATAAACATAAAGCTGGAGCCTGAGGACAGTGTGTCCAAAAGCACAACATCACTATTAATCATAAAACACCTCAAGTTATTTGAAATTCTGAGGACAAACAACACACAAACACACAATGCCTCAGTGATTCACAGAACTATATCAGGGTGTCTCATGCAGCACTTTAAGTGGGGTTGCATAGTTTATTTGACTCCTGATACCTGGCATCTTTTAGCTTTCACCAGCGCATCAATATCAGGCGTCACATCCTGAGTGGCAGCCAACTTCAGGATGTGATTCAAGTGCTTGTGCGTGAGCCTTGAGCGGAGCTTTGTTTTATTCATGACGTTATCCATCTTTAATGACTTGCAACACAAAGCCTCCTGGTGCAAAATACAGTGAAAAGTCCAAAAATCACGTCCTCCATTTGCAGATTGCACTTTCTCTCTGAACTTTGTCACAACGCCTGCTTTTTTCCCCGATAATTGAGGGCGCACCATCTGTAGCCAGGCTGACAGCGCGGGACCAGTCCACTCCGACCCTGTCCAGCGCGCCGACGAGTGCAGTGAAAATATCAGCTGCTGTCGTTGTATCTGTCATCGGCACCAACTCCACGAACTCCTCGGTGACGGTCAATGTGTCATCAACTCCGCGGATGAAAATGGCCAGTTGTGCAACATCTGTAATGTCCGTGCTTTCATCAATTGCAACCGAAAACGCAATAAATGACTTTACTTTTTGCTTCAACTGGCTGTCCAAATCCACTGAAAGATCGGAAATCCTGTCTGCAACTGTGTTTCTTGTCAGGCTGATATTTGCAAAAAGCCTGGTGCTTTTCAGGGCACACAATCTCTGCTGCCTTCATCATGCATGTTTTTACAAATTCACCCTCACTAAATGGTTTTGAAGCCACTGCGATTTCATTAGCAATGAGGTAGCTAGCTTTCACTGCAGCGTCACTGATGTCTCGGCTGTGAGTAAACACAGACTGCTGTTTCTTCAGACCCACCAACAGTTCATTCACCTTCTCTCTTCTCCGCTGTCCTTGAAAGTTGTCATATTTGTCGGCATGAAGACTCACATAGTGGCGACGAAGGTTATATTCTTTCAGCACTGCAACATGCTGTGAACACACCAAACATACAGCTTTCCCATTCAATTCCGTGAATAAATAGAAGGATGACAATTTTTCTTGGAACACTCTGCACTCTGCGTCCACTTTTCTCTTTTTTGACAGAGACATATTGGGGCAATGAGGGTGCCAAAGCACATAATGTTAAAAGTAGAAGCCGTAATAAATATCGCGGGCAAAACAAAGTAGCTCATCCGGACTGGCTGCACTTGCTTGACCTATTTGCTCTGCCCCGGTATAAACAGTTTGCTTGCTTAACACAATTGCTATTGCGCCATCCAGTGGACACAATTGGAACAGCAGTTTCTTTTATTGAAAAATTGCAGCTCATTTTTATACTTCACAAAATCATCTCGCGGGCCGGATTAAACCCGTTTGCGGGCCTGATCTGGCCCGCGGGCCGGACGTTTGACACCCCTGCTCTATGGTCTATCGCTCTGTGCTGACACATATCTACTACTCACTGGGATCCTCTCAGGATTACTCACCCTTGACCCATCCGCCTCTACTTTCTTCACTGCCTCAGCATTCGACACCTTCTGCACTACTCTTTGGCCACTTCAACCTGACACCCCTACAGTTGAAACACACAACTTTGCCGAAACTACACAATCCTCTGTCCCACGCCCTCCTGCACACTTCCCACATCTTGGAATCTCCCTACTACACACTGCTGCGACATGACCATAAACGTTGCACCTGAAACAGCGCAGTGGATTCGCCACAAAAGCTCTAACAGGATAACTGAGATATCCTAACATGACCTTATCGGGTAAAGACTGACTCAAAACTCAAAAGGACTGACAGTGACTCCTCTGTTTCACCACGCTCCCCACCGGGTCTGCGTCACACCAAACGGCAGGCTTCACAAACACCGGGAATCTTCAACTTCAATTGCCCCACCACCACACTTAACGCTACCCCAGAAATCACTCCTTTCAACGGTGCCCTGTTCCTAAGAGCAAAGCACGAAACAGATCTTGACCCAAGTTGTGTGACACGGAGCGCCTGCTCCCTCTGGTCAGAAGAAACACAAACAAATATCAGAAGTCCACTACAGGTTATCTTCACGGATTCTAATGCACCCAACTACTTTCCATCCATCCTGAAACCACAAATAGATCTGCCAAAAGGCAAGGATCCACTTACATCCAAAAATGTCACTACTATTGAACTAGATTATTTTTTATCATGTCCAATTTTTTTTTTTTTTTTTTTGTCATTTATCAGACGCTCTTATCCAGAGCGACTTACATGAGCAATTAGGGTTAAGTGTCCTTGTTCAAGGGCACATCGACAGATTTTTCACCTAGTCGGTTCGGGGATTAGAACCAGCGACCTTTCGGTTACTGGCACAACGCTCTTAACCACTAAGCTACCTGCCACCCCCAGATGTCATCTCCAATGATGTCAAGCTCTTCACCACACCTTCCACCTCACTTAACTCGCCCTCATTCACTTCAATTTCTCCTCCAGAACTCGGTCTGGCGCACGGCTCACTCTTTGCACTTGACACCAATCTTCTTCAACACCCCATCTCCATTTTTATGGCCATCTTCCTCAAATTCAAATCCAACCTCTGCTTTCCTCATTCTCTTCAACCACATCTTCCTCTTTTCCCGCCTCCATTCCTCCTCAGATATCCACATTTCTGTGTCCCTGTCCCAATTTTCCTGTTCTGGTTCCATGTTTCCTCTTCAGAGCCCCTTTCATTTACATTTACATTTTAGTCATTTAGCAGACGCTCTTATCCAGAGTGACTTACAGGAGCAATTAGGGTTAAGTGCCTTGCTCAAGGGCACATTTACGTCATTTAGCAGACGCTCTTATCCAGAGCGACTCACAAATTGGTGCGTTCACCCTATAGCCAGTGGGATAACCACTTTACAATTTTTTTTTGGGGGGGGTAGAAGGATTACTTTATCCTATCCCAGGTATTCCTTAAAGAGGTGGGGTTTCAAATGTCTCCGGAAGGTGGTGAGTGACTCCGCTGTCCTGGCGTCGTGAGGGAGCTTGTTCCACCATTGGGGTGCCAGAGCAGCGAACAGTTTTGACTGGGCTGAGCGGGAACTATGCTTCCGCAGAGGAAGGGAGCCAGCAGGCCAGAGGTGGATGAACGCAATGCCCTCGTTTGGGTGTAGGGACTGATCAGAGCCCGAAGGTACAGAGGTGCCGTTCCCCTCACTGCTCCATAGGCAAGCACCATGGTCTTGTAGCGGATGCGAGCTTCGACTGGAAGCCAGTGGAGTGTGCGGAGGAGGGGGGTGATGTGAGAGAACTTGGGAAGGTTGAACACCAGACGGGCTGCGGCATTCTGGATGAGTTGTAGGGGTTTAATGGCACAGGCAGGGAGGCCAGCCAACAGCGAGTTGCAGTAGTCCAGACGGGAGATGACAAGTGCCTGGATTAGGACCTGTGCCGCTTCCTGTGTAAGGCAGGGTCGTACTCTCCGAATGTTGTAGAGCATGAACCTGCAGGAGCGGGTCACCGCCTTGATGTTGGCGGAGAACGACAGGGTGTTGTCCAGGGTCACGCCTAGGCTCTTCGCACTCTGGGAGGAGGACACAGCGGAGTTGTCAACCGTGATGGCGAGATCATGGAACGGGCAGTCCTTCCCCGGGAGGAAGAGCAGCTCCGTCTTGCCAGGGTTCAGCTTGAGGTGGTGATCCGTCATCCATACTGATATGTCTGCCAGACATGCAGAGATGCGATTCGCCACCTGGTTATCAGAAGGGGGAAAGGAGAAGATTAGTTGTGTATCGTCAGCGTAGCAATGATAGGAGAGGCCATGTGAGGATATGACAGAGCCAAGTGACTTGGTGTATAGGGAGAAAAGGAGAGGGCCTAGAACTGAGCCCTGGGGGACACCAGTGGTGAGAGCACGTGGTGCGGAGACAGCTTCTCGCCACGCCACTTGGTAGGAGCGACCGGTCAGGTAGGACGCAATCCAGGAGTGAGCCGCGCCGGAGATGCCCAGCTCGGAGAGGGTGGAGAGGAGGATCTGATGGTTCACAGTATCAAAGGCAGCAGACAGGTCTAGAAGGACAAGAGCAGAGGAGAGAGAGTTAGCTTTAGCAGTGCGGAGAGCCTCCGTGACACAGAGAAGAGCAGTCTCAGTTGAATGACCAGTCCTGAAACCTGACTGGTTTGGATCAAGAAGGTCATTCTGAGAGAGATAGCAAGAGAGTTGGCTAAAGACGGCACGCTCAATAGTTTTGGAAAGAAAAGAAAGAAGGGATACTGGTCTGTAGTTGTTGACATCAGTGGGATCGAGTGTTGGTTTTTGAGAAGGGGAGCAACTCTCGCTCTCTTGAAGACGGAAGGGACATGGCCAGCGGTCAAGGATGAGTTGATCAGCGAGGTGAGGTAGGGGAGAAGGTCACCGGAGATGGTCTGGAGAAGAGAGGAGGGGATGGGGTCAAGCGGGCAGGTTGTTGGGCGGCCTGCAGTCACAAGTCGCAGGATTTTATCTGGAGAGAGAGGGGAGAAAGAAGTCAAAGCATAGGGTAGGGCAGTGTGAGTAGGACCAGCAGTGTCATTAGACTTAACAAACGAGGATCGAATGTCGTCAACCTTCTTTTCAAAGTGGTTGACGAAGTCATCCACAGAGAGAGAGGGGGGAAATTCAGCAGAGGTTCCTGTTTTTTAATTTCCTACAGCAGACAATAATTAAAGGAGGGGGGAGTTTAGTTTTCTTCCATTTCCGCTCCGCTGCCCGGAGCTCTGTTCTGTGAGCTCGCAATGAGTCATCAAGCCACAGAGCTGGAGGGGAGGACCGAGCCGGCCGGGAGGATAGGGGACACAGAGAGTCAAAGGATGCAGAAAGGGAGGAGAGGAGGGTTGAGGAGGCAGAATCAGGAGATTGGAGGGAGAAGGATTGAGCAGAGGGAAGAGATGATAGGATGGAAGAGGAGAGAGTAGTGGGAGAGAGAGAGCGAAGGTTGCGGCGGCGCATTACCATCTGTGTAGGGGCAGAGTGAGTAGTGTGGGAGGAGAGCGAGAGAGAAAAGGAAACAAAGTAGTGGTCGGAGACATGGAGGGGAGTTGCAGTGAGATTAGTAGAAGAGCAGCATCTAGTAAAGATGAGGTCAAGCGTATTGCCTGCCTTGTGAGTAGGGGGGGACGGTGAGAGGGTGAGGTCAAAAGAGGAGAGGAGTGGAAAGAAGGAGGCAGAGAGAAATGAGTCAAATGTGGACATAGGGAGGTTGAAATCCCCCAAAACTGTGAGGGGTGAGCCATCCTCAGGAAAGGAACTTATCAAGGCGTCAAGCTCATTGATGAACTCTCCAAGGGAACCTGGAGGGCGATAGATGACAAAGGATATTAAGCTTAAATGGGCTAGTGACTGTGACAGCATGGAATTCAAATGAGGAGATAGACAGATGGGTTAGGGGAAAAATTGAGAATGTCCACCTGGGAGAGATGAGGATTCCTGTGCCACCACCCCTCTGACCAGATGCTCTCGGGGTATGCGAGAACACATGGTCAGACGAGGAGAGAGCAGTAGGAGTAGCAGTGTTTTCAGTGGTAATCCATGTTTCCGTCAGCGCCAGGAAGTCGAGGGACTGGAGATTAACATAGGCTGGGATGAAGTCAGCTTTGTTGGCAGCAGAACAGCAGTTCCAGAGGCTGCCTGAGACCTGGAACTCCAGGTGTGGGGTGCGTGCAGGGACCACCAGGTTAGAGAGGCAGCAGCCACGCGGTGTGGGGCGTTTGTGTAGCCTGTGCAGAGAGGAGAGAACAGTGATAGGCAGAGGCATAGTTGACAGGCTGTAGCAAATGGCTACAATAATGCAGAGGAGATCGGAATGAAATGAACTAAACATCTGGGAGAGTAGAGAGCAGGGCCTCCCTCACCAAAAACTTCTACCTCAGAAACTATAATTGTTTCACTGAACCACCCGAACAAAAACTCTACCAACTTCCACCTTTAGAAATCAGAATTGTTGTGAACCACAGCGGTTCAATGTTTAAAGGAATAGACTCAACCCACTTTATTCAGCTAGCTAACTATGACACCATAGTTAGCTTTCAAGTGAACCGTTCCAACCAGCACCCTCTGCTTCTTCTTCTTTGGGATTGAGTTGGCGGATCACATCCAACTTTTAAGGTGCATACACCACCACCTACTATACTGGGGTGTAAGGCCAGTCACGGCCTACCAAAATGTAACTTTCTTCATTAGTCCTGTTCCTCTAAGAAAGTGAAATACCACTTCTCCCCCCTTTACACCACCCAAACCCCAATCCCGTCCAGCCTCTCAAAGCCTATCACACAATCTCTCCCTATCTACATCATACAGTTCACAAAATATCAACACATGCTCCACCGTTTTGTCCACTAAACACTCATCACACAGACCTGTTTCTTGTCTCCCTATCATCCACAATTTGGCATTCAAACCTGTGTGTCCAAACAGTAGTCTACTCCACACAACTTCCTCTCTCCTACATCCCATACTCCCCACCTCTTCCATTACTGACCGTTGCACGTGATAAAATTGCCTCCCCTTACTACTAGCATCCCACTGCCTTTGTCAAAGATTGAGCCCTTTTGCCCGGATCAAGGACTTGACTTCCCTGTGGCCCAGCAGGACCTGAATATCTACCCTCTCTCTCCTCACAGCACTCTTAGCCACCACATCAGCCTTCTCATTACCCTCCACACCAACATGGGCGGGAACCCAGCAAAAGCTTACCACCACTCCCATCCTCTCCAATCCCATTAACAGCACCATCCTCTCCACAAACAAGTCTCCCCTATCCGACCTGCCCATCTTCACAATACTCAACACTGCAGCCGAATCAGAGCAGATCACCACCCTGAGTGGTTTGACCTCCTCCACCCATCTCAAACCTATAATCATGGCCATCAACTCGGCCGCATACAGTCGTGGTCAAAAGTTTTCCTACTCACATCAAGTGAACACGGACTCTGTTACGAGCCGCTCTCTCCTCTCTCTATTTAATGCTTTGCCTGGTGCTCCAATTCCTCCCCTCCCCCAAACCTTCTGCATCTGCCTCTACAGTCATGGTCAAAAGTTTTGAGAATGACACAAATATTAATTTTCACAAAGTCTGCTGACTCAGTTTAAAAAGTACAGCCCTCTACATGCTTTGTAAGTAGGAAAACCTGCAAAATCGGTAGTGTATCAAATACTTGTTCTCCCCACTGTACACAATCCATGTCTCAATTGTCTCAAGGCTTAAAAATCCTTCTTTAACCTGTCTCCTCCCCTTCATCTACACTGATTGAAGTGGATTTAACAAGTGACATCAATAAGGGATCATAGCTTTCACCTGGATTCACCTGGTCAGTCTTTGTCATGGAAAGATCAGGTTTTCCTAATGTTTTGTACACTCAGTGTATATACCTACAGTATATCTACTGTACAGAAGTCTACCATATAAGTAAGAGTGTGTTTATTCACTCTTACCAATAGGGTCATGGTTTGAGATGACTCAAGGGGGTCTTCATGGACACCCCCTGTCTAGGGAGCAGGTTTAAGTTTGGGGAAATGGTTGAGAAGAAAATAGGAAATGGACATGGTCAAACTGCAAGGTAAGGCCTCCACTTATGGCAGGATAAGGTATCTGTCAATGGGGCTAGTGTTTATCTTTGTAAATGTTTACATTATTTAAGCAATAAGGCACAAGGGGGTGTGGTATATGGTCAGTATACCATGTCTAAGGGCAACACAGAGTGCCTGGATACAGCCCTTAGCCATGATAAATTACCCATATACCACAAACCCCTGAGGTGCCTTATTGATATTATAAACTGGTTACCCAGGTAATTAGAACAGTAAAAATAAATGTTTTGTCATACCCGTGGTATACAGTGAGGGAAGAAAGTATTTGATCCCCTGCTGATTTTGTACGTTTGCCCACTGACAAAGACATGATCAGTCTATAATTTTTATGGTAAGTTTATTTGAACAGTGAGAGACAGAATAACAACAACAAAATCCAGAAAAACGCATGTCAAAAATTTTATAAATTGATTTGCATTTTAATGAGGGAAATAAGTATTTGACCCCTCTGCATAACATGACATAGTACTTGGTGGCAAAACCCTTGTTGGCAATCACAGAGGTCAGACGTTTCTTGTAGTTGGCCACCAGGTTTGCACACATCTCAGGAGGGATTTTGTTCCACTCCTCTTTGCAGATCTTCTCCAAGTCATTAAGGTTTCGAGGCTGACGTTTGGCAACTCGAACCTTCAGCTCCCTCCACTGATTTTCTATGGGATTAAGGTCTGGAGACTGGCTAGGCCACTCCAGGATCTTAATGTGCTTCTTCTTGAGCCACTCCTTTGTTGCCTTGGCTGTGTGTTTTGGGTCATTGTCATGCTGGAATACCCATCCACGGCCCATTTTCAATGCCCTGGCTGAGGGAAGGAGGTTCTCACCCAAGATTTGACGGTACATGGCCCCGTCCATCATCCCTTTGATGCGGTGAAGTTGTACTGTCCCCTTAGCAGAAAAACACTCCCAAAGCATAATGTTTCCACCTCCATGTTTGACGGTGGGGATGGTGTTCTTGAGGTCAAAGGCAGCATTCCTCCTCCTCCAAACACGGCGAGTTGAGTTGATACCAAAGAGCTCCATTTTGGTCTCATCTGACCACAACACTTTCACCCAGTTCTCCTCTGAATCATTCAGATGTTCATCGGCAAACTTCAGACGGCCCTGTAAATGTGCTTTCTTGAGCAGGGGGACCTTGCGGGCGCTGCAGGATTTCAGTCCTTCATGGCGTAGTGTGTTACCAATTGTTTTCTTGGTGACTATGGTCCCAGCTGCCTTGAGGTCATTGACAAGATCCTCCTGTGTAGTTCTGGGCTGATTCCACACTGTTCTCATGATCATTGCAACTCCACGAGGTGAGATCTTGCATGGAGCCCCAGGCCGAGGGAGATTGACAGTTATTTTGTGTTTCTTCCATTTGCGAATAATCGCACCAACTGTTGTCACCTTCTCACCAAGCTGCTTGGCGATGGTCTTGTAGCCCATTCCAGCCTTGTGTAGGTCTACAATCTTGTCCCTGACATCCTTGGAGAGCTCTTTGGTCTTGGCCATGGTGGAGAGTTTGGAATCTGATTGATTGATTGCTTCTGTGGACAGGTGTCTTTTATACAGGTAACAAACTGAGATTAGGAGCACTCCCTTTAAGAGTGTGCTTCTAATCTCAGCTCGTTACCTGTATAAAAGACACCTGGGAGCCAGAAATCTGTCTGATTGAGAGGGGGTCAAATACTTATTTCCCTCAGTAAAATACAAATCAATTCATAACATTTTTGACATGCATTTTTCTGGATTTTTTTATTGTTATTCTGTCTCTCACTGTTCAAATAAACCTACCATTAAAATTATAGACTGATCATTTCTTTGTCAGTGGGCAAACGTACAAAATCAGCAGGGGATCAAATACTTGTTTCCCTCACTGTATGGTCTCATAAACCACGGCTTTGAGCCAATCAGCATTCAGGGCTCAAACCACCCAGGTTTTAAATCCATATAGACATGTGGTGCGCACCAATATTGATAATTTGCAGTGGTGGAAAAAGTATCCAACTGTCATACTTGAGTAAAAATAAAGATAACTTAATAGAAAATAACTCAAGTAAAAGTGAAAGTCACCAAGTAAAATACTACTTGAGTAAAAGTCTAAAAGTATTTGGTTTAAAATATACTTAAGTGTATGAAGTAAATGTAATTGCAAAAATATTCTTAACTATCACAATTAAAAGTACAAGTATAAATCATTTCAAATGGTTTATATTAAGCAAACCAGACGGCACAATTTTCTTGTTTTTACTGATCGATATAGTTTCTATATTGGTGCCCATTTGTAAATGGTACATAGATACATTATGTTGCACTTGTATGTGTTATAGTTAGTGTTGGTCTGGTTATAAATGCTATATAACAGATACATGTAATTAATTTGATCAGTTTGATCCACACATATGTTTGTCAATGGTGATGTCACTAATTACAGGTATCTTGGGATGTTCTCTGGCAGATGAGAAGGAGATCACAACTGACTGGATTAAAGCTATTACTGTGTGCTCTTAGATGGGTACAGAGGGAGAGAAGAAATTAGAAGAAATTAAAGGAGTAAAGGAATAAATATTATTTGTCATCTGGAACAAAAATTATCCAGCGCTATCCCCTGTCCCCCAGAACTTGGAGAGATGACCAATGCCTTGGATTACTACTACTATCAGACCTATCAGATGCTGTTGACAGTGCTGGAGCTGATGAAGAGGTCTGGAGAAGAAGACATTGGCTTGTCCACCATCACCAACCTCGAGAAAATACTGAAAGCTGTGCCAAACAAAGAATGGCACTGTATCTGGTTCTGTATCCAGTCACAGTGACAACTAGGATGGTTTGTGATGCTGCTGCTGATGACAATAAGATACTGTAGATTGGTCATACTTGTTGTACTAGTAGTATTTGTAAGAGTAGTATTACTATAGTAATATTCCATCTGTCTACTTTGCAGACAAACCAAATTAGACCAAGACACATTTTACACTGGAGCCAGAGAGCTTGAAAAAGAAAAATATATATATTTGAGGCAAATCTACCTTTAATTTTTCCCTTAGAAATGTCCTTTGATGTATAATACTACATTTCAATTCAAATGTGACACCCCCAGCCTAGATGGTTCTGCCACATTCAAAGGTTGCATCTCAAATGGCACCCTATTCCCTATGTAGTGCACTACTTCTGACCAGAGCCCCTGGTCTTGGTCAAAAGTAAAGCACTATATAGGGAATAGGGTGCCATTTGGGACGAAGCCTAATACCATCTTTACCCACAGATGGCGATGCACGCCAAGGACTATGCAAAGTTGATGGCAAAGCCTTTCCACAAAATAGACGACAGTGTGACAAAGGACAAAGACCATCCAAAGGACTGCCACGTGTTTGAGGGGCAACCGAGTGACCCCAACATCATATAAATGCACCTCTTCAATATGCAGAATTGTAAAGGTAT